>NW_017100227.1:673259-691077 GCF_001263275.1 Habropoda laboriosa | reverse complement strand
ATCCTAGAGAATAATTCACGGAGGTTCCCATGGTACAAAATTAAAATATTTTCAATATTAACACCACGTTTAATAAAATAATAAACAATTTAAAGTCAGGATAAGTGGAGCTTTAAAAGTGAATTTGTTTCTTTTATCAAAAATGAATACTGTCCTAAAGAATAATTCACCGTGGTTCCTATGATATATTAACATATCTTCATTACTAATTGAAAAGTAAATAAATCAAATTTGAGTTCAGCGTGAAAAGAATACCACAAGTGTCACTAATGAAAATTCATCGTTGTCCAGTGTTATCAGACTGGAATAAATATACCGGGGGGGTAGTATAAGTAGTATAATCGGTAGGGGGAGCAGGTAACATGACTCCTTCATACAGCTACACTTTCTACGCACAGGCACCGAGCAAACACGTGGGACAGTGGCGCGCTGATGATCCGTCAGCGATGCCATAACGTATAAGCGAAGCGATGATAACATCAGCGGCACTTATAATGCAAATTAGCTGGTGACACTCGACTCGGTAACAGAGTAATGTAATGCGCGAATAAATAGCAACAACTGGCCAGGCGCATCGCGCTGTCAAATGCGTTCTGAACTCTCATAAAGCACCGTTGGCTGCACCAATTCGTCGGCGTGGGCGTGAGTTGTAGGTATGCTTCTGATGGAAATATTGACTATTACGCGCGACCGGGAATGTGTATCATTGAATTGCCACCGCCATAAATATGCCGAAATTCTGCCGGCAGCGTTTCATATTTTTGATTTATCCACACGCGACCAGACCACGATTACACGTCACCTGGCCCCACACTGTTCATTCAGATTCTTAGGCTCTTCTCTGTGAACGCAACCAAAGGCTTAGCCTACCCTGTGGTACTTAATAAAATGGTCGTAATCTGGAGATCGATTCTTCGGCGATTTAAAAAACATTTCGTTGTTTCCATGCTGCTTCTACAAATTGGGCAAGCTGTGCCTTTTAAGGCAGAATTTCATCTGGCATAAGTAATCGTTTCAAAAGTAAAAGCAACATATTTCAAAATAAACCTTTCCCAATTTTAAGTCTGAAGTTTATTATGCTAAAGTTCGTACGACGAACCCTAATCTTAACTCCAAGTTCGTTTAAAAATCTTTGTCCGCGAATGTTACTGTTTACCGAAAGGTCAATGACCTCGTTTAGACAGCCGGGCGAGTTGTAATAATTAAGGGGTACATTGGCGGTGCCGTCCAATTAAAGGATAATCCGTCTAATCGGAAAGGAATTAACTTGTTTCCAATTAGGCGGTTTCGCAAGGTGACGCTTTTTGAAAGGTGCGTTTAATGGCCGAAACGGGTATTCCCGAAACATTAAGCCCGGTACTCCGGGAGTGCGTGTAGCCTGTGCTGAAGGCGAGGTTCCCCGGTTGCAAAAAGCCGCGTCTTCGAACCCGAGTATTCCGTAACCGTTTGCATTAGTAATTCAGGAACCGGGCATAAATGATACATACGTTCAATCCTATGGTTGAATTAATAAACACAAATAAAGAGGCCGAGCCTGCGCTGACTAATGACGTATTTACCGCTTCGAGCCGGGCACCAGAGTCAGAGTCGAAGCATGTCGAGTGTGCATGTATGCCAGTTCATTAAAATTTACCTTATAAACCGGCACCGTTGACACATTCAACGTGGCCGACGTAATAAAGCAATGTTTTAATGCCATATCGTGAACACCCTCGTGAATTACCTTCCCATCCCAGCCACGATGATTCCGCTTCAGCCCTTTCTTCCTTTAAATGCTAACTGATTCCATGCGTCTCTGTTATTCAAATGCTACCCGCCTCCTTCTTTTTCCTTCTTTTGCCAAGCAGACGAAAATTTATAAATAATTACTGCACGGTGTTCTGAAACTTTCGTCCTTCTTGCGAATTACGTTTGACAATGGAGCGACCGGTCTGGGATTGGAAGATTCGGAATTCTTTTCTACGGTACAAAGGGACTAATTTTCAGTCAAGTCTGAGATTCTACTGTTCGAACTTTTGCAGTGATTGGTTTTTTTTTTTCTTGCAAATTGCATTCGATAGTTGTGACGAGATTATGGCGAAAGATCGAGGATTTTTCTGCGGTACAAAAGGACTAATTTTCTGAATCTCTAAATCTGTGATTTCAGATCTGTTTTTGTCTATTTTTCTATTAGGGTTGTTTCGATATTTCATATTTAGTATGTCCCTCTTAATCATTTTGGGATTACACTTGTCCTGGTACCCTTTTTCACGAAAAATTCCAAGTGTATGTGAAGAAAATGGACGACAATGGTACTTTACTGTTTGCACTGTCAAAATTTTCAGATCGAGTATTAAATATAAATCTAAAGTATTCTAGATTTAAAGTTTGAAATATTCTTCGAAAAATTTCATTGCCCATTTCTACTCAAAAACTTGGTTGCTCAACGATTGATAATACCGAAACGATCAACTTTAGCTTATTTCGATTGTTTGTCAACTACAACGTTGTCACTCGGCAATTAACATGTATTTTGGTGGTTCTCGGTGCAAACGCGACAGACTTGCAAATCTGCTTTTCGATGAATTAGCGAGGTATCGATAGCACCGGGCACGGTGTTATTAATAGAGCGACATGTGTTGCAGATCGCTCGCGTTGTATCGATACTCACGTCCAATTGCGCGTTAATTATTGGTGCCCTGTGCCTGACAATAACGTGAATATTGATGAGATTATCAATAATTTCTCGAACGGGTTATTCCCAATGTGGTTCGCTGGCATCGCGTTTCACCAATGAACAGTAATCGATGACACGCGATCTGTAACACTGATACCGCGTCAATTGCACGGTTCTCTTTCTTTTTTTTTTTTTTATGCAAGTGCACACATTTCTCTGCAGTGGAATTTCATTGCGGGAAAAAGAGAGAAACAAGGCAGTGGACACTTTTTGTTTCACGAAAGAACAGTTATTGATGACACACTGTGTTAATTTTATGGAAGAAATTTGTTCGAAGTTGAATTTCATTGCAAAAAAGAGCAGAGTGAAATTTTTTGTGTCACCAATGCACAGTAATCGCTGACACTGCGCCAATTGCAGACTTTTTCTTTTATGAAAGAAATTTGTCCGAAGTTGAATTTCATTGCAAGAAAGATACAGTAAAAATTTTTGTTTCATCGATGAACAGTAAATCGAAGACACAAGGTTCGTAATACTGGCTTTTGCAGAATAAATCTGTCTGAAGTGAAGTTTCGTAGCAAAAAAGAAAAAAAAAAATAAGACAGTGAAAATTTGTTGTTTCAACTTTGCACACTTTAAATTGATTAAAAAGCGTGTATATAGGTATTATACAAAGTGTCAATGGTGAAACACAGAGAGAAAACGGTTTCTCTGAAGTACGAACAAATATATCTTAATGTTAAAGAAACCCTTTGAATTAATACGCGGCGGCCGAGGAAACGAGCGACTTTGTATAATCGTGTTTTGTCGCGTTCCATGAAAATCAGCCGGTTTTGTGTCTGAAAATTCACGGGGATCGTAATGACCTGGCGGCTACTTCAATCGACGCGATTCTTTTTCACCGTTTTCCTTTGCCCGCGTGATTAAAAGCTCGATTCAGCTTCGTTATTCGAAACAGCCGTGTTTCAAATACAAAATCTCTCGTTAATACGCTTCATAGATCACATGATCGCGAGAAGGCTCTAAAGACTGGAAATCTAATTGTATTGTACGCATTGTTTATACTCTATTTCACACGTTAGACCGTCCAACAATGCTCCTTTTACAGAAATAAAGGCGTACCTTCAAAGTCTGAAGTGTACTTGCTTAGAATGTCGCATATATTTCAATATGAAATATTACTTCTGCGTATTAAAAATAAATAGTAGAATTTCTTAAATAAGAATTATTCTAACGTCTGAAGTACAGCTTTCAGGAAACTCTTCAAAGTTTATTGAGAATAGATTATATTTTCAATTTTTCTACTGCGAGTGGTTCCGATCTGTTTTCGAGAAAATCGACTTTAAATTTTCGTCGAGTACGCATGCACCCTACTATGCCGTGGATGAATGGATCTCGACGTTCGGTGTACGGTGGCCAGCATTTTCAACAATTTTTGCATTAATAAAGTAAATCTTGATAATTACATGCTTTATTATTACTCATAAACCTACGACATATCGTCTATATCGAGATCCGTTCATCCACGACATAGTAGGGTGCATGCGTACTCGAACAAAAATTCAAAGTCGATTTTCTCGAAAACAAAGCCTCAAACGAAAAATGTTTATTCTATATTTTCGACTTATTTTTTCATGTAGAATCACCCCCTTTTCGCTTGTACCACCAGTTACCAAACACCCTGTATAACAAATGCTTCTCCGCATTTTAAGCAGTCGTGCGACAACTCCGAACCGAGTAATAAACGTTTTTTTTTTTCTCTGCAGTCGATTGAGTCAATCTTTATTCGCATATTAAAGATCCTCAATAAAGTTAATCAATGCAACGTTCGAATTAAAAAAGAAAGATTTCTCTGCGAGTAAGCACTTTTCTACGAAAAGAGAAATGCAATTGCACCGAATAAAATCTTCCGTTATAAAATTAAATATAGCATAAAAATAAGAAAATTTTTAACCCCGTTCTTGCATTGTTCAAATATCTCTCCTTGGAATTCATTTTACACAAGGTGAGTCACTTAACGCGTCACCGTATCTTCTATGAAAGAACATTTTATACGAAAGTTTCACAAGTTCCAAGATACCGAAACGAGCTCTTTTGATAACAATTTCTAATAATTTCGAGGAACGGTGGATTTTCCGCGAGAAATGAATCTTTTCCGTTTGGAAATTTACTTCTGTTTATTTACTTAACACTTTGTAAACTGAAGCTACGTAATATTCACCCTGCGTGTGTAATTTCGAATGAGAAAGTAGCTGATTTTAAACTTGAAGACAGATTTGATATCTAGCACCGCTATTGCCTACAAGGCATAGTTAGATTGCAGAAGGTTAGGTGATCAACGTTTAACAAGTTTTCGCGAGGAAGCCGACATAACGCAGGGAATCGTTGAAGTGGCAATCAGCAGCGACCATGATGATGTTGAAATTTATATCGAATGTCGACTGCCGCGTAATGTTATTACGCGATATAAACTCGAAACACCACCAGCAACATTAAAACCCCGTATAAATAATGCATCAGCGGCCATTTCTGATGCTGTATTCAATTTATTAACATACCTTCAATTTTTCTTTTCGCTAGAGAATACAGTTCATAACGTATGAAATTCCCGTGGAAAAATAGATCTACACTGTGCCAAATACTAGCCTTTTTACGGGCAATGAAACAACGTAGGTATAGTCGGTGGAAGAAATACAGCGAGGTTATAAATTGAAGCAGATCTTCATGATTCTAAAGCTACATGCTGATCTGACTGAGGTTTCACGTTCTTATCTTCTCAGGTTTCTGTCGATTGGCTAAATTTTGCCGTCTGATCGATTTTACAACCTTAATATTTCTTCCATCGACTATACCTTCGTATATGTGCCATTAGATTACGGTTTTGTGCTTTTCTTGGAATCTCTTGAACTTAATTGCAAAGTAATCTCTAAGTTTCAAATTTTATCAGTGATCAGAGAAAAATCTCGATTATTCTTGTCAAATGTGTTACAGCTACTATACGTAAGTTAAAATTTCGCAAATTTCTGCCGATTCGCTAAATTTTGACGCTTCACCGATTTTGCGACCTCACAATATTTCTTCCATCGACTATACCTTTTTATATGCACTGTTAAGTTATGGTTTTGTGCTTTTCAGGGTACAGTAATTCGATGTTTACTTGGAATCGTTTGAATTTAATTGCAAAGCAATCTCCAAGTTGCAAATTTTCCTAGTAATCAGAGAAGAATCTCGATAAGTTAGAATTTTCTTTGCGCACTAATTAAGAATTCAGTTGGCTACGTATCGTTTAATTTGGAAAATATGTTCCCTGTGAAAGTAGTAATTTAATTTATTTAATCTGACTAAGGCCTTCAGATGCGATGAATCGACGTCTATTCTAAGAGAGGGACCCTGGGTCTTTAAACAAACATCATCTAGTTTAGCGAGGGGTTGTATCGGGTATACGCGATCTCGTGTAAACATGACAGATCGAGCCGAGCCACTCGAAACATCCATGAAGGGCTGGTAGTTTTCTTAAGTTGACGTGGAAGCCCCTGTCCCGCTTGAGACAGGTTAAGGCAGCCCTTGACTTCGATTTATCCCAGTTTGTAATCTCTGTATGTTTCTTTGAAATTCTTTAAAAATCACTCGGAACGTATACGAATTTACACTCAAAACAAACTGATCGAGTAATTGGTAATTAAAGGATGAATTATTTTGAATTAATGTTGAAAAATGTATTACATCTTTTCTCCTAAAACAATTTGATCACCCTTTATTAAATCTGAGAAAATGTCGATCACCTTGCATGTCGTATGATGCTTGGCGTGAATTAAATGTAGAAATATTGGTCCAATTCGTATCTGTTAGAAATGGATTTAAATGCAAGGATGTTAAAATTTGAAAATACGTGTTAATAATAAATAGATGTACTGATTAAATTAGGTGCTTATGGTTCAGTATGGTACAATTACTATCTTGAATTGAAGAAAAATTGTAGTTCGTAAAATTTTGCAAATCTATCGAAGATAAAGATTGTTTAATAAAATAATCATCGTGATAGCCTTTATATATGTTTTAATTACAGTCGTCACCTCGTCACAACCATGCCAATTATTCGCTAGAATTCAGGTATATGATTTAAATAAATAAACTGGTCTCTGGTAATATAAAACACAGAGAATTTTACTTGTTGTTTCTGCAATATAACAAAGATTAATTCGTTATAAAAATTTCATATTAATTGAATTTAGTGAAAATAATGTATAAGAAATTTGAGAATTTGACATTTATGCGTTTAATTATTCGTGCAATATTTAAATCTTGAATATTTTTATATTCTGGAAGACAAGATC
Source organism: Habropoda laboriosa (assembly GCF_001263275.1). NCBI lineage: Eukaryota > Metazoa > Arthropoda > Insecta > Hymenoptera > Apidae > Habropoda > Habropoda laboriosa. The sequence goes on along the minus strand of NW_017100227.1, from coordinate 684,087 downwards.
TACGAGATTTTAGAGGAATAATAAAAATTTACCCTTTTAAAAGAGTATTTATAATATTTTTAATAATATCATTATGTGGATTTTACATCCTCAAATATTGTTTAATATTCAATTAAATTATTGTTTAAATTCAACATTATATTAGTGAAATGTCGCACATAAATTATTACACTATAACATTACATCAGAGAAATATCGAGTTGATTTCAAAGTGCACAGTGCACTTGAAAGTATCGATTTTCCGAATTGACTGAAACAGAAATTAACATGTGCAGCGCAGTGAAAGTGGTCCCACGTCCTTAACTAATATAGAAGCCTCAGTTTCCAAGACTGGCGCCAGAGCTGTCTGCTTGGAAAGATGAAGTATCTGGTCAGGTTTTTCCACCTTAAATCTGTTGAGAAGTTATTCAAGTTGCAGACCAGCTTCCGTTCGACCCTCCGGAGATGAATACTCGAAGGAATACCTCGATCCATCGATGAACCTATCATCCAACATGCAAGTCACACGCAAAGACAGACAGCCGGTCCTGTTTTCTTTCGAATAAGATCCTCGTGCAGAGGAAAGTTTATTTATACGTATCAAGCCTCCCGCCGTTTTTACGGTCGTCCGTGAACGTGCTTCATGTTAACCGGATCGGTTTAATGGTTTAACGTGTTTTCACAGAGCAAACAGAACCCCTTGTGCTGTACCGTTCGACATTTAGGAACTGGGAATTATTATTGATGTGTTTTCGTTACAGACGCTCCGCTGAGAGTCAAATTTCGAGATAGTTCTCTTCTATCTTTGTGATGTCCAATCGATAAATGTAGCGCAATAGTGGAGGTATTGAAAATTAAAATTGCATCGTGGTTTATAGTTGTCGAAAACTATGATTTATCGAATTAATTGATGTATCTAATAATTTTTAATCCATTCGGTTGATATTTGTGTTGGATAATTGATGAAACTATAACTAAAGAAGGATTTTTTTTAGAAGACGTCAGTAGGACACGCTACATTAGAATATAAAACATTTTTAGCGCGATTTTTCCTCTTAGAAATCGTGACCTGTTGGTAATTAAGGTATAGTCGATGGAAGAAATATAGCGAGGTTGTAAAATCTAAATTTCTATTGCACGTTTTCTAGAATGCATGTTCGATAATCTGTTTCTCAATACGAGTCCTGTTTTAGGTATAAAAATATAACTTAATATTCCCTTCAATTCAAAAATCCAAATCTTTCTTGTTCAACCCTTTTTCGGCCCAATCTATTATTCCATCGATATTTAATTCGATACTTAATAAGTTACATTCAAAAAGCATTTGATCATTAGGCCATATGCAAATAGCAGTATCTAACATACAAATAAAAACAGTGTCCTGTGAAACGTAATAACAGCAGACAAGATAGAATTCACCGACACTTTTTGGTTTTCAGAAAACCAAACGAGGTTTCAACGATAAAAATTGCGTTTTACGTCCCGAAACAAAAATGGGGCGTCGAGCTAACCTAATTGGGCATAGGGCGGCAAATCGCCGGGCAAATTTGCGCCGCGTGTAATTAACACGCGCGGTATCAGTGCGCAAATGAATGGAAATTTGAAAAGTTACCACCCGAATGAAATTCCTTCAGCAGGTGCTTCGTAATGCAAAGTTCCGCGGATTTATATTTGCCACACTTATAGGGGCAGGGAGGAGGGGACAGAGCACGGTTTGGTAGACAATACAGCGTCCCGTGGACGCGTAGGCCGGAGAAATACAAAGGTAGTCAATAATGCGCGTGATTTGTGCAATAGGCGCCTACTGCACGTGCAGCCGGTGCCGCGCAATTCGACGCTCCGAAATCGTTCTACCTCGAAACATCACCGATGCACATGTGCGCCCACTGCGATATCCGGGCCGAGTTGTATCGCGCGCGTCCATATTACGTGCATTCGTGCTCATCATTACGTGCAGCGCTTGCTCGATACGTATGTATCTAGGCATTATCTCCCTTACGTTCACAATTGTCCCTCGCGATTTTCGCGGTTAATCGGATCGAATTTACTGTTTTTCGAGGTTTCGAGGCTGCAGCATCGTAGCCAGCAATTTTCGTTCGTTAGGAGCTACGATGTTCTTTGTACCGATTTTTGTTGCCGAGCAGAAAGGATTTTACGTGTTTGATACTATAGAATCCGAGATAAAAAAGGTCAAAGCGATGAGAAATTCGCAGTTTTTGAAATTATGCTTCATACTTGGGTCTGCTTAACCCTTTCGCTGTTAAGTTCAATCGCGACCGCAAAAATCTTCTTTAAATTTAGTAATTTATCATTTAATTAAATTAGGGTGCAAATGCGCAAAGGGCAGAAATTGAGGCTTAAATTAAGTGGAGAGTGTGCCAAATGTCGTCAAGAGCATAGCGCGAGAAAATATTCGCTACGCCTATAGGCTCCAAGGTCACAGCGCGAGAAAATATTCGCAGCGGCTATAGGCGTAAAGTTCGCGTTGCGAAGAAATTTTCAAATCGCCTATAGTCTCGAATAACAGCGAAAGGGTAGATATTCTTAGATTTTGCCCAAAATGGAGGATTTTCTGATCCTATAATACAGAGAGTGAAAGAGTGACGAAATGAGGATAATCGCCGTTGAAATAATTAACCGAACCGTAGCCCTCGACAATTTCAGCGAATCGTAGGTAGACGGGAATGCAATGCAATGATTGTCTCGATTGTCCTGCCGGTCGAAGCGATGGAGCATCCGTGCGGATGAAGGGGAACGATCCACACGTCCGATGGCTGGCCGATGCACATGCACGCTGCGCACCAGAGGCGCCGCTGCATCAATGCACTCTCCACGTTTCGCGCTCGTGCCACGGTTGCACGTTGATCGTACCGGCATCGAAGATAGGGGATAGGATACATATAATTATGGAGGGACCGTGCTCCATTTCACACGTCACACACCGTGTGACCGCGTCACACGGCCAACGCCTCGGCATGCTGCGCTCCATGCGCTCTCCGCACATATGCGCCTCTCTCTATACGCGACTGGACCACTTCGAATTTCACGTGTGGACAACCTTCCATTACACTTGAAAAATTCTTTCATTTTCTTCGAATTTAAAATGTCTCCAAGACTTCCTCGTTCGTCTTTTATCGAGTATTTGTTTGTGGAAAATTGTGTTCGTCCGGTGTTTCATCGAAATTTAGGAAAAATGATAACATTGTAGGTGGTCAAAGGAAACAGCATTAAAATTATTGGAAAATTATGAACCTGTTTTTCAAATTGGCTGACCAGATTTTCTTTTAAATAAATTTTATCGAGTAATTTCACGTTCTTACTGAAATTATGAAAATGTGAGAGATGTGTTGTTTCTATAAGAAGTTGGAGTAAAGAAATTTTGTCGGGGAAGGAGATTTTTTGCATTCAAGATTTTTTTTATTTCTATTGAGTGGTTAAAATAAAAATCACGTATCGAAGGCTGCATCTCAGTTATTTTGGAATGTAACGTTGAGAAAATATTTAGAAAATACTAACAAATAAACATAAATATATTTTTTTCGAAAGAGATTCATTAAAGTCGCCCTTTACACTTACTCCGACACCCGAAAAGCAGAATTTTTATGAAAAAACCTGACTAAAATTAAACTAAAGAAATTTTTTAAAACGACACACGAGGTGTTCATGATTACTGTTTCACTGCTTCTGTACTGTTTTAAAACTTCGACATTATTATTTCTGTGTCGTTTTTATTGGTTAATCGGTGGAGGGTTCTAAGAATTCGATTGGTAACTTTATTTGAGAGAAGAGAACACACTTTGGGAGGTTGCAATTGTATTGTAAGTATATTTCATTCCGAATCGGATGAAATTTCTACTTAGTGCAAAACGTATTTTAATAAGGAACACGGTTAATACATATATTTTCCAAACAGATGCTTTCGTACAAGCTGCATTATCCATAGATGAACAAGTTGAATATGTGGCTTAGCACTTTTTCATTTGAACATAAGTGTTCAAGTAAATTCTTGTGGCAATGTTTTGCGTACAAAGTACTGCATACAACAATGTTTTGTATGTCGTACAGCGTTACAAACGAAAATACTTGCGTTTCACAAAGTTGCAAAAGCGAGAAATCGCGTTTGTTGCCGGGAGTCGATCCCGAAAATTGCACATTGTGGCAAACGCGCGCCGGGTTTGCAACTTTGTTGCCGAAAGTCCCTCCCGAAAAGTGCACAATGTTGCAAACGCGTTCTGGGTTTGCAACTTTGTTGCCTACGAAAATCGCACATTGTTGCACGACGCCCCGTTTTGCAACAATGTGCAATTTTCGGGAGCTGCTTTCGGCAACAAAGTTGCAAACGCGATGATTCTTTTGTAACCGAAAGTCGCTCCCGAAAGTCGTACATTGTTGCAAACGTGTTCTGGGTTTGCAACTTTGTTGCCTACGAAAATCGCACATTGTTGCACGACGCCCCGTTTTGCAACAATGTGCAATTTTCGGGAGCTGCTTTCGGCAACAAAGTTGCAAACGCGATGATTCTTTTGTAACCGAAAGTCGCTCCCGAAAATCGTACATTGTTGCAAACGCGCGCCGGGTTTGCAACTTTGTTGCTGAAAGTCCCTCCCGAAAAATGCACAATGTTGCAAACGCGTTCTGGGTTTGCAACTTTGTTGCCTACGAAAATCGCACATTGTTGCACGACGCCCCGTTTTGCAACAATGTGCAATTTTCGGGAGCTGCTTTCGGCAACAAAGTTGCAAACGCGATGATTCTTTTGTAACCGAAAGTCGCTCCCGAAAATCGTACATTGTTGCAAACGCGCGCCGGGTTTGCAACTTTGTTGCTGAAAGTCCCTCCCGAAAAATGCACAATGTTGCAAACGCGTTCTGGGTTTGCAACTTTGTTGCCTACGAAAATCGCACATTGTTGCACGACGCCCCGTTTTGCAACAATGTGCAATTTTCGGGAGCTGCTTTCGGCAACAAAGTTGCAAACGCGATGATTCTTTTGTAACCGAAAGTCGCTCCCGAAAATCGTACATTGTTGCAAACGCGCGCCGGGTTTGCAACTTTGTTGCTGAAAGTCCCTCCCGAAAAATGCACAATGTTGCAAACGCGTTCTGGGTTTGCAACTTTGTTGCCTACGAAAATCGCACATTGTTGCACGACGCCCCGTTTTGCAACAATGTGCAATTTTCGGGAGCTGCTTTCGGCAACAAAGTTGCAAACGCGATGATTCTTTTGTAACCGAAAGTCGCTCCCGAAAATCGTACATTGTTGCAAAACGGGGCGTCGTGCAACAATGTGCGATTTTCGTAGGCAACAAAGTTGCAAACCCAGAACACGTTTGCAACAATGTGCGACTTTCGGGAGCGACTTTCGGTTACAAAAGAATCATCGCGTTTGCAACTTTGTTGCCGAAAGCAGCTCCCGAAAATTGCACATTGTTGCAAAACGGGGCGTCGTGCAACAATGTGCAATTTTCGGGAGCTGCTTTCGGCAACAAAGTTGCAAACGACACAACTCCTTTTTGCAACTTTGTTGCCGCGAATCGCTCCCGAAAATCGTACATTGTTGCAAACGCGCGCCGGGTTTGCAACTTTGTTGCCTACGAAAATCGCACATTGTTGCAAAACGGGGCGTCGTGCAACAATGTGCAATTTTCGGGAGCTGCTTTCGGCAACAAAGTTGCAAACGACACAACTCCTTTTTGCAACTTTGTTGCCGCGAATCGCTCCCGAAAATCGTACATTGTTGCAAACGCGCGCCGGGTTTGCAACTTTGTTGCCTACGAAAATCGCACATTGTTGCAAAACGGGGCGTCGTGCAACAATGTGCGATTTTCGTAGGCAACAAAGTTGCAAACCCAGAACACGTTTGCAACAATGTGCATTTTTCGGGAGGGACTTTCGGCAACAAAGTTGCAAACCCGGCGCGCGTTTGCAACAATGTGCGATTTTCGGGAGCGACTCGTAGCAGCAAAGTTGTAAACTCGATGTCACGTTTGCCACAATGTGCTTTCGAAAATAATACGAGTTAACGATGTTACAAGGGAGAACGACGTTTGTAACGATGTTACATTCAAGCGTAGGGCTTGTAGTAATGTTTGTGTTCGAAATAACGCTTCTAATAATGTTGCAATCAGATATAGAGATTCCAACAATGTTTGTGTTTAAATATAACGTTTCAAGTAATGTTGCATTCAGTAGTAACGCGTACAACAATGTTTTGCATTCGAAATAGTGCTTCTATCGTTGTTGCATTCGAGAATAGGGACTGCAACAATGTGTGCATTCAAGTTTCAAAGATGAACAGTGAAATAAAAGTATTTTGCTACTTAAAAATCACCGTTCAACGATATAAATGTTCTTATCCTGCTACTGCAACCGTGGCACACACCCCGATCAATTTGCAACCTCAGCTCACACGGGAACAAAGGCTGCGCGCAAACAAAACGGCATTATACATTCTCAACATATTTCTCCACCCCTATAAATACCCCCCTACATAGGTAACTTCATGCGTCGCCCTTCCACTTTAATTGACACAAATGTATTATTAATACTGCCAAAGTGCAAAATCACGTTTTCCCCTTATAAAGTTCTTTCATTTTAATCAGTATCTTTCTGCTAGTGTCAATATTTCAAACGAATTTTTGATCTTTTACGCGAAGTATCCAAATGGCAGTATTATAACTTCAAACAACATTCTATTTTTACAATTCACAGTGTTATTATCAATTAAACTATTAATATCCATGATGAAAACTGAATAACCATCTCTATTGCTAAAAAATCAACACATTCGCTAAATTTACAAATCCTGTAATTACAATTCAAATGTAATATTTTATTTTCGATTCTAAAAATTTACCTTATCCCTCTGTAACGCCACGTGACTTGGAAATTAAATACATACCCGGTGTATCTATATCTTACAATCCTCATTTTATTATCAGCCAATTTCTCTTTAACAATTACTAATTCCTGCCTCTGCCGTGAAAATGTACGATTGTGATAAAACTATTGTCAACGCAATATCGCGAAACGCGTGTTAATCGAGGTGGCGAAAGACAGAGTCAGGTTAAATGTATCGATACCGGCGCAATTGTAGAGCTACGGGGAACAACGAACGCGACAGACGTTCGACGATCATACACACACGTGCATGTAAAGCGATTGAACAGCGAATGATTCAATTTGTCAGACCAATGAGTTTGTCAGGTGCTACTCCATGCCACGGCGTGCGACGCGCAAGAGCTTAAATTGGATTTGATTTAACGCCGCGCGTATTGCCGCACATTACACACTAGAAATATCGCAAATCTCGCACCCTATCCGATCGTTCCTCCCACACTTCGCAATAGATAAAAATTCTCGATATTTCCTCTCCTTTTCCGTTAACCTTCCCCGCCACTTTCCTTTTATTTCACTCCGCGCGTGAATAAATATTCAATCGTTTCGTTCAATATTTTCGTTTCAATTCAAACTGCGATACTGCAATTTTGTTCACTCGAGTACAGAACACGTTCACTGCAAATAAGTGTCGCACGTTTTTTCCCTGTATTTTGTTATTTTATTCTATAAGGATCGATTGGTGCCTAATACCGCGAAAATAGAGGAAATATCAGCTTAGAACGTACAGTTACTCGAATTAATATTCGAACACTCTTTAGAAGAGTATAATTTTTTTTAAACTGGACCAAATGACTTGAGTTTGTTTGAGAAATTGGAAGGATTAGTTTATTAGATGACGTGTAGAGAAAATTTTTAAAAAATTGCAATTGGTGGGAATCGCGAAGAAATTTAAAACGTACGTTTTGTAAATTCTGAAAATTGTGTTTTTAATGGTATTGTGGGAATGTGCGTGCTTCTGGCAGGGTTTGGAATATTCTCGAAGCAGTAAATTGTTAAGATAACCCTTGACAAAGTTAAGAAAGCGAAACATGCGTGTACCTAAGTGTAGTCTAAGTGCCACGGGTGATTGCAGAAATCTGATCGAAATGTGGCAAACTTTTCGTGCTTCTTTCACTTGATGTCGAGAATGTGTGTCAAAAAACTGTCAAAAATTTAATTTCGCACACTTTCACCGAGTACGAGTGTTTGCAAACAACACTAAATAAGGCCAAATTAATTATAACAAAAATGAATTACTATGGCGATTACGAGACTGAAGTGTCAGAGTAACACTGATGACACGTTAAGGTAGTGTCGATAAAACTTCTCTTTTGCCAAATTCCTGTGTCATTTTCCACAATATCACGTAGAGATCAATTTTTCTTCGAATACTCAAGTTAAAGAAAGGGTTAAATCGTAATTTCTTCGGCTGTTCAACGTAAGTTTCACGGAAGAATAAGACATCTCTTCTTTCTGTCAGCATTGTTTCCCTATGGAAAACGAGACAACGAACGATATTACCTAGCACTATGCTTGACTTAATTAAATGGCTTAAGTCCTGACGAAAATCCAAGGGGGTCGATACGGTTGCGGGAAAAATATTTCAACTGGATTAAGGACATAAGCTTTAGAAAAAGGTTACGAAGGAGGCTGGCTACCGGCAGCGGTATAAATTCTAATGTGGCGGCATTATAATTGCGCGGTTTACGTTCGCCGGTGGCCAAGGGCTGCACCGGGGCCAAATTAGCGACGATCATTATTTATGTCTCGTGAGGAAAAGGGGTTAAAATAGCCACTCATTGCTGTACGGTTCCTCTAACGCGGAAGACAAAGGGTTGCTGCTACTCGAGGAAAGGGAACATTATTTATGCGAATAAAACCAGTGCCGAATTAGGAACCACCGATATAGCCGAGTCCTTCCGGAGAAACAACAGGCAAGAAGTGCAGGGTTAACCAGCTGCTGGGACTCTTAATTTCACGGTTCATCAGGATTTATCTCGTACCTGGAGCATCTCGTTCAATTAGGCGCATCCCAGCGTCGCAGGATCAAAAATATCATGGTGATTTTCAAATTATGAAGAAGGTTAGAGTAGAAATGAAATTTCTCTTCTATTTCCGTGGTTCTAAATTTAAAAATTTAGCCAATCCTCCAAGTCCGTCGCCTATTTAATCGAATGAAAATTCAACCTCATCGAGTAGCCACAGGATCAAAAATATGATCATGATTTTCATATTATTATTCCCATAGTTTGGTTTCTTCTTCCATTCGACTGTACACTTAAGGTCTGTGAGTCTTTCTTGACCCAATGTGTAAACGTGATAACAGCAAAATTTATTTTAAAGAAAATAAAACGACGATGGGTCAAAAATGACCCGAGTACCGCAGCTAAGGTTGAACAGCGATGCAAGGTTAATTCCAGGCAACAGTTAATATCTAGACGGTTACAGGTAAGCAAGGTGTACACGAGAGAAATTCTCGAGGGTCTGTGAAGAATTCGTTTGAAAGGCTCTTTCATCAGAGAGGACTTCCTCTTCACCTGTTCTGTAAATATGAAATCGGGTTCGGTCGCCACGAGGGTTTGCCGTTTCGATAACGCAACTAGTGCGCGTTTTTCAACAAACGGCTCCGGCCAGGTAATTTACAGGGCACCGTGACACTCTGTCTGGACTTTACAACGCGCTTTATGGCGCTGGGCAAACAAGACCAACTGATAAGTAGCTATCTACCATGTTAAACATGTTATCCTAACGTGTTACAGACATGTCTACGCCGAAGCACAGATAAGCAACAAGTGTGCAGTTCACATCGAGTCGTTTGGGAAAAGGTATTGTGTACTCGGTACACGTTAATTGTTCCCTGTTCTATCCCCCGCTCCACTCACCATCCCTGTGGACTTCCCTTTTTTTCGGTCAAACCGCGCCGAATAACACCGCGACTACCGATATGGAACGACGTTTTAATCATCGAACGAGCGTATACACTTCTCCTTCCGCTTCTGCGTTTCGCGACGTGAATATTCACCGTCGTTCGAACGTTTCGTGTAAATTTTGTTAGAATTGCAATTTCAAGCTTTCGAGACGTATTGCGCGTCTTAGAATTCTCAGGCCTAATTCACATTTAGGTTTACTCTACTGGGTAGGGGAAACTTTTAAATTACAGCAATTTCTAGATCGATGTGATGTAAAAGCTTGAAATTCACTTTTCGAAGAATAATTATTGACTTAATTAAGAATATACTTGTCATATGCATTCAATTTGCCTGAGAAAATTCAGTCATTCAATTAATTGCGTTAGAGGGAAGCTCTTGCCTCGTCTAGGAAGAACGAAAGGGAAGGTGAAGACAAGGAAACGGGAGAATGATCGCGGAAACCCTGAAAAAGCAGTATTTCACGGAAATAGCCGATGAAGCCTCCTTATGGTCAGCAAATATAATAAAGTCGGGGTCCATATATACGTGCTTATGGTTGTGGCAAGGCAGACCCTAAGAAAAAGCGTCGGCGTGCCGTGTGCTCGGTTGCGGACCAAGAAAAGAGGGAGACGCGACCCAGCCTCGTCATATTTTCTGATTTTCCGCCAATAAACCCCATTACTATTTATCAGGCTAATGCGTCCTTATAACTCCCATTAACAACAATCTATACGGTCCCTGGTATTAGTAGCCGAGTGTATATATACCGCGAGGGTAAATCTTCCTCATAGAGGAACGGTTCTTCTTAATTGTGCAAAACTTTATCCCTCGAAAACCTCCGGATTCGAATAGACCTCTTTCGATCTCTTACAATTCTTTTGTCCATGGCTAATATTTTTCCTCGAGTTTCTTGCAATTCAACCATAGTTCGTATTTTTATTTTCGTTAATTGGTAACTTAATGACAATGATGGTAACATTTAATCGTACAATAGTAATGATATAAATAACGTTATTTAACTAATATCGACATAAGTAAGTGCTTGAGCGTTTTCGATAGAAAT
>NW_017100227.1:627341-673216 GCF_001263275.1 Habropoda laboriosa | reverse complement strand
TGGTTTTCGAAAAAATATTTTTGTAAATTTATCAGCATCGACAGTGATATAACTAAAATAATAAAGCTGGTGTGTGCACTATTTTTTACGTTGGAAATATTATTTCAATGTCTAAAATTTGGCTGGACGAATTAAAAAAGCGTCAACAGATTCTAACGAATTTTCCTTTTTCCAGTTTATTAAATTACCTGAAAATAGATTTCAGTGGCACTTTATAACTGGACACGATAGAATATTTCAAAAGGAACCGAAACTACCGAATATCTGTCGATATGTACAGAATCTCTCTTTTTAACTAGACACGGTGGAATGTTTCAAAAGGAAGCTATCGAAAAAGTATTCTTACAAAAGCTGTTTCGGTGACATAATACGGTATAAATAACTTTCAAATAGATTTTTTTCAAATAGATCATAGTTATGCACTTAATTCGAACAAGTCACAAACCGTCTGTCGAAACGAGCACCCTTCCTTCCAACCGATTTCACGAAGAAACAGCTTTCAGCTCTTGAAAACGTGCAGCCTGTACAAATTGCTTTCTTTGTCAAGTGTTTCCAGAAATGCTTGAACACCGAACGGTCTCCCCTGCGGAATAAACACCGATGTATCGTGAGTCATTGGTAGGTCGATACTGTTAAGCATCTGTCGCGACAGGTCTACAAAAATAGGCGGAGATTACAGTCTGTTTGTCGGCGACCCTGAACTAGACTAAACAGTGTCATAGGTCGTGGCGTTAGCTTGTGTATATAAACATGGAGCGAAGGGTCTTCGGCCGGTAGCAGCCACTCGACTACCGTCTGTTTCAAGAGTTTTTAGAACATAAATAATTTCCTGGAAAACATCACTACTGAAATCCCCAGCTTGATTATTTTACTTCCACGAATTACCGCTGCTACGTTCTTCAGATAAGGCTAATTGATTTAATGCGACGCGTACTGGGAGGTGTAAACTTGTGTCATAATTTTGGAGAACTTCTACTTATGTCGTAACCGTGAAAGATTTACGAAAGTCGGTTAAAATAATTAATTCATACGTCGATCTTCAATATTGCCTGATATACAGTGTTTCAGGTGTAAGAAGTGCGAGATTCCGGCGGCGAAGTGGTGGCCTGGGCTTTGTCACCCAGGAAGAGAAAGCGCGCGGGTACCTGAGGGTACCATAAACTTTCCCCGGAAAGTCGAACGAGGGGGCTTCAATGGTTTTTCGGAGCAACGCGGAATACGACGCGGAAAGGACATTCTGGAAATAGCCGTCGAGCGAGACGGACACCGGAGCACATAGCAGCCGCTTATCACTATACTTTGGTACATTTTTGGTTAATACCCTATCCTGTGTTAAATTCATTCAAGCTGTGCTTACACAGGTGTTAACGAAGAAATTTCAAGAATATGTATAGCTGATCAGAGGAAAAAGAATGTTCGTATAAGTATGTTATTATTGAGAATAGATTATATTTTGAACTTTTCTCTCCTTAACGTAGGCCCAGGCTGGGCCATAAAAGCCATGGATCCGGTGACCATGGTTCCGATCCAAGTATATAACAAATGTTTCTTCGCATTTTAAGCAGTCGTGCGACAACCCCGAACTGTGTACCTGTTTTTCGCTCGGGTTTTCGCCTCCGTTGTTTTGTATTACATTTCTATCAATAAACGTTCTTTTTCTCTGCAGTCGATTGAGTCAATCTTTATTCGCAAATTAATGATCCTCAATAGTTATCTTACATAGAATGTAAAATATTTGAATATCTGAGTTGTGCTTCCAAGAAATGAGAATTATTATTGTGCATAAAATGAAACATTCGTTATGCTTCATCCTGATCTCAGTTTCACAATTAAAGGTCATGCTGTACCGTACGAAATTCCACAATTTTCTTCGATCCCGAAAATCCCAAGATCACCCGATAATCAACCTGCGAGAAGAGCTACTTGTTTTTTTCTCTTCAAACGAACCACGCAGCTGTGCAAAATTTATTCCGTGCAGAGGGGGGAAAAAGGAAAGCGCGAGAGAAAAATGCGAAGGTGGTAAGGAGAGTGAGGGGTGGTTCCCGAAATTTCGAAAGCTTCATTTCCACCGCGATAAAACAAACGTCGAGAAAGCGAAGAAAAGTCCGCGACCGCGAGCGAGGCAGCCAAGATCCGGAGGCGGCGGTGTAATATAAACGTCGTAAAATAGGAAGCAGGTGAATCGTATAATTCGCGAGGGGGGCCAGGTCTTGTCGAGTAATTCTCAGCCACGCTGCGACACGGCCCTCTTTCTCCGCGTACGCGTTACCACCAGCCACCACGTACGACGACCGCATCGCACACGTGCTGCTCATATCGCCCTCAACGCGACCGGCTCACCGGAAGGGGTGAGCTTGGTGTAATATACGAAGAGAACGCGGTCACATCCGATTTCATCCGGCGCACATTGTGCTTTTTCTTCGCTGGATGCACCTAGAGGTATTGCCTTCGAGTTCCTTCGCCAACTTTAAACGAATAGGGTTAGCTGATGGAACAGCCTGCCGCCGTGTTTCGTCGTTAAAGCGTTGTCTGTGGACACACAGGCCGCTGGTATCGAGACGTATACGATTGCACGTGCGGAAGTAGGTCGGAAAGGTGCGAGGGAATTTTTCCTTTCTTCGCCAAAGTTAGTATATCAGTAAAGATATAGGGTGTTTTCGCACTACTGGTTTGCAGTGTTTTTCTCTTGTGCGGTAGACTTTCGAGGATAATGGAAGAGGGCAAGGTTTCGTTATTTTTTACGCACAGTGCGATGGATCGAATAGATTTTTCAAATTTTTTTAAATTGCGGGTATGATTTTTCGGACCGGGTCAACGACCTACGACAAACTCAGTTTCGCGACGATATCTGGTGTGGCACGATCGATAATAGATTTTTCTAATTTGCGGTAGTTTTTGCTTAGTGATGGTACGAAGATTTTTTTGCAATTCTTCTTATACCAGTGAAAATATAAGTGTTTCTTTTTGTAAGTGTTAGGCTTACGAGAAAAATAGAAGAGGGCAACGTTTCATTATTGTTTATGTGAAAGTGGTTGTCTAGACAAGTTCAACGACCTACAACAATCTCATTTTCAAACTAAATTTCACGACAATGTTTCAGGAGCTTATTTTCACCCCTGCACCTTAAATAGAAATAGATATTCAGAAATTCTAAACCTTTTTCCAATATCTCGATAATTTCTGTAACGACTGCTCAAGTTTGCTTCACGTTCAATCACTGTCCCGATACTTACGTACGACAGTGTACGCGTACAGAGATTTGATAGTCGCGTGGATCCACGAAAAAATCGCTGACACCGAGCGTCGTTCCGTTATCGTCGCATATTTGGTTTTCCCTGCAATCCCCTTCTACCTGTACCGTTAATGCCACAGGTATCCTTCGGTAAACAACGAAGCAGCAGGTTGTTCAGATTTTATTTGTCGAGCCCGGCAGCGCCCTTCCCTCCTGCCTTCTCGCTTATCGTCCCCGAACGCATTTAGTGGCCGGCGCTTCCTTCCTCCCCTGGCTTCGCCAGAAATCCGTAGACGGCCAAATATTAAAGTTCTCCCCTTCGTGCGTACCGATAACGGTTAGGTCTCGGTTTCGCCGCAAGCCCGCGATACCATCTTTATTCCCCGCGACTATAAAATTTTACAATCGTCGGACAGGGATTTTTATCGACGTGGCAGCTCGTCGTGCCGTGCTCTCGCGCCCATACACACCAGGAAAATCCTATTGTGCCGCGGTAAACCGTTGGAATTCCACCTGAATCGAAATAAGCCAGCGTTCTTACCTATCACGATACATCTCTGAATTCGACGAAAAGTGTCCGAAAGGGAAATCTCTTCGACGCTTGTTTATGAATTCGTAAAAGAGAAGGTTGAACGACAGCGTTGGCAAGAGGCCCGAGGAAAGGATATGGGTGATTTGTGCAGCGCCCTTGTCCATTAGCCCGCGTCCCCGAAAATTATTTGTGACAGAAGGACAATAGGTGAGCGCGCAGCAAACAAGTTAGCAGTCGCCTGATTCCGCGGAGTGGCAGGCCCATAATTGTTACGACATAACCTCCAGATAATCGCATCTAAAGTTTCAGGACGTTTCGCGGAGTTAGTTGCCGGTTTGCTTGGAGCTGGGCATTTAGCCCGTATTGTCGTGCATATGCCGAGCGTGGATGTACACGCTCGGAGGCCTCTTTGCCTACAGGCTCGTTCAAACGGAACGTACGTAGGTACGTGTTCCTCTGGCTGTCGGCAGTGAGCCTTGTACCTACCACACGCGAACGTCCGTAATCCGTTCACGGACCAACTGCCGCCTCCGCTCCCGTACAATGCCCTGTTACTTGAACTTGCGCCTCATTGTGTGTTGCTAATACGCGTTGCTCGAAATCGCGCGTGATTCGGACTACCAACAATCCCGGGCCCACAATCGCTGTCGTTATGTTAACCGCTTGGAGATTCCTTCCGTTTCGTGGTATTGAATTTAGAACACACACAGAGGGGGGGTAAGTTATGCGTACGTCCTGCGATAACTTGGTCGAAACTTCCAGATTCCTTGAAATTCTAACTCCGCGAATCCGTCAACCTACCTCTGTTTCCCTCCTCTTCTCTTTTCTTTTTCAATCGGTGCATTGTTTCCGTGGAAATGGCAACTGGGACACGGAGTGACGCACAGAGATATGCACGAAGCCGCGATTAATGCGAGAGCGAGCGACCGCACGAATTAACGCTTGTTTCCAAAAGCCCTAACGTGGCCGCGACAATTCTTGAGTGCTGTCTGCTGCAGTGGCGGCTAAAGAGAACGGCAGGAAGCGGGAGAGATCGAGAGAGAGAGAGGGTGAGAGCGAGAGAGAAGGTTTTAGAGGGAGGATGGTAGCTAGCTACCCCTTCTACACCTCTTCCTACCTCTTTCCTACCAACCAACCCCTTTTCTCTGACCCCGGGATGCGGAGCAACCGCGTTAAACGTTGGTAATGTTAACGTAAATAGATTATAACACTCTGTTAAGCAGGCAGGCAAGCTCGGGCCTTGGCTCGTGCGAATTACTCACGGATCGCGTGACACGTTCCCCTGTCCTGCCAACCGCTGCTTTTGGCTATCAACCTACGTGCTGCACGCGTCGGCGACGCTGTCCTGCCACCCCCTGCACCCTGCCCCGTCCACTTTCCCACCATGTAAACGCAATGTCGTGTTTTGGAAGCAGCCACCAACGAAACGGGTGCTCGCACGATGGAAATTGTTCCGGGTCTCTCGGTTATGACACTCCTTGTTGCCCCTTTTTTCCAAAGTGACCACCGATCAGGCTCTCTCTTGTCTTTCTTCCTCTACACGTCCCACGAATTCCACGCAAAATTCAGTTTTACCTCGGCTATTTCCTGATCACTGATCAGGATCTGTCTTTTCTCTTTCTGCTTTCTAGGAAATTCGTGCAACATTGAGATTTCATTTCTGATATTTCGGTTTCCCAATAGCTTCGGAATGGTGTCCAGTAATCACAGGGTTTGTACTTAATAAATTCCATGCAGATCCGAATTTTATTCTCGCCCCCAAGATAATCTAGATATTTCGAGAACATTTTTGAGGACACACTTTATCAGATTAGATAGAAAAAGAGGTTTCCAGCAGGTGGCTTTTTCTTTCGGGGGTAAAAATAAATTCACTTCTACCAGCGACTGTTTTCCCAAGAAAATGTCTACAGAGCTACCAAGCCGAAGAAGCGTTCGCCAGAGAAAGACAGCCGCTTTATAGTTCCTTAAAAGGTAGCACATTTGCAGACGCGTGTCCTCTCAGGTGGCCCGGTTTTCACGCATTGCCTAGTACGTAGAAGGCACGTGCTCACGCGCCTAAACGCGGCCTAATGCATCTCCTCTTACCCGCCCAGGGGTTGAAATCATTTATAAGCTATAAATGCGAGTTATTGGCCCAGGCATCCTCCGTTTCGTACCAATAAAACTGTACTTTGTCCCGACTAGACACGACCAGTCACTTCAGATACTCTCCCGCTTCTTTTATCTCTTATTTACAACTCTTTTATTCGCCAATTCCATCTCAATCAGGCCCGGCATCGTTCCACGGCCCCATCTAGCTGCGAGTTCGTCGCCCTAAAAATAAGGTGGCCAGGATTAAGGTCATCCCTTACACCCCGTTTCCGTCAGTCAAACGCCGGCCAAGTTGCGGTCGCCTCCTGCGGATATTTCGCATCCTCGAGCCCCGAACTTCAAGCCTGCTTCATTGGTTCCAGCCTAATTACTAGGAAGGGAATGATTGGGTGTGGAAATCTGAACGACGTTCGATTAGGAGTACCTGCCGATGAAGAAATTAAAGGGACCTAACCCTTTCATTGCTGTTTGGTGCATTTTCATCTAGATTTCGTAAACCAAATTGTAAAACGATTGTGCGATTGTGGTTAAATATCTATCGTCCGACACATACGCTACGTAATAAAATCTGTCGCTGTGAAAGGGTTATTAATTTTAACACTTGCGAGGCTGATTGTATTGACTTTATCGAAGAATTGTACCGAGTGCCTTCTAGATATCCCATACGTAAATTTGTCGGTATATTCTATGGCAAAGTGTCAGACGAACGCTGTATTAAGAATTCTTTGCTTATTGTAAAATTGTCTCTGTAAAATAATAGAGTAGATAAATGATATTTATGTTTCTTGTTGAATTAACGTTAAAACCAGATATGCGGCAAATTTGCTGCATTTTCTTTATATATCGTATTGTTACAATTTTTCGGTAGGGAAAAATGTCATACCGTTTAAAAAATTTTCAAACTCTTCAAGAATCTTCTTAAACGAAAGCTGAGTATTTTTGTAATTAACAGTTATTTCAATCAAATTCTGCATCAAAGTTTATTCATAAGTTCGTGAATAATTTGTGAGTTAGTCAGAACCACTGTCTTGTGCTCAGTGATATGTTAAACTACTTTGTACCAATTTAAAAAAATTTTCGGGTACACATACTTATTATTAATTTTCTTCACCACTATTTCGCTAAAAGTAGAAATATCGATGTTCACGCATGTCCTTCGAAACGATCTTTACAAGAGCGTAACTAATTTTACTAAACAATTATTATTTCAATAATTTGAAAACTTGCGCAAAACAATTCTGTCGCGTACCATACCTACACTACCGGCCAAAAGTTTGGAATCACTGAGCATTGCAATTTGCATAAAAATTTCCAGAAGAAAGTCGACGACTTTGAGAATTTTTTATCGTTCGAATCAATGGTACGAGATAAATTGACGAATGTAGAATTGAGATAAACTTGAAATCTATAAAAACTTAGCAGCAGATTTAATATTGATGAAAAGTGGGAGGTGAATTCCAAACTTTTGTCCGGTAGTGTATATTGTGCACTAGAATTGAATTCTCGTGTAACGAGCTGTTTTCTAAAGTAAAATAACGCGAAGCCTGAAATACGTAGATGTAGTGATACCACAAATTTGACATTATTCTTCCCTGAACGGGCGCACGTTCTATGAACATGCATTTTCAATAATTACTAGAACTCACCGGCGTATTCAAATCCAAACCAAGAGTATAATGTCTGCATTTCAGTATAGATTGTTTGCACTCTGTGTCTGGCTTCCGCGAATCACAATAATTTCGATGTTGCTTTCCGTTCCCGCTGATCATTTCGCTAAGTACTGCGTGACGGCTGAATTTTCACGGATGTGCAAGCAATTGTTTGATATTAAAAACACGCGTACACTCCGCGTCGCGCCTCGTCTTTCTTTTTTCTTTTTCCTTCCATTTATCTGCCTCGATGCATGCGTTTCTTCGCAACTCGTCACGCCAATGGCTTATAAAGTGAACCTATCCTGAACTTCTCTCTCTCTCTCTCCCCTCATTATTCTAAACATTCTTCGAGCCTGATATTTTTTGAAAGAAATTACACTCGTTCCGTTACTGTTATTTTTGATTGCGTTTAATAAGGATTTTGCAGCTTGTGAAAAGAGTGTGCACTGTAGAAGACTGTTATTCGATTTGAGATTCTGTTGATCAATTTTTGGACAATGTAAACGCCTGAAGTATTACGAGTTTCTGCAGTTTTTGGTATCTTTTCATCGTTCGTGTTTGCCAGCGTAAGCTTTAACGATCGAAATTTTAATTGGCTTGTATTCTGTAGTTTGCAGCGAAAGTTAGCAAAGTGATACGAAATTTTAAGGAATTCCCTGTTGCGAAGAGACAATTTTCTGGGACACTGCAAAGCTAAGGTTTGCAATTCCGACTCCGAGGGCTGTTTTCATCTCTTAAACGTTTGGATAAAATATAGAAGTCTTCGATTCTTTAATTTTACATTTTATTCCACAGTGGTCGATATTCGACCGAGAAGTTTCCGATTTCTTCAGTTCTAAGTAAATCAGGATTGAACATTTCCACACATCCAAGAATGTCTCGGTGAAATTTGAAGCAAATTTATTACTTACTTAGCACAGCCTGTTCAAGAATCCTGAAATTCTTCAAAGCACAAAAACTAAATTTTCTAAGTGCAAAACAGGACTAAATTCGCCCCGGTTGGAGGCTATTCCTGCGAGACGGAATGGAGAAAAAAGAGGCGAGAGAAGCAGAAGAAAAGGAACACCCGGTCCAGGATGTTCTCCTTCGATAAACCACCTCGATATCTGATGTCGGCCGGGTGAGTTTTTAATTTGGCGCGTGTCACGTGACAGGTTGGGCGGCCGGTAGAAGAGGATTCGAGAACGGAACGAGCGGGCAGCCAGATGAATCTCTCGCATTGTCTGCGTTTCAATGGATACGCCCGACTCTCTATTCCTTCCCGGTTTTTCGGCGTTATTTTCGGTGACAAATATTATCGTGTCGAACAATGTGATCGCCTTCGCTGAATACTCCAGCTCCGCTGACATTCCCGCACGCTCGGTAATCTTCGACATTGTTTCTAGGAAGCGTGCCCGTGGCCATATTGGAATTGCTAATGTTCCAGTCTGCCGCAACCTGATGAGAACGTACCACGGATGGCTTTTTGTTTGACGAGAATTACGATCCAGCCTGATCGAAAGAGGAGAACAAAGAATTGATCTGTGATATTTTGTTGAAGAGAGAGAGGCGAAATTTCCACGAGTTTTGCCCACCTTGATTCGTGATCCCTTTTTCCGAGATTTCTATTTCAATGCTGTCTCAGGTGATTAACCACACTTGCTAATTCTCGGTTTCGCGAATTCCACCCTTTGCATTCGAAATTCTTCTTGGTATAGGGTTGCAAATTCGATTTTCCTTGAAATTTCGTAAAACTGTCTATACTATTTTACTTTAATATTTGAAACTAAACTGTTTCACCATTTTAACGCTGTATTAGGCGATAAAGGCTAATGTATCACAGATACCCAGGTTTACGAATTGAAATTTTTTAAAACTAACGTAGAAATGAACTGTACTATTTTATTTTAATATTCAGCATATTCTTGAGTTTGATTCCTCCAAACTATTTCACTGCTTAGACCTCTAATATACGGTGAAAAATTGATGGATTAATTGTTTAACGTCGCTCTAACTTCAAAGTTCATTTTTGTCTCTAATACAACTGCTTTCCTCACAATCGTGACCAGAAGCTCTACCACGAGTTTCATTCGCCGTGATATTGTAATACAAGGGGCTGACACCGGCTAAAATTCTAATCACACGAGCCTCTACTGACAAATGAAACAACGAGATGGTTTTTAAATGTTACACGACGAATACGAGGAACACACCTGCTGGATTCAATACGCGATCGAATGAAAGAGGAGGGCTTCAGCCTCCGTGAACATGGACAGTTATCGAGATTGCAGAAGGTACGGTTATCACGACGAGGAGAATGCAGGATTCCATTCAGTCGGACTCTCGCCGGGGGCGCAACGACGATGGAACGCGAAGCTGAACGACTGTCATTGTTGTCATTTTTACGGGCATTAAAATCGGGGTTCGGCTACCTTCCTCTGGCAAATTCCGATCCGACTAGTAATGAAAGTTCAGATCCATTGCTACCCTCCAAACAACTCGTTCCTCTGTCTTACTAAATTCTACAAGCTTTGACACGCTAATGCTCGTCACAGAGGCACCGATGTGTCTTTGCTTTTTCCGGATTGTAAAATTCTAATTCTGAAGTGTTCGTTTTTCGAGACTTCGGCATCGATGTGCCTTTTCTGGCTTCGAAAATTCTCTGAAAGCTGAATTTTTGAAGACTCAAGCGTCAGTCTGTCTTTCAAAATTCTCCGAGGTCTTTGTTTTTAAACCTTAAGCACCAACGTGACATTTTCGGCTTCTACGATACTTTGAAATCCTCATTTTTGAAGATCTAAACGTCAATCTGTGTTAAAATTTGTCGAAGCGTTTATTTTTCAAGACCTAGGCATCGATCTGTTTTCGCCGGTTTCTAAAATGCTCAAAAGTCTCCGTTTCGAATTATCCATTGATTAGCATACTGTAAACATCGGCACGATGCAAAGACGATTTCGTGGGCTTGAGGCTACCGACTTAAATCCTCGATAAATCGGAGCAGGTGAGGACTATTCGAGAGCAAGCTAAGAGAAAGCCCGAGAGAACAGAACTCGATCGAATTGAGAAACCAGAGCGGTGAAAAGAAAGGTGGACTTGTCGATGAGAATCCAAAGATCTTTTTGTCAACACCGGGAAGCGTCTTTGAATGTTCAAGGGGAGGAAATCGAGCAGTGTTCGAGGAGCAGAAATCTCGCATCAAAGCGGCAGATATTCGAAGTGACAGAGAAGACCCGTCTCGGCGAAGACAACTTCAGCCAGGAGGATGGTGAGCTAGCGAGGGGGTGGTAGAAGGTGGATTGCGGCTCGATTCGGCAGCAGGCCCCCCAGGGCACGTCGAGGATCGAGAGACGCGCCATTTCATTCGCCGACTGCCGATATCGCCAGCCCCTTCCAAAATATCTCATTCCCAAACGCCTCGAGCTCTCGATGGATTACAAACCTATCTATTACTTCCCTGTCCTATCTCCCGACGAGGAATCACCAACTCGACGTGCTGTCTGTTAGTGTTTTCAGGCTCTTCAAGATTTCCCAAAGAACGCTTCTTTTTTTTTTTTTCAATGGCTTCAATCGCCGACCGCGAGTTACACGTTCGTCCCATCGAAAAACGTCTACGCCTCTGATCAGAGACGTGCCACGGAATTAAACGGTTTCGTGGGACTGTGGCGTTCGGTTTTTCCCAAGTGTTTCGAATGTTTGGAATTACTGGTCGTTGCTTTCTTTTTCATCCTCAGTTTCGTACAATTTTGGGCAGTTTTAACACGTTAAGCGCCAAGCCTGTTTTGGTCTTCCTTTCCGTTTAGCTCGCGATTTCACCGATATGGCTGGCGGCCGGAGATCTGTGTAAGGTTGCGATAAGACTGCATGTGTTTTAATAATACTGGTTAAAATTGTTTTTTGGTAACAAGTAATATTTAGGTACATTCTTTTATGATCTCCGAATTATTTAAAATTTATTAACGGAAGAATATAATTGTTTAAATTGTATATCGTCAGTCACCGGTGACTGACGCGGCCCGAAACGGGAAGTATAGTGTCAGTCACCGGCGACTGACGCGGTCCGAACGGAAAGTATAGTGTCAGTCACTGGCGACTGACATGGCGCCTAACGTGTTAATTAAACATACCTTTGACGATCTTTTTGCTAAAGAAAGATTTTGCCAATTTTAAATAAATTAGGGGTGAAAGTTTGAAGAATGACTTAGCACATCTGAAAACGTCTTAACGAATTTTGTGTTACTCGTTCAGTTTTCGAACTGCAACATTCGGAATTGCTGTTTATAGCTTCCGATTTCGGTATCTTATTCTCTTCCAGTTTTTCGAGTAACCTTATTATATCAGTTTCTTCAAATTTTGCGTAGCTTTAATTCAAGATTCTTTAAATAGTTCTAGACAGTTTCTCCAATTCTTTGATACGCAAGTTTTCCCGTATAAAATAGATGCTGTAGAGTGTCTCAGTAAGCATTGTCACTTCTTAAATACCCATTTCCAAGCCTTTCCAAATTGCCGTACACTATCGATTAAGTAATACTCAATTGCCTATCAATTTCACCCCCAACTTCGTACAAGACAAGCCAAACAAATTAATTTCTCCGCCACATGCAGCTGATCGTACATTCAGCAAACACTTTCTTATCACTCGCCCAAACCGTCCGAATTTCCCGAAATCCAAATCGAAGCCAGAACTCCGACGCGATTCTTTTCCCCTGATTTACGATTTCAGCTTTCGACGAATGAATTTAACATCGAGCAGGCAACGGCGAATCCTTATGTCCGGGCCGGAAGACATCCCGATATCTCTTTCCTCGGGGGAAGTTCGTTGCAACAAACCAATTCCACCGCGAGAAAGAGAGAAAAACAGGCAGACAGCGAGAGCGAGAGAGTACGGGGGAGAAGAGAGTTCTATTTCGGTTTGCAGCGGCTCGGTCGACTCGGCAACGGGCGAAAAGAGGATTCTCGCTCTTCAATCCTCGACGGCGTTCTCGATGCGCTGTGTGTTGGTACACGAGAAGGGGCACGGGCTTCGTCTTCTCTCTTTTTTTTTCTCTCTCTCTCTCGTTTCTTCTTTTTTCTCCTTCCTTTTTTTAAGGGGTGGTGATGATGGGATACTCCCGCCGTGAAGAAGCCGGCATAGGCGCGGCGAGAAGCGGCACCTCTTAGTCTAATTGAAAAGTCGGCGGAAATTGAAAATTGCGATCGCGAATTGCAAGCTGCTTTAGGGAAAGCAAAGGGACAGAGTTTGCCAGCCACTGAAAAAGATAGATAGCGGCGACGCAGGAGGGGAGGGGATTGGTGGCGTGTGTGTGTGTGTGTGTGGAAGAAGTGTAAGCGAAAGGGTGAGAGAAAACGCGGAGGAGAGGGTGCAGGCTAGCGTGTCGGAATACGGTAGAATGAAGATTCAGTGTTTTGTCTTTCGCTGCTGGCAGGGAGATGGAAATGGTGTCGGAGGGGGTGCGAATCCAGTCTCGTATGGGCATTCTTTTAAAGAGTCGTCAATTGTACCGTTCTATATGCCCGTTCTGAGGGTTGATTTCCTCGTGCCTGCATCCAACCATCCATTCATCCATTCATCTATGCGTATAGTCTTCGCGGGAGTGTGCGCCTGAACAACAACTTCGTTGCTAAATTCCTAGCTCTCACCACCCCGGCCCTCCAGCAAAACCGTTCTCCACCTTACTTATCCGAAAGGTACTTACCGTTTTCAAACGCGACTTCGTGTGTTCAGTGCATCGAGAAGGAAACGAGGGATGGCGAATTGTGACCAGACCATTTGCCGGAGGAACTATAATTATGCTTGCAGTAAGAACGAGGTGTTCTTTAATAATGCCGTCTACTACGCACCCGTCAAAAGATATCGTTTAGCGAGGGTGTACTTAACGGATTGTTCCGCGAACAGAGACGTTGTTGCTTAGAACGTTCCTGCGCCCTTGACTGGCAAATCTTTCGAATCACCGTTCATTCTAAGTTACACAAGAATTTCTAAAAAAAAAGTCAGCAATTTCAAGAATTTTTTCGATCGAAATGAGGTAAAGTGCTATTGGTTTCCGCAACATAAATTTCAGATTTATAAACAATTAGTAGCAGACAAGTGATTCCAAACTTTTGGCCGGTAGTGCATCTTCAGCCATAAGCGTTTTTTGTCTGAGTAGAATGTTTAGTAAACAGGTATCTCGATTTTGTATGCGTTTTCAGGCAAATTAGCTAATTGTATTTTGGAACGTTTCTTCTTAGAAAGTTCCTCGACCATGACAGGTTGTGTTTTTTCTACTTTTCAGACAGGCATCCTAATTTCGTAAGTGTCACTTAGTTCAGACTATTCTACTTCCTTGAAAATTAGGTAACAGTATTTTTGAATTTTTCTTAGAAAGTTCCTGTACCGTGACTAGTTATCCGTTCTTTTTTTCTACGTTTTAGCCAGGTATCTTAATTCTGCAAGTGTCGCCTTAATTAATTCGAAGTATTGTATTTCTCGTTGTTTTATTTATCTTCTAAAATTGAGAATGTGCATTCGTGAAATATTGTAAAATTGCATTCGGACAGCGGTGAAACAATAATTTACAAGGATGAAAATTTTCCGTGCGAAATACGAGCAATTCGAGGCGCGGTTGACGCGACGCGAAATATTGAAATTGCAATTCTCGTGCTGGAGTTTAATCGAAAATCGTAAAAATTGACCGCGCGAAAATACAGTTTCGTTCGTTAATAACGATATATCCCCAGTCTTTATCGTTCTTTCCTGAATTCGCAATTTATTTTTTTCAAAATAAACTTCTTATCACATCTCTCTGTTAATGCCCGTGGTTGTGGCGATGAACTTTCGAGCTTTGTGGATGTTTGCACGATGTTGCGCCGTCTAGATACTGGTCCGAAGGACCACCAAAATGATCGGGACTTGTAAAAACTGATCTATTTCTAACGCGTGATGTGAGCTGGTTCCTCCTTGGTTCTCCTTGTTCGTGGTGGTTGAACGACTACTCGACGACTCACTCTCCGACGTCGCGTCTCGGACGTCCGTGAGAGAGAATTTGTTAGGACACGCTGATTGGTTAATGGTGAACAATTGCATTTGCCAATCAGCGTGTCTAATGTCGTATTTACCGCCCTTCCAGTGCGCCCTTAACGCGCTGTCACCTTGGAAGGGTGGGAGACAGGGTGGGCGAAAAGTCCCAAAAATCTGGAATTTCCTCCGGGTATCTAATCGGCAAACGGACACTTACATATAGTGGTTTATGGTATGTTCGTAGGCTATTGAGCGCGAATAGCGAAATAGCAAAGCAATTCTAGTGACCCTCGCAGGATGTATAATTAGACCCGTGCAAGCGATAAACGAAAATCCTCAACTCAAAAATAACCGCTCCCGGTCGATCGTGCCATAAACCGTTTCTGGAGAAAACCTAACGCTCTCTTTTTCATTTTTAAATTTCGTATCAGTTTCAAGTATTGCAGTACTTTGCCAAAGAACTGGAATTAAGTATTCTCGTCATTTGCGACTACGATATACCTATGCGTACACGTGAGATAAATTTCTACTCTCATCAATGTTCGTTCGTATTACTGAAAAAGTCAGAACACTCAATTAATATCGTTCTCGCGTTGCGTTTCACACATGCTGCAGATTAAAACGAAATTACGTCTTTACTTGTGTGACGTTCGTCATCAACGAATCGAGCAGCTTTGCCCTGCGCTTGTGAGCTGACGCGCGTAATTACACGGTAGGATTAAAGCAACACGCTGTGCTGTCTCAAAACGACAGATTCTGCGACACTTCGATAAACGTCTATCCGTTTCGTCCTTTTCTTTCGCTTAACGGCGTGTGTAGGGTGGTTTCGCCAGTTTTCATTACCACGTTTCATTCGAAAATATACTTTCACGGTGCTGATCTGTTCGAAAATTGCACGAATGCTTTCTAACGTGTTCAAAGTTTTAATCAATCGTAAGATTAATGCATAAGTTTTCATTTTTAACAAATCTTTCGGTACTTTGATCGAGCTCAAGTATTTTTCGTGCTTTCATTGGCTCCTATCAAATTCTGTGTTAAATTCTAACTTAACTTGCGAAAAGAATATTATTAAAACTTCGATATCTCAAATTCAGGATTCAGCGTAATGTTAATCCGAGATTCTGCCTGAATTAAAAATTTTTTAATGGAAATGGAATTGCGTTTACTTTTTCCATTGGAAGGAATCTCAACTGAAAAAATTCAACTGCTTGAGATTATCTTTAGTCCTTGCACTAGAAAAATGTACCTCTTCCCTATTTCCCGACGATTTGTATTACTTCATCCTGTATACAACACTCAGATCTTCAAGTAATCCCTATTCGACAGTTTTTCCTCCATCCAAACCTAGCGCAGGCACTTTGTTGAAGCAAAATGGTTTATGAGTACTGCATGAAAAATCGACATCCTAGAATATTGGTAGGTTTCTGACACGTCCGATAAATATAGTTTGGGGATGCCTGCGAACACCCCAGGTATAAAAGTGCACACTGTCTTGTCTACATCTGTCTGAACATCTTGTAAAATATAATTATTTACCTTACTCCACACGAGTTATTTATTTAATACAACCCCTCGACACATTTAAATACCGTCTGTACCGTACAACGTCCTTTCCGTAAACGATACTTCCGTAGCCATCCTAACACGTTCGTTCATCGCCGGTACGAAAGAAGGTGGGTACAGGAGCCAGTTAGCGCGACAGAGTGGCAGAACGTCGACTAATTGGAGATCGTCGAAGTTTCCGCCAACAAGAGTTCGTACGAATGAATTCCGTCAGCGTCCTCTACTCTTCAATTCCGGCCCATAGGGCAAACGTCGAGTCTCTGGAGCAGCTTTTCGCCTCTGCATAGGCATTCGCTGGTTAAAGGGATGATCCTGGGAGCAGTCGTGGGGATGGTTGGCAGTAATTCTGCAAGGGTGCTGTAACGTATGCCGAGCAATAATTATATCGAGACCCGTTTAAAGGTCCCACGAAGGGCAGCAGCGTTCCAAGGCTGACTCTCTCTCTCTCTCTCTGGAGGGTGGGTGTAAGGTGCGGCGCGAACGACAGCTCATACGAAGGCGGCCTGGAAAGGGTTTTAATCACAGGAGGTCGCCGTTAGATAGGCTCGGTTCCACCGAGCTTGTAGTTTAAACGTTCGTCGACTCTGAGAATGCGAATTGAGAGATAAAACGGGAAAGTTGTGTCCGGGGCATCGTCTCTCTATTGCACCTCTGTCCTCCTTCGTCGTTACCAGCTCCCCACGTCTTTGTCCCCCCGTTCTCTCTCTCCGCTCACGTACACGCCGAACTCTTGTTCGTTCGTTCGTTCGTTCAGCTGCCGCCCGGGCGTCCCTCTAATTTTCTTCACAGTTCAGCTATGTGAACTACATTATGGAATAATTGCGCGGCTCGTTATTCCCCCGGCTTCTGTTTTCGCCGCCGGTCATCATTTTCATCTCCGTATAATAAAAGAAAGAACCACCCCGGCTCTCTGGCTTCGCTCTCCGCTGCCGCACATTTTCGCGAAAATTCCGACGCGATACGGCGTAACTCACACCCTCGGCCGTTCGCCACCATCGGTTTCTGCGAATCGACGAGGGAATGGTGAAAAAATGCAATGTTCGTACAAACACAGACCAAAGTGCAATTTACAAAAAAGAGAACAAGTCGTAGTGGGGAAAATTCTAAAACTGTAAGAGGATTAACTAAAAGCATTTACCAAAACGATCCAGGGTCCGGCTCTAAGGCGAAAAGACGTCGAGGCGGAACAACGATCGGTCTAGGGACATTCACTTTTATTGAATTGACCTTCATCAAGGATTTATCGCGAAAGCGACGGCTGGAGCCTCCGGTCTATTTTGGCCAGGACCGAAATGAGAATCCAACATGGAAGGAGAGTAGGATGGTAGACCGTCGAAATAAAGGGGGGAACACCACTTTAAAGCTGCAATTGCATTGCCAGGAATCAGACCCATTCCTCTTCCATCTCGCTTCCATGTACCTGGATCGGACGACAGAGAGCAGGGGCAGCTCGCAGAGTGTCCCCCTCCCCGTTGCCCTCTTAGCCGCGACCCTTCGAGATTGCTGAGCTATTCTCGCGACTGAATGTTTCATTAAGGCCACCCGGTATTGCTCTTAGATAACTCTACGAGGGGTAAATGAAATTTCCGCCATCTCCGATATCGCCACGCCACCACCGCGCCACCTCCACCACCTTTCATCCTCTAATACACCCCTGCCGCCCCTCCGCTACCGCCAAGCGCGTCGTTCATCGCAGCAGACCCGGAGTCTGGGGTTTAATCAAAGGCCCATTGCTCGTTCGACGGAACGAACGAACGAAAGCGACGAATTTAATGCTCGTCCGTTTGCCGCGAGAAGTTTGCTCGCTGTTGGATGCTGCATGTCGCGGAAAACGCTGTTGCTGTTTCCGTAACACCGACGGAAACGGAGACAGAGAGGGAGGAAAGAGAGAGAGAGAGAGAGAGAGAGAGAGAGAGAGAGAGGGAAATTCTTGGCGCTGACGGCGTCGAAAGAGAAGTTAGAAGGAAACAGAAGAAAAAAGCGAACACCCTGCAGCCAGCCGTCCGCCCGCCACTCGTAACGATCTCGCATCAGCCGTCACCCGTTAAATTCATCCGGAGAGAGGACGAACCCTATAGAAAGAAGACCCGGCTCGAAGTGAGCGAAACCCGTAGAGCTAGGCTGTGGGATAGGATAGATGGGCGCTCTTTAGCAGAGCACACGAGCCCTGGGATGGAGGCTAGGGGTGCATCAGAGAGAGCCTTCTGTATGGCCTAGATCGAGACGAACTTGAATGCTAGAATGTCAGAGAAATGGCGAATCCTCATTTGCCGTTTCCGCGAGTACATGCATACACAGAGAGGAAGGAGCTGAAGAGAGCGATAGAGAGACAGAAAGAGAGAGAGGGAGGGAGGGAGAGAATGTGTGTGTGTGTGTGAGGGGCAACGGCAGGGAGGGAAGGGAGAAAGGTTACAAAGAAGGGAGAGAGAAAGACGCGAAACGCGCGCGCGTGCACAGGGCCTGTGTCTGCTCCGGTGCTGTCTGCCGTGCTCATTCCCGCGATCTTCAATTAATGAAACTCGGGTGCAGTCGCGTCGCATGTCAAATAAATATGTCTCCTGCCCTTCCTTCCTCCACCCACTAGCGCCGGCCTCTGCTGGCAACCCCCCAGCTTCCTTCCTCCGCGCGTTCCCCTGTACGACTCTCCTCGTGTCTCTTCTCACCGCCCTTCTTCCCGGATCTTCCTCATCCCCGTTTCGATTCAAGCCCTCAGCCCGTTCCACCACTTTAACCCTTCCCACGTTCTCCACCCTTCGCGTCTTTAGACTTCAACATAGCGGGCTTTCCTGATCGCCTCAACGTGCACGCGTCTCCTCCTCGCGGTACCGGAATCCGCGCCGATCCGAAACGGGAATCACCGTTTTATTTGCGCGTACGTGCTCCTGACAGCTTTCGTCGTCGGAGATTCTCCAACCCCTGTCCTCTCCTACGTCATCTGAAAAATCAGCGACCCCTCGCGTGTCGCATGTTTCCACTCGATACCGAGATAATTCAGCTGGAAGTTACAAGTCCAGGTGTCAAATTTTTCTGCTAAATCTATAGATGTTCGGCTAGTTTTCTACGCTGTCCTGTCAGAAGCGATTAGCCGAGGCTCGAGCGAGATATAGACACGAAGTGCAGCGAAAAGTCGTCGGACGGGTTGAGGGAAAGACCGGGATGAGGCCCTGCTGATTAATATTTTTCCACGACTGCGGCGTGTCCTGTCTTCAGAAAGGGATTAAAAAGAAAAATGGGAGTAAAATGGCAGAGAGAAGACGAGAGAGGAGGTGAAGACCGGGAGAAAGACGAAAGGTAGACGCAGTTCAGTACACGGGTCGTCGACACGGTCGTGTAATGTCGCTGGTGGCTGACAGTGTATCTCCCTCGACTGGCCATGAGAGAGAGGAGAGCCGAGAGCATAAGGTAGACGAGGGAGAGAAGGGAAAGAAGAGATAGAGATGCAAAGAGAAAAAGTGTGCGTGTGAGAGAGGGAGAGATAGCGCTTCGCGAAGATCTCTTTATTCTTATTAGCCCAACAGTGATTTCTGCAAAATTAAAATTGCCTAAGGAGGTATCATTTGCCTCCCCGTCGTCCCACCCACTCGCCCCGTTCCCTCACTTCCCCTTTTTTCGTATCTCTCGCGCACTTCACTTTGGTTCGGCGTCCTTCTCATGCCAGGCACTTCTTTGCCTCCTGCCAACCAACCAACCAAGCAGCCAAGAGCTCCTCTGATGTTGCTCCTACAGATAAGTGGTCGGCTCTTGGGTTGCCTGCCTGCGGGCACTATTGGTCGATGCGTTTTTCCGTCCTCCTTCCGTCAGTTTTTTCCCCTCTTCGTCTCCCCTGTTACCCACTCCCTCCCCCGTTCATCCAGCCATCTCTCGTTCTTCCACCGTTCTTCTGCCTCTTTCCCCCTTGTCCCGTATCGCGTGCCTCCCCGTCATCTTTCACCCCCGTGTTTACATTTTATTTTACGTCACGCTCTTTCATTATCTTTCTCATTTCCTCGGGATACCCGTTCGTTCGTGACAATTGTCGGAAATGGGGTGGAAGTCGAGGAGTCGATGGCAAGTGGTTCTTCAAGGCTCCTTCGGATCTGAATTTAAGAGCAATCGTTGAGTCCCGATTCTTCTCCTCTTGTGATTCGGCCAGGAAATTTCACACGATTCCAGGCGTTTCTCGTTAAAGCGTTACGTGTATATTACTTTTCTTTTTTTTTTTTTTTTTTTTTTTTTTTTTTTGGATGAACTTTGATTATTCTGTGAAAATGCTCGTGCGAGAGCTCGAGTGCAAATCGAATCAAGGCCATAGGAATCAAGGAGTTATGTACTCGGTAAAGGCAATCCGAGATTTTGGCCGTCATTGAGGAGCCGCGCTGTACAGGATTAAGGGCAAGCAAGTACCGACGGAATTCTAGTCAATGGATGGACAGACGAGACGCTTTGACTTCGAAAGGGTCGAGCAGCGAGGGTGTACGCTATCAAACGCTCGGTATGCCACGGAATGCCTGGATTCCCTCCGCGAGTTGCTCCCTTAACCGATAGACAAATTGACGCGGAATTTCCTCGGTCTCACGCTCAATCGGCTCCGCCACTTTTCTCTTTCGCCGAGCAAATCCACCCTTGGTTAGTCCGCGCCACTCTGTCCGCAAGAGGTTTATCACCGACACTTCCTATCGCACTGATTTCGGACCGCCAACTGCTTTAAATGAATCCTAATGAATCCTTGATCGTTTAACGTGCAGTCGAAATTCTGTGACACCAGTTCTTATTTTTGCAACGCTGGAACTTTTGCAAAATTACGCCTTTCGTGTCGTTGATTATTTTCAAGGAAATTTAATTATTTATACCAATATTTAATTACGTTTTTTCTCGTGGAATGTCAAATAAGGAAATTGTAAGTGTATTACAAATGGAAATGCTAAGGAGTAAAATGTTAGGAGAAGACGTTCTGTGTTTATTATTTTTGATGTTGTGATTGATAAATATGCAAACCGTATTTTTGCTTTCCATCTTTAAAAATTTCATATTAGATTGATGAAATTTTAAATCCTTATTTTTCAATGAAAAAAAGATCTCAGGAATATTCAGAATTTAACAAATAACCTCTTTAGCCATGAAAGAGGCTTCAGATCGGGCAAAGTGCCTATCAATGATTAAATTAAAAATTGGACGTGGCAAAAGTATCCTACCATTGAAATCCCAAAATTTCAAATTAACTTAACTAAAGAGGTGGGGAAAAAAATGAATTACCAATTAAATTTTTCCACTGGATATGGGAACGCAGGAAAGCCAGGCCGTTGCTATAAGAACAACCAAACGATCGGCCGCAAATGAATGTCTACCCTTGGTCCGTTGCAATTATTCAAACCGAATGATGGCGACAGGAAGAAAGAGGAAACGGAAGGAAGGAAGCGGCAACGAATAGGAAAGACGAGAAACAAAAAGAGAGGAGGATCGGTGCGACAGCTCAGCTCGCTGCTACGATTTCCTGCTATAGGCTGTTGTCGCAGTCGCGCCTCTGCCTCTTCCCCAACACCGCCTCTATAACGGGGCTTGAGACCGTTCTCATTAACCCGCGAGCGAATGCCGCGTTCCGTCTATTCTGTTCTATCTGCATTTTGCACCCGGGAGCATTCGGTGGATGCCTACTTTGATTTGTCTTGGAATATTGCGTCGCGTTCTCTCAGATCGTCTGAGGATCCCTCCTCTGTCCTCTTCCTTTTTACCCATCCCTAACCTTTCTTCTTCCTCTTCTTTTCCTGCCTCAATACGCCCAGGGTAATTGGTTGGCCGTTTACTCATCGAACGCGGGATTTCATTTGGTAATTGCACGCTGACAGGCTCGCTTTGTTGTGGAATAATAAGGGTGGAGGTTTCGATTGTTATGCGAAAGAGAAAAAAGTATAAATGCAAAATGCAGAAATTGACGTTAGGGTGCTCTTAAGATATGAAACATTAATTTTCTGGAGATGGGTAATTTGTAACTCGTATGAATGTAAATTAAATAATCGTTGATTGACTCGTTTCCTCGGAGTTATTAGCACTTGTCAGTTGCTTTGGTTTTCCTTAAGGGTTTTGTTCAATTTCTTATCAAATTTCCAATTTTTCAGTGATTCTTTGTTAGAAATACTAAATTTTCTTGGCTCAATCTACCCCTTTCGTTTAGTTTGCAGCTTACACGAGTGCAAATTAGATAATACGACTGATTTCCCTTGAGGATTTCATTCATTTTCTCATAAAATTTGATTTCTTCCTTCTCCATGTCTTCGTTGCATTTTTTTTTTTTTGTCTCCATTTCATTTAATTTAGATAAAGCTGTTCCACGACAATTTTGAAATAATGCTCGATCTAAACGCTCAGCAGCAGAAAATTAAAATCCGTGCAGCTGTGGATAGAAAAGAGGGATTTCTAAATTTCCTAAACATATATTCATCGATTATTCGAAAAACTTAACGTATATAATCGTTCATTAATTTATCTGATTTTCCATCTAACTCTGTGCATCCGTTGAGATTCAGAGAGCTCCTTTGAGCAATATTAATTACACCGTTGGATAAAAACGAAGCTTCATTGGGAACAGTAATAAAAAATTAATTCTACACTGTACGCGAACAGTTACTTTATTTCTCGTTCCGATACCTAGTTTACAATGATCTCCTATAGCGCTGTAAACGCAATTGTATTGAATTATTCATCGAACGAGATAGCCGACTGGTATTATGGAAATTTCTCGGTGAATTAATGGGTGTTAGATCTATTACTATAGTCAGAAGTGTTCCATGTAAGATCGTTTTAATTTGTTTTACCAGGCTGCGTCGCGCTCTCTGATTTCGCCCTTGGTATCGTTCGAAGCCTGCTCTCTTTCTCCACCGTACATCTCACATCCCTTTCAATTTAAACGTCAACCAAATAACCATTCTTCAAAAGTCACTTTTTTCCAACTTTCCAACTTTTAACACCAAAGTAACCAACTGATTCTTAATTTTTCGTTCGACGAAGCTCTGAGCAACTCAATCGTAGCAGCAGAACGAAACCACAATTACACCACGATCACAGCAATTAACACGTATCTTTGCCGGAAGCATATCGGACGTTAAGCGTCGCCCTAAAACTGTCGAATCTCCTCTGTCACATTACTACAACATTTGCCTTCTAATTCAGCTCTGCGATATACATCGAACGATACTCCGCGTATCACTCAGCTCTGTGCAAACAGTGTTCCTTCTACGAAAGGCCATTACGGCTACGGTGTCATAATTATGCTCCAGTTGTAAAACATTGTTAATTGATACCGCGCAGATTCGTTAGTACAGGTAACGGTGTACCAGCTACGTAGTGCTACACATCCACGTAGCATTCACAGGTATATAAATCCGAGATTACCATGCAGCGTTTAGATTGTTTGCATAAGGAAGGCGTGCTTAGGCGAAGCAGCTTAAAATCCGGCTGGTCGCATAAACGCGGCTGTAAGTATGTGCCAGTGGTCTACGCACGAGTCCGTCTGACCCGTGTGTCAAGAATGGGAACAGCTCCGCGGACGGGTGCACACGTGAGCGCGAGCGTAATCTGTAATTAGCGATCCCGATTAAGGTTATTTACGAGCGGTGCGCGCTCACACTGTGTCAGCTATTGTATTTTAATGCCACCGCGCGATCCTCGGCTATGGAAAAAACGAGCGATCCCCCCCGGCCGTAGGCGAAAAAGGAAGTCAAGCCGTAACGCTTCGTGTGCAACACACAAATTAACGAATCGGATCGAAATCGCAGTCCACCACTCCCACAACAAAGGCCTGGCTTGGACCACGGGGCGAGGAGGCGGCGAGCTCGCTAATCGCGCGCATTTAAGAAAACTCGCCATTCTTTTATCGTTTACGCCCGGTCACGATCCGCTGCGCTCGCTCGATTCCTCGAACTCGTTTCCAAGTCCTTCGTGATCGCTCGAACATCTCGATATTTGAGAAATTCACGTCGGTACGTTGTGTAATTCCTGAGTACTTGCGTGCACGAGCTTTGCCTTTGAAAGCAACTTAGCGCTGCTCTTGAAGTTAGCATCGACAACGTTTATCTCGGTAACGAAAGGTTTTAGACGTGTAGTTTATACGACACATTTTGTTCAGAATCACCTGCTGATCGCGTATGCGAAGTTTGGTAGATTTGAAATCGGACACCCGGTATATCGAAATATTCGCGATATATTAGCATTCTGTCTGTTTCGGAGGAGAATCAAAAAGGAGCAATAAGAAGATAATGAAATGCAGTTAGAGTATAATGTACGCAGTGTAAATACCCGGTTTTATCGAGAATTCTCGAAACTGCACGGTTTATTTAATTGTAACGAAGAAACCGCGCGTTTCAGAAATTGTGCGTCGAAGCTGCCTTATAAATACAGGTAACGATCAACGTCCATTAAAACCATAAGCATGGAAAGGAAGCGTAGTTCGCTTGAACCTCGGCTGTCTGGATTTTTCTAGACAACACACATACAAACCCTTTTTCTCTCCTGTGGAACGCGTACAGTCGCATGTCCGGTTATCGTAAAAACTGCGTCAGGCGTAATGACCTTCTCGGTATGGTTAACCAGCCGCCGACTGGGTAAAGTATAATTATTAAGCTGCGTGGAAAAGTGATTTCGTGCCAAATTGCTTAGGACCTGACCATTCGCGCTACGTGCTTCATCTCAACCTCGAGATTATTCGTCACTGCTAATCCTAAGTACACTTGGTCGAATTACGTTCCTTTCGATGTACCTGAAAGACGTGTGATTCCACGCAAGCAAGTCTTCCAACTGATCAACTTCGAGCGATATTCTCGATTGAATTCGCCGTCTGCTTCTGGATTGGTCTGGTAATAATGTTTTCATCGAAAATCTGCAGACTCGTGTAATCCGTGTGTGCAGCGTTTCTTCTTCGTTGTATCAAGCCGTCGCATCTTCAGAGACGTGCAATTACTCAATGAAGGCGCCTTCCACATAAACGCACCCGATTGATATCGCAGATTATAAGAGCAATTACCATTAGCATACCTAATGGTATCAGGCGCACCGACTGGCAGACACCATGTAACCACGAGCTTTAGGAAAATTCATTGTATGCATGCATTATCTTTTCTCGAAGCTATCTGCTTCTTTTTATCACGCCAGCTCGACGAAACTTCACGCTACCGAGGATTAAAACACGTACGTTTATCATTTTTCTTCCATTTTGTTTTCCTTTCGACTGCGTTACGGTTTTTGTAGATTCAATCGTGCAATGTAAATTGTGTACCTGGCGGATGGGACAGGTTTCACGGTGGTATGTTACTCGATATTGAAATTCGAATTATGCAATCGTGTGTTAGAGACAGATTTCGGTTTGGAATTTTTGCTAACCCTTTTTTGACACATCGCCTTATATATTTTTTTAGTAACTTTTGGCGTTATCGAGCTCGTATAGTATGCTGGTAATAAAAATTATTATACACGAGGTTTCTGGGTCTTTTTTGACCCGAGAAAAGGTTGAAAACGCGCTAGAGTTAAACAAACACAAAGAATTCTTCACCGAGCCTATAATCTAGATATTTATTTTCATGATTTCTAGATGAATGCAAAACAAGTGAGAAATTTGTTTAGAAAATTTACATTCTCAATAGTTGAAACGTTGATTATTTCCTCAAACGTGAAAAATCGATTGATTTGTATAAACATTTCGATGAAGAAAGAGTGCAACACACTTCTACAGTGAAAAAATCTTCTCACACCTCTCTGATACAATTCCCATTCCCCCCCGAAACAACGGCGCACAGCGTGCGTGTAGAATCGAACGATTGTTCTTGAAAGGGTGACAAAAAATCGCGCGGGTCTTAGCCGCGAAATCGCGTTGATCCGCAAACAGAAACGTCAGGCCGGTGTAACTTTATAATTAGTATGCGTACGGTCGGACGGCTTTTAAATAATTCCACGGCGTCGCGTCCCTCGCGATGAACTTTATCGACATTAATTAAAAACGCGGCGTCGCGGTCGACGCAGTTAGCGCTGCGACGGACGCGTCCCTTCGCTTATCGCCACGACCGGCCGTTTGGGGCAAACATTGCGAAAAAGCGAAGGACCACCGACCGTATTCGTTATCAATCTCCCGCTCTCTCACGTTCCGTCTTTCGCTACCCCTTCCCCCTCGCCCACCCTAATTCCCCCTACCAACGATCCTGGGTCCCCCTGTCCTGCCCATCCTGCAGACAAATCCCCGTCCCTATAGCCGCGATGGGTTTCCTTACGACGCCGTACATGGGGCGGGGAGGGGAGCAGAAGGAGGGAAGAGGGGATGAATATTCATGCCCTCACGCCGCTGTCGTGCTTGCCATCGGACGTCAGTGGTGATCAACTGACAAGCCTGAGTACCCGCGATACCGTGTCAGGGAAAAGGGATACGAAGAAGGATCAATGAACGTCGAGGATCGCGAAGCTCTTGAAGATCACGAAGAATTCTCTCATCGGTGCACACTGGAATTGGTTACTTTTGCTTTTGGCGGTGAATTCTTTGGGTGAAAATGAGGCGAAAATGTCGCGTGCATGGGGACGTAGAGATGTTTCTTTGGAAAGCAGAGTGAAGGGCTTGGAAATTACGTTGGAGTTACAATAAGTATTGTAAGTTGGACAAAGTCGGCATTAAATTTGATCTAGAATTTCGTGGACTTAATGTGAAGTGGACTACGGTGTTCGCTATACATTTTGTTTCGTTGTAACTTTTTGACAGGGGTAAAAAAAAAAGCGATAGGTACATTAAATATTGTAAGTTGGACAAAGTCGCCATTAAATTGGATCTATGTGAAATGGACTGCGGTTTTGGCTATACATTTCGTTTTACTGTAACTTTTTGACGGAGCATTTGCGAGTGCATGTTCATACGACATTTTTGTCTTATTTTTGGCTGCAGAATCTCCTGGTAAATTTTTAGCGGAAACTGTAAGTTTTTGCAAATGTCGCTGATTTCGATTTTGGAGCTACAGTGAATTTTATAAATTTGCATTGATGGAAAGTGAACAGAAGACTTTTGCAAAGTGTAATATTTCAAGTTTTGTTAAACATTCAACTGTTCCAAGACTGAGAACCGCTGTTTGTAAAACAGCAGCTGATAACATTTATAATGGTCGCTACCCTAGATCCCCTTAAACAGTCTTGGAGTCTCCGATAGAACGATAGAACATGCTAATAAGCAGCAATAATAACGATTAATTTAAGGCTGTGTTATCAGAAGAGGGGCACCCAGCCAACTGTGATATTTGTCGCCAGCGTTTTTCATTTCCGTCGTGTCGCCGCTGGAAATAATTACACCGCGCGATTTACTTCGACGTGGAATAATGAAGCATAAAGTACGACGACAACTCTCTGACCAGAGTGTTCAAGGAAAAAGCTTGAAAAAAAAAAACTTCTCGATATTTACCATCGGCGCAATGGCGTCTGATAATTGACCTTCCATCGATCCACTTTTTCCTCTCTTCCTAGTTTCCATTTCATTATTCTCGGAATGTATCGATCAAATCCCTAACCTGGTAGACGTTGCATCCAATTTGCTAATTAAATTCGAGTCGTCAACTGAACGGTATCGATTTTCCCTCTTCGAAATTTCCCCAGTTCGACGTGTCTCTCGCGTATGTTTCTCTAGCACCGCCGGGATTGTTTCACGACTGAGGTGAAACAAATTGCAAGAAGCGTCGTAAGGTGCGTACAACGTAAGGAGTACGCGTAAAACACAAGTGTTGATCGATAGAGGAAGCGAAGTGCTGGTTCTTCCCCTTTGGAAGAGAACTGTAAGGCTGGTTCAATAATAGTTGGCGCGTAGCACTCGGCACAAAGAAGATCGGTGTTCGCGTAACCGGAAGTAGCATTATACGCGCGAGTAAGAATACTCGTCTAATTGTTCGGTAGAGATAATTCCCCGCGATTTGCATACGTTTCCTCGTCCGTTAAGCCAAACCGCGTCAGGCAAGCAATTAGCGATTACTGATTAAGTCAAACGGCTAGGCCGGGCCCGTTGTCATGGAACGAGAAGCCCACAGGGGAAAAGGGAATTCTGGGAGAGGTAGGCAGGGGTGCTGATGGCAAGCGATTGATATCAGGTAGGAGGAGTGATGGGTGCTGCCTGTAGGCTCGACTTTCTGACTCGTTTACCCAGGCCCGATCTATCCGATGCCTCTCTTATTGTATGCTAATTATTTCTTGGCCTAATCAACTCGCGGCTCTTCACGCGGGACCACTATCTCCGTGAATCCCGGACGTGGCTGATGTAACTGTGCGCCCCAAAGTCACCCGAATTAATTGGCAAACTCGTGAACGCTGGCACCTGTGGCGCATCGGATTTAAAGTAACTGCGAATCCGATCCGTGAGTTCTTTCAAGTTCAACCTTCTTCGCTGTTCGCTATTCTCGACTGTTCTTCGCATTTTATTCCATTATTTTCTTTGTAGATAAGATACACAGTGGAATAGTAATGTTTGCCTAGTCGAGGAAAATTTCGCTTCCTTTAACTATACTTGGCGATCTGTCAACCCCGTATCACGTCGTGTGACTTGAAATTTACGTATTATTTCTTTATAATAATTGTTAATTCTTGCTTCTCTGAATGAAATGTGAATTTTAATCAACCGTAATTTTTGTTTGTAAGAAAAATTGAAGAATAAAGGGTTAAATAAAGTGTCTCTGTAGGTTCACAATGACGACAAAACGGTGTAATTGGTATCAGCTCGTGCATACCTTCATTTGCAAGGTAATTATTACGTAAAATAGGGATGCGCTCAGGTGTGCATCTGGTTTAGTATTGGGCAGGTGTTCCAAAGGAGCCGAAATTTATTACACCGATATTGTAGCGTATCGAAATCTGATCTATTCAGCAATCCGTATTACACGTTAAATTATTGTGCTGATGCGACCTGTATTTCTTTTTCGTTTCACAATCGAGACTTTCGACGAAGGTAGACGCGCGAGCATTGTTCAAGGTGTGATGTGAATTAATGCGTGCTTCGATATCGCGATTGCACACGTGTTGTCACGTTAATTTCGATCCGTTGAGATCTCTATATTTGAAATCACGACATACGGAGTATATTTCTGAAAAATAAGGTCGCGTTACAGAATCAATTTTTTTTTTTCGTTAATTTCAATCTGTTCAGAACTCTATATTTGCAATTATAGCATCTAAAATGTATTTCTGAAAAATAAGGATGCGTTGCAGAATTAATTCTTTCTTCTTTTTTAATAATTTAAATCTTTTGAGTTCTCTATATTTGAAATTATGATGTCCGAAATATATTTCTAACATATATTGCAGAACTAATCTTTTTTCCGATACTCTTAATTAAATTTAAAGAGTTTCCTAAAAGTGTTTCACGGATTCTTCGATTCGATAGCATTCTATTCCAAGAGTATCGCTGAAAAAATTTTAGTTAATAATTGGCTCCTCTCGTAGTTAACCAAAGGTTAGCTGCCAATGCAGGAAGAAACTGCAGTAGCTTTTTCATAGCAGTAATTCCAGCAATTTGCATAGGTATGTATGTAAATCACGCTAAGTAGATCATTAAATAAATTTGAATCATATTAATACTCGGTACTTTTTTTTTACAAAACTGCGCTGATTCACCATGCAAATGAATGATTCATTCTTGATGGTATCACAGCAACATCGCGATTTATCATCAATAAAAGGGACGCCTTTTAATAATTCCTGAACGATTTTGCCAACGAAAGGAAATTACTTTCCAAAATTATCGCGGAACACACGGCCGGTCGAGCTTCTGTAATGATGCGCGTTTATCTATACAACGACATTTAATTACAAAGTTAATTCCATGTTAACGTCTCCGCTAATGATGTGCATACGTGATATTCGTTTAAATTAGAAATTAACGAATAAAAGTATCTCGACGATATAAATATGTTTTTATTCGATAAAAATGAACGCGTGTCGCTTGTATTTTACACTTGAATTTCACGATGTAATTTCCAATTAAACCGCGTATCTTACGTTATAAAATGTCAAGTTCAGTATTTATTCCTCTTCATTCTCATTCCGCGGGCAAATAAGAAGAAAATCCAAGATAGATAATAAAGAGGGTATTTTCTTGCGATATAAATATGTAGTCGGTTACTTCTTTGTACACCTGATAAATCTACATTACAGCCTGTGTAATTAAATTCTTGGTTTAAACGTTAACTGTGTAATGATGTTATCAAATCAACACGATTTTTTTCATACGAACCTCGCCATTATTTTACGTAGCCGCAGGGCGAGTCAGATAAAATCTTACACTGCTGATATTGATATGAATTTTACATTAAACATGTCGTTAAATGGGAAAAAATTTTCACGTTAAGTCGCTTTTGTTCGACAAATCTTTTATCATTGGCGAAATTTTGTGGAGAAAAATACTTCTCTCCGGAGAAACTTTCGGATGGCTTAGAAAAATTAAAGAAAAAACGTATTCTGGGTTAAATGCAATTAAATGCAATTGCCGAGCTTCGCCATTTAAATTATTAATTTATAATGCTTCTAAATGTCTTCCTATATTTTTGAAAATATTGTCAAAGCAGTGTAACAAAATTTACTCCGCGATGCAACAGCGAATCGAAGTGGAATTTAAACGAACTGTCTCATCGGCGATCTTGAAAGATAATTCACGGTATTGTCGTAAGAGAAACTTGGCGGATTTTCGTCTCGGTATTTGCATACGCGCGCAAGGCGGTTTAAGCGTGAGAATTAGAAATCACGTTGAACATAAAGCGAATTAATTAGCTGTAACACGTTGTTTCTTCTTCTTCCTCTTCTTTTTTCTCTTCATTTGGTCGGCCTTCGTTTTCCACCCCGGACACGAGACGAGTGAATTAATGATTTATCATTGATATTATCTATTCCACTTTAATATTAACGACGGTAACTTTACTCCCGTGCATAACCTTAACGACTTTTTCCCCGACGATTTATCACAGGCAAATTACATCTTCGATGATTTATCGCCGGGCCTGTACGTAAGATAGGATTACCTACGTAAACGCTAAAGAAGCCAACGCACCTCCGCCGCGTGTATTTAACTTTCTCGAGATAACCGCCCGGGCGACATCGATAACCGCAAATGCAGCCGACGCTGTCGTTGCGTTTAATAACTGAGAGATCCTTGAATTTATTCAGAAACTTCGTGCCGCCAGGTGTATGCCCCTCGCCCGACGACAAATTTACCAATTTTACGAATTTTCTAATCTGAAATCACTCCTTGCCGGGGCAATTATGATACTTTTGTTGTCGGGATGGTTTTTGGGCACTATTAACGTCCAACGAAATAACTGTACATATCACTGTGATACTGTACACGTCACGACTAGCTTTGGATTATTTAGAATTTTTTAGAATTTTTATGATAGCATGACGCATTAAATGGACACCTTTTAACCCCTTAACGCTTGCACCCTTTGTGTCACAGAATTAATCCTTCAATAAGTGCAATTTTGTTTTATTACTTTCTTTCACTTTGCGTATTACCTACGTTATCTTTTATTTAGTTTCCTATTATTTAATCTTCTTCACTCAGAAAGAAAGCTAATATCACTTATATCTAATTTTCACAAATATCCCCAAAATCCACTTTGCGAGTATCTTCAATTCTCAGCTTTTGTCACTCTTCTCAGTAGTTGTCCCTTATTTGTACAAATATCCCCAAAATCCACTTTGCGAATATCTTCAGTTCTCAGCTTTTATCACTCTTATCAAAAACTCTTCTGAACAAGGTCCCTTACTGTCACAAATATTCTGATACCGTACTTACTATCCGTAGCTTTGTACAACAGAATTGTGACTCTGTCTCTTCTTCACGGTCATTATCACTGTAATTATAGTGTCTGTTGCACGCTGAACGAGTCGCAGCTTCGAGGCATAGCAGCCACGTCTGCGAAAAACCGTACGGATGCGTGTGTCACCTTTCGTTGATGCCTTGATGGAAAAATGAGCGGCAAAGCGTGCCCCCGGTTTTATTTGTACTTTAGTGTACCACTCTCTAAAAGTTTTAATTACGTCCATCATAAAAGTCGACACAGTCCGTTCGTTTGTCATCGCACCAGCCTTTTTCACCTCCTTGCCGCGTCTTTTTTCTTCTTTTTTCCACTACCCTTCTCCCGTGGCCCTGTCCTCCGGGTCCACCAAGTCCCTTTTGTGACAAACAGCCAGATATGTGAGGCGGAACGTCGACTCAGATTCTAGCCCCTCTTTTATGCGGCCAAAAAGGAAAGGAAGTGGCGAGTAACGCGTTGCGTTTAAGACTTTCGTGTTTAACGGCCACAGCATGAGCTTTTCCGACTTGTTCTCCCCGTTCTATAACCCTCTGTCTCGTCTACGTACGTACACTTTTCTACACCGCGAATTTCCACTCGTTACAATGCTCTGATACGTTATGCATTCAAACGACGTTCCATTTACATAACTTCGCATGCTACGTTTTCACTAAAGTTTGACTTTCCTTCCTCGAGGATATTTTTAAAGCTTCAGAGGTGCTCCGATACGTTGAAATGTGTTCAAGTTTTATTTTCATTTACGGCGTTCTAGGTGGTGCATTGGTGTTTAGAACATTTTTTAGACATTCGCGAGAACGAGAGTCGCTTAGAAATTGGAAATTGGTTGAAAATGTAACAATTGTGAAAAACTTCGTAGCCACCAGTTGTTCTTTTTCATTCTTCTATTCCTATATTCTTGCATATTCATATTAAAAAGCAAGTCTGAGTAGAAAATTTCCAAGGAACATTTTCTAAATTTTCCCTTTAAAAGTTAGTGTTAAAAGAATTTGTATCACATTATGTATCATAGGAGATTCAAACCTGTTCAACTGTCTACCCTTGCAATTCTCGATGAATAAAATTTTCAGAATTAATAGTTATTAATTCAATAATAACAATTGGAACAATTTTTAGAATAAACCAACATTCCAGAAAACAAAGAAAGTCAAGTAGTTAGTCTCCATATTTTCAGAGACACCCTGTACACTGTTTATCATTCACCTTTAAAAATCCCACTCGCATGCTTAAATGGTATAACAATCTTTGTGAATTTAAAGTGAACTATACACGTTGTTCCATCGTTCAAGTTGAGATTCATAGAAGCGAGTAACGCAAAAGAGATCGTAAAACCGAATGGTGGAAACGCTAATGGTTTTTCACCGATCCGTGAGCGAAGGGATTCGCTGATTTTTCCATAATTAGCAGGCAAGTATTAAGAGTGAACGAAGGCCCGTCTAGATCGCTCGGCCAGACGTTGCTCTAGAAAAATAAATAAATTATCACTTAGAAGAACTAACGAGTTGGTAGTTGAACAGCT
Organism: Habropoda laboriosa; assembly: GCF_001263275.1. NCBI lineage: Eukaryota > Metazoa > Arthropoda > Insecta > Hymenoptera > Apidae > Habropoda > Habropoda laboriosa. The sequence goes on along the minus strand of NW_017100227.1, from coordinate 639,869 downwards.
TCTTGCACCTCATGAATATGGATCTCCGATGCGCGCCGCACTGATGCCCAGATTTCAACATTTTGCCTATTCTTTAATTATCGTAGGAAGCGCAATAGAGACGCTTCAGTGCTTAATCAGTGGATCCGAGATTTATCGAGTGATCGCGATAACGTTTTCTAATGCCGAAGTGAAATTCTAATGAATCTTAATTCTTGCCGATCGACCTCTTGCTAATTAAAGGTACCGCGAAGGACTTGGGATTTAATTTAAGGTATTGCAGGATATTCGAAGATTTGCTAGAATGCGAAGTATCAGTTGGGTAAACTGTATGTAAACTTTATTTATTTTCATAAAGTGGCAGAAAATAATAAATAAAGAATTTATCATATTTACACTTTTTAATGGTAATATACGTATGAACTTGCATTAGATTTTTTCATTTTCAATTATCTTTGATAAATGAAAAATTGACAAATTTAGTTTGTACCAAGCGTCTAATATTCAGATTCTTATTTTCAGTTACTTCGTGAAAATAAATCAAGTTTTGTTTAGGAGTTACCAAGTATCCACGTGAAACTTCCAATCCAACAGATTTTCAAACATCTCGCAGACCCTGTTCACCTCGCGCATGCTTTTCCTCTCTCCCTTATTCCGTGATCTTCACTTGTGAAACGCAATTGTTCGAGACGCTCGTGTGAAACCCCATATACACCGTAGTTTACGCCGAAACATTTCTTGCCAGCCGTCCATTTCGCGTTTCCCGCGTCGCGTTTTCCCTTTCGTGTCATCAACAGCATTCGAGCGAGTAATTAGATGGAACGGTTGCGTTTTATGGAAAACTGGGTTTCCGTCGATCTGAAATCGCTATCGGACGATCATTGGGCAACCTTCTTCGCACAGGGGTCCCATTGAAAACCACAGGCGGTTCCCACGTGCTGAAATATAACTCGCAATAAACCAAAGTGATAGTAGGTTAAGTCCTACGATCCTATCTGCCGGCTAATTGCTCCGCGGACTCCCGGTAACGGCTGCGCACAGCATTCTGAAGCAATCCGTCGTTTGTCGTCGACTAAAGAATAAAGAGCAACGATCTGCTCTTATTCTTTCAGCCGTCTTCTTCAAGCGGAAAAGCTATCGGCTGGGGGGGAAGGGGCACGGCAGGTCTTAAGCGGGTCAGCTCTTCCTGAAACCGTATTCCCGATGTAAAACAGAAAAATTTCAACAATCGTTGCCGATGGAACAGACTTGAATAGACTTCCCACGTTTCGAAACGTAATAGCACACAGCATTCCGGAGTATCTATAAGAATTTCACACTTTTCTTGCTCGCTCGAAAATCGCTTTCGACTCTTCTTAATCCTCGAATCGGCGAGGTGAGTGTCGCGCGTTGCGGCACGGAATTAAGTTTACGTCTCGATTTAGGGAAAAATGGAATAAATTCGATTTTTCAGAATGCGCCTATCATTTTTCGAGGATAACACTTGGTCAGATGTAGGAAGCAACGCAGCACCTAACCATAATTCCAAGTGAAGTCTGGTTAATCGATAAAACTCCGCTTTGAAGAACAGTGGAACTCTGATTTCAGCAGTAGGGGATGAAATTTCAGGCGGAGAGGCGTCGAAATTCAAGAGAACTAAACAGCAACACTCTTCCACGTAATTCATTCTCATGCGCCATTTACCACGTTCCGAGTGATTTCTTCTGGAAACGAGCGTGTTTCGGCAAGGACACTCTTCCTAGTTTTCCTCGGAAGATATGTATTTAGCCTGCTGTAGGAAAAGAGAGAGGGAGAGAAAGTGGGTACGTAAACGCGTCGGCTCCCGATAACATATTGCCAGACGGTCTGGTATAATCAACAGATTAGCCGAAGAATAGATCAGACACGATGGGCAAAGGAGAGAGACTCGGTTAGTTGAAAGCTTCCCCGTTGCCCATTAACAGAGGGGTTGATTTCGTTCTTGGTGAGGCGCGTGTGTAGCGCCGAGCTGGGAAAATGCGATTATAAGTCACGAGGTGTTCGTCGTGCCATGTCTGTCACCAGAGTCTGCTTGAGGGAGGCGGGATTGATTGGATGTGGGGAAGTACGGTAACAGCGAAAGATGAAAGACAAAGAACCTGCACTTCGGCTAACAAAGGAAATGTGTTTTCCTGAAAGCTATACGAGACGATCGACAGCTAAGCTGCGCGCTTTCCCGACGGAATTTCACTCTGTCGTTTTTCTCAAGTCCGTGTTCCTTCTGGTTCTTGAAATAATTCGAAGCGTTCATCTCTAACTGTGTCTGTCCACGGATGATAATTTATCTGTGTACAGGTAGGGAGAACGCTGCGCCGGAAAGTTTGCGTATCCCTTTTGTAGAGAGTATTATACAGGGTGTCCCAGTTTTTTCCGAACTTGTTTACGAAACTTTGCCAGTATGTTCTGTGGGCGCAGGTAAGAGGAAAATGTTATACGAACATAGGTCGTTTGAGGCTTCGTTAACAAGTTCTAACAAAAATGGGAAATACGAGGGGAACGGTAACAAACTTGCGGTTGCTAGGATACAAGACAAGAATGGCGCTGAAGTTACATCCGACACATTCAACATCCTCGAATCGTAAACACAGCTCGCATAAACCCTGATTTATTCCTAATTTGTATCGTAACTGCGCGTCCATTATTATCGCACGTATTATTGTCGTAACTTTTTAATAAAGCTTCAAACGACCTATGTATATATAACATTTTTCTCTTAGTTATGCCCGTAGAACGTACTGGCGAAGTTTGGTCGAAAAAAAATTGGGACACCCTGTATATATCGAAAGAGCGTATAGTTTCTACGGTATAAAATTAAGCAGTTAAAGTTTAACGATAATATAAGAAGGAAAAATGGGAACTTTCAGACAAGGTTAATGTGACAGTAATCACGTTTCAATATTGCAGAAAAGGCGGCGGAACATTTAAGAAAATTTGAAGGAAGAAAAGTTTTCTTGAAACAAAAAGCTTAGAAACTCGCATTTTCATCTGCGTGTTCTTCTAATCTTCTCCAACTGACGTTTCCCTGCTTATCACTGTCGCAGTTACGATTCCGTTAAATCGCTGAATATATTACATGATTCAGTCGTACGTCCATCGCCGCAAAATAAACGTTTCGCGCGGAAATGTCGTTCGGTAGATAGGAGAACGATCTGAGAGGATTTGCACGGCGCGTTGAAGCTTCGTTCCTCCTCTTCTTCCCCCCTCGCGTCCCTCGCACGCAATCGAGGCAAACGTACTTACTTAACCACGCGCACAGGTTTGCTCACACGTGCCTTTGGTGTTCCTGTACGCGTCGATATAGGCGAAGACACCGACAGCGAGAGCCAACGACACACGTGAAAATGGAAGACTGCTCCGGTAGTGCGTAGAGGTATCCCAGGGATACCCATCGGGAGATTAGCATTTCCGCTTTTCTCTCAACAATTCCTCGTTCCCGTGCGGATTAGCCGTTAATCTGCGCGGGCCAACGGGGAGAGACGGAGCACTTCAGCAGAGCGAATCTCTCTCCCAGGTACCACCTGTATCAAGTATTATTTCAGTATCGTCTCACATTGGAGAGCGTTTTGCGAGGAATGTGAGCGAGTCTGTACCGAGAATCAATTATTTTCAAGATGGATTATACCCTAGCATTAAACTCGCTACCAGCACGACTAACTGTTTCTCTTTTTCCTCTCCTCCTCGCGGCAAAGCCTAATGGCAAAGCCGTTGAAAAAATATCATTTCCGAACTATCGACGGAAATTGAACAGGCTCGAACGTTCACACTGTGTTCGTTCTTTCGAGCGTGAGCTTGTGTAAAGTGAATTTTCTCGAAAGATTGGTGTACAGGTTTAAAAATTCGTTGCATCCTTGGAAGCTCTACGAGCAGCTCCGATATTGAATAATTAGCAAGTGTTGAATAATTTACAAGTTTAGAACAAGCCAGTGAGGAGATCGAGCGGGTCATGCTACAGGTTCATTCTGTCCAATGCACTATTTTGGAAGCCTTGATACTTCGTAGTTTGGGAAGTGAGAGATACGCCTAATTATTGAAAAATTATTCATTATTATTTGGGTCAAAAAAGATCCAAGGACCGTATGTGTAATTTTGGGTCAAAAGAGACCCAAAGATCTCGCGTGTAACAATTTTTGGTCCATCTTCACGTCGTATGAACGTAGCCGATAAACTTTCATAGCAGCAAAAGTTATTAAAAAAAAAAACACAAGAAGTCGATGGGTCAAAAAAGACCCGAAGACCGCACATAGGGTTAAACGTCCCCTAACAAATCTCTTTTAGAAACTCTGCCACTTCACAGTGTATCGAGAACACTTTTCCGATCTTTTCGACAAATTCCACTATCCAGTACACTCTCCGCCAGTCCATCAAAAGCACACTGTATTACCTCTAAAAAATCTACCGAAATAGTGAAATAAATATAAAAATTAACAGGGAAAACGAGCGATAGAGCTTTAATGATAAACGAGAGGAGTGAACAAGTGAGAGAGAGAGAGAGAGAGAGGCGTTAAACAACGTCGCCCATTACCGAAACTCGAATCCGGAAAGCACGTAGCATGTAACACGGTTTTTCTTTGAAACACACCAGGCAGTCCGGGGCCGGCGACGAGCCAGCCTCCTGCCACCCCTTGCAAATCAAAGCCGCGGCAGTAATAAGCAGCCGTGGTGGCGTATACAGAAGGTGGACCCACGGTCGAAGAGAGGTGGTGACCAGTGGAGAAGGAACAGCGAGAGGGGGAGGTGGTACCGGGAAGGAACACAGTCTCCCCGAGTGGTCATACGTCGACGGGGGGGTTGAGGTCCTCGAATAGAGAAGGATGATGCATTATTGAGTGGACTGTCGAGAGAGGGGGAGGGTGTATAATCGCAAACATCCTCACCGGTCCGCTAATGGACTCCATCTACCCGTTTCAGCTCATCCCCTTGGCTAGCTACGCTCCGGTGGCAGCGGACATCGTGATATTTTCACTGCCTCAAGATTCATCCGGGGGTGTACCTACCGGCATTACAGATATACGTAGGTGCTGGCACGTACTCAGCACATAGACATACCGAGGCACGAGGAAATGCTCGCGGCAGTGCCGTACCAATGCCGCGGGTTTTTTCTACAGCCGCTTGAAATTCACGGAACTCCCGGTTCTCTTCAATTTCTCGTGATTAATCGAAACACGCGTCACACCGACAGAAATGTTTTTTTTTTTTTCGCGAGATGTGCCGTTCATTTGTTCGACAATTTTTGTGAAGATAATGCGGGTGAAAATTTTTGGAAATTGAACAATCGACGAATGTGAAATGTGAATTTTTTGATACGACTGTGGAAGGAGATAAAAATGACGCGTTGCTATGTAGCCTAATTATCTTTCAGGCGGAGAGCCTGGACGACCCGCGCATCCCTTATTTCTACGCCACTATCTTCGTATATACATATATGTACCTACGTACGTACTTCCACGGGCACCAGAGACGCGTTATTATTGGATTACATTTTTAATCCGCCCTCTCTACCGCTAGTACCACCACCCACTCTCTAGCAGACCACCCCCCAACTCTCCGTGTCCGACGTCGTACGTAGCTACGACCCCGCGGCGCATCCTCCACTTTCGTATTCCGAATGGAATTACTATGCAGGAGATTTCATTTGTTATATATGCACGCTACAAACGAGTGCATTTTCGCTTAGGTTAATCGAATTATGGCCCCGGGTGTATGCATTTTAAATTCGCGTCGCCTTTCCTACTTTCTTTCGGAGACGGCCATCACGCATCGACTTTCCTCTGCTTGCCTCGTACGATTTTCAAAAGCATCGAAATATCGCGTTAGCTAGTGGAAATTTATTACGCTGTTTCGAAATATTTTCGTAAATTACATTGGAATATAATAGTATTGGATTATCACGAGTTTTTTGAATTACTTCGTTTAAAGAGACATCTCTGCTTTGTTAGTATTATAATATTAAAAGTACTAAATTACTTTTGCTATTAGATCAATGGAAATCTTCACAATTTATTACCATTTTTCGTTAATTACTTTGGAATCGGATAATACTGGTACCAGTTTATATCCGTAGAAATCTGTACGATCAACCCTGAGACAGCGGATGCCGGGTCAAATATGACCCAATATTAAAATCTTTCTAGTACGCAAGCGAAACCACATTTTTTTATTTTACTGGGCATTATGTTGTTTAAAATTACACAAATGTATTATAATTAAGATAACAAACATATTTATAATGTAAAGAGTGCCGGATATTTGTAATATTTCAAACAAGAGACATCTAAAAGTCGTCGGAAGGTTAATATACTGTCAATTTGCAGCTTTAAAAATTACTTCGTTTAAGAATATATCTCGTTAATATTTCATTAATACTAATATTTTAATGTTAAAAGTTATTTCACCTTTTCAACAGAATACAGATTCAACTTAGAGACTCTACATTAATCCTAATCATCTCTAATTTATAGTATATTTTAAAAATTGTTTCACGTATGTCGAAAATCGTTAATAAATGATACGGTGATTAAAGTGCTCGTCATGGTCTGCTGGCGAAGAAATCCACACAACAAATCCAGAACACGAAATCACGATCACGCGCGAGATCGTGACTACATTTTAAGCCTGTGAATAGAGAGGATCCCTTCTCAGCCGCACAGTAGCCGCGCGTCGTCACTCTCGCCTCATTCATGAATGATCACGGTCGATCGTATTGTGACAGGACAGTGATTGGTACGTCGTCGAGGCGAGAAAAGATTCATTGTCCTGCAGTCACGTGCATCAGAAAGCGACCAGTCATCGTCCCTCTCGATGCAAACACTGTCGTGGAATTTCTTGCCGAATCATGTCCACCGGTCCTCTTGCTTATCCAGCACGCCTTCTGTCGGAAAAGAGACACCTCAGACAGCCTGTTCGAGTAATTTCGATAATAACTTTCACATTCGATAATTGGCATCGCGATTGAAAATTTTTCACTCGAAATAATCCCACTTTTTGTCATTTCTCTGGAACTTTTCATATCAATTCAATTGATACCGATGGAAACGCAATTCTGCTTTTCATCATTTTCCTCTAAGTGAAACCTTTTGTATTTTATTTCCCACTTCGATGTCTAATTTGTAAAATTTTCCGTTATTAGAAATAATCCTATTTTCTCTAATTTTTCTTATAAGTGAAACTTTTCATATTTTACTTTTTATTTTCACTTCAATTTCGATTTCTAAGTTTGCAAAGTAGAAAAAACGACTTTCACAGCTGATCGTACCGATGAAAACGAGCCCAAAATTTTTCTCATAATTCGGAATAATCCTATTTTCTCTAATTTTTGTTACAAGTGAGACTTGCCATATTTTATTTTAATTCCCATTTCGATCTCCAATTTGTAAAATTTCTCGTATCACTAGAAATAAACCTATTTCTCATCGTTCCTCTTTCAAGTGAAACTTTTCATATTGCACTTTTTTATCTTCGTTTCAATTTCGATTTCTAAATTGCAGTTTGCCAAATTGAAAAAAAGACTTTCACAGCTGATGCGTACCGATGGAAACGAGCGTGGCAACGAAAAGTAAAACGTTCTTCACTGTTAGGAACTAATTAATGCGAATTCAAAAGGGTGCGCACTCGTTATTATTAACGAGAAGATGTAACGATCCTTCGAGCAGTTGGTTCGCTGATGTTTTTATAGGTTTCGCAAGGAAGGAAACGATTTACGCATGGTCGATACACGACTGTACGTTGTATGTAGCTCTTTAAACTCTGCTGTACGAGTTTCACACTTGAAAAATCTTGTACAGAATGTTCAGCTTGTTATCGAAATCCGCAAGGAAATTACCAGATTTTACCGCCAAAAGAAAGTAAATATAAAAAATTAGACAGAAATTAAAATTTTTCCCGTAAACACAATTTACAATATAAAAATCGTCAAGCGACTCAGTTTCAAAGCTGTTCAAAAGTTTGTAGTTATCCACCGAGAAATTGGAGATCATAAGAATTTAATTATTATTTAAAGTGACATTTGGAGTATTCGCAGAAGCTGTTAAAATTTTTCAGTAATTGTCTCCGATCGATCTTGAGCCGAGAGAGAGGAGAAACGTTGACGAGAACGAAAGAATACATTGAAAGATTTATGCCGGTATCGGGAGAAATATTCGTCAGTGTCGTAACCACGATAATTTAGGCCGAAACAACTGTTATGCTCTTCCTTTCCCTGATAGTTTCTCTGTCTCCGAGGAACTAACAATACCTGACCTCGTTAATCGTTCACTGGCGCAACTCAGATACATATCTCGTTCAAACGAGCGTTGAAAACGTGTTTTTCACGGGAATTAGATATTCCTAATTGTGTTCTGGCCAGGAAATTTTTTTCCATTACTGCCCGTGTGTTAACGATTGTTTGTCTTACTTACAAATGAAGAGCGCGGGCAAATTGAAATACTCGTTAAAAGGCGGGAGGGAGGGTTTCGAAGTCTCGAGGAACGTCGAGGAAATGGTGTACTGTCCGTTATCGAGAAAAAATAGACAGGCAGAGTTAAAAGACTTTCCACGCAGGTGCAAAAACTTTCTCGACAATTTTCATCGTTTCTGTACCGGTGCACGCAACAAACGTAACGGTACTGAAATAGAACGACGTATTAAAACGCGTTGTACAGCCTTTCTAAGCGACGCTAGAAATATAAACGAACAATCAGCAAAGTTTGATTAGAAATCCTCTGAGTGTTCTAAAAGCACAAAATTTACATTCAATCTATTCGTGAAACCGTGCAATACTTTGGAAGAACAATTAGTAAGGAAAAGATAAAACGCGTTAATTTAACAAAAAGTTTTTAGCCTCAGGTGTGCCATTTTCGTAACGCAGTATTTTTCTAAAACGTTCCTACATAAATAAATCGTTACTTTATAATATTCTTAAGGGAATGTCTTAATAAAATTTGTAATTTCTATTTTAAATTGGGCTCCTGTTAAATTATTGAAACTAAGGTGCTTTTATTAAGAAACACGAACGATGTAAATTAAACTCACACGGTATAAACGTATCCCACCTATATTTATTTCAATCTGTCATAGCTCTGGAGTGTCAGTTTTATAGTTTCGTCGGTATCAAGTCGAAATTTTCCTAAAATCAGCATTTGGGAGATGGAAAAAATTCCAAATCAATTTTGACGGATTGAAAGAGCTGACAGAGAGGAGGTTAGGTCATCTCCATCGAAATAGACGCTAAAAGTAGCTTCTATACCGGCTGTGGATTTTCCAGAGGCTCTTCTGGAAGCAGAAACAGGCCAGTTTTCTCACACTTTTCCACAGGGTTCCCGGTACTTTGCGTGGCTTCTTCAGAAAATTACTTCTGCCCATGGCTTTAATGCGCGACCAGTCAGGACACCAGGGTGGACAGGATATGACCTCCCTGCAGAGCGTCCCTTCGCGGGATCTGGCATGTATGCCGAAATGAGCCCACTTTGACTGTTCAACCACTATTGCGAGCCAAGCCGAGGCCGCTCATCTCGGAAATTACTTCCGCTCGGACATTGTTGTTGCCATCTGCGTTTGCACTGTATGCAAAGGACACGATTTGGCAAGACCTAACCTCTCTGCTGATCTTTTGATCGCTCCAATACGCTGATAAATAGCTTGGAAAGATCGTTTCTTTTTCTTCACATTTGGGAGCCTTGAATCGTTGCCTGAAAATTTGCCTCCAGTTCCAATAATTCTGAAGAAAATATAACACTTTTGGTGCCTCCAGTGGACATCGACAAGGGCTGATAAAGAAATCTTTTCATTCGTTCTCCATTTTAGAGCCTTGTAACATCGCCTGAAAGTTCTCTTCTTTTCTCATTGCAGAGAATTGAAACATGAAACATTTTATGTGGGTCACCCTATATATATATATTCTTCGTAACGAAGAGATTAGTAAACGAATGGAAACATTATACAGCGCTGACTAGTTCACGCTGTGAACTGAACGCAAATGCTTTTATAAAGTGACATCTGATGAAAGGTGTTTGATGGAAACGCGAAAGGTTCACTTAACGTAACTTTCAGTTTGAACGATGCTTTTACGAGGAAAGAGAAGAAACTTGAAACGCGTATTGCATCGCAACGGAGAAAAGAAAATTAGAAGGCCCAACAAAGTGATGTCTGCACGGGTAAGGATTAAAGACAAGTGATTAGCAGTTCCGGTTCTCGCACTCTGCAAAACAAATAACTGGCACTAACGAGGGCCAATCAATAACCAACGGATAACGACCGGTTTTGCGGGAGAAGCCGCGATCGCGGCAGAAACTCCGCCCTTGAAATCTTGCAGACACCTCCGAGAAAACCACTCCTCCTTCACTTTCACAATGTTCGCAAGCTTAACGAGATCTCGGAATCGATGCCATCGTAGCTCTCTTTGTAGCGATCTAATCGTCAAATGTTTTCACGAGATACTAAAACTGGGATAAGGAGATAAGCAGAGATCGTTCCAACATTTTCAAACTGTTACGCGTGTGACAAATTTGTGGTAAAATTTCGATGGATAATTTTAGGAAAACATAATCTTTCGTGCATCGTTAAAGTAGGTAATTGGTAATTTTGTGAAAGAGAAATGGAAAGTAGCGTGAAAAGATTGGCGATGGAAAATAATTGCATTTTTCAACTGTATAGTCGGTCGAAGGAAAAGTGGAGAGAAATAAAATTACACCTATTCTACAATTTTTTAAATTGTATTTACACTTAATTTAACTATAGTACAAAAAACGCGTTGTTTTCTGTTAAATTAGGAAAAAGATTGGCGATGGAAAATAATTGCATTTTTCAACTGTATACTCATTTGAAGGAAAAGTGGAAATTAATACAATTACACAGAATCCTCAATATTTAAAAAATTTCGTTAAGTAGAAATATTCTAATTTTTAAATTTCGTTATTATGAAATATTTTACCCTTAATTTGAAAAACGAATTGTAAATAAACATTGACAGAAATCGCCTCACGTTCTGTCAAATTAAAAAAAAAAGATTGGCGATAGAAAGTAAGCAGAAAAGCAGAAAGGGACAAAAATTTGACGCATTACAAGAATTAGTCAAATTTCATTTCTATTTCACCTTAGAACGGACACCTGTATATTTCACAGGTGTTCGATAATTTCGCAGCAGCTATCCACACGAATATTGAAGCAGCTTTGCTCTCTCGTGAAACATATTACGAGAAGTAGCAACATCTCGACGGTAAAGTAAATCGTTTCACAAAAGGCGGAACACGCGTAAGGAGCGATTCCTAGAGGGCAACGGGCATGACTACGACGACAATAGCGCACAGGAATCCGTCAATCCACGTCCATGTCTTCCATGAAAGCGGTTTCCTCCTTGCAGGGCATCCGGGTGCCCCATCATAGCTAATGACATGCACTGACTCTCTTCTTGTAGGCAACGCTCGAAAACCAAACGAACACAGCGCCCGATTCTTTTATCCTCTGGGCCAGCTATTACTTTTTCGGAATTGTGTCTAGTACCGCGTGAAACTCGACCATCCGTTTTCCTGTCCCTCTTCGTGATTAATATAGAATAAATGGTTGCCGGGCATCCGGTCACACGAAATCGCTCCTCTCTCTCTTTCTTTCTCACTGAACTCTTCAATGGCTCTTTAGTTTCTTTTTCTCCACTATTCCGCGTAATTTTTCGGTCAACTCACCATGGCTAGTTAAACGTTATTTCATGGTTATTGTCCGAGGGAATTGTCGAACAGCGCATTTCCGATCCGACTGCAATTGCCCGCTACGGTTGCTGCTCGATTGTGTCGATTTTTCAACAGAGAATCCGTTTGTAATGTACTTTACAGTATTTCGAGTAATACGCTGCGAATTTTATTTTATAACGTTGTTAGCTTGTGTTTGAAGTTGGTTCTTCGTTACTTGATTTCTTCCGTGGTAACTGTGTCTTCTTCAAGGTGTCCTGACAATCTAGATTAATGGGATGCACATTTTTTGAGAATCTAGCAAATGCGTCAATGTTTAGTACGAACAGTGTTAGTTAAAGTAGCATGAAGCTATTAGGTTTCTTAACCCTCGGAAGGCGAATGGTTTTACAGACGAATGCAGGGTCATTTTAACCCATAGCAAAATTTCTATTTTGCACGGGTTTCAAGAAGGAATTGAGTATAAACGTGCATACTTTCAACTATATATATATTTTATATTTTTCTTGTTTATTTACATTTGATACATGAAATAGGTGTATTGAGCCGCCTGACTTTATCGCTGTTGAGTCAAAATGGCCCTGCATTCGTCGTACGAGGGTTGAATGCACTTCACTATATTGGAAATTTATTCTACATTTTTGACATCACTCTTAGATAATCCTACTTGCACAACCCTTTTAACCAACTTTGGCACGTTTTATCCTGAAGAAATCACCTGTTTCTAGAACACCCTGTGTATCCATACTCCTGCAAGATCCCACCGATGCAGGAAGCATTTGAACGAACATAAATACGTCTAGAAGCCTGCTAAACGACTGAAACGTGCATTATGTGTCTTGCAATAACAGCAAGGTACGACATGACGCGTTCTCAG
>NW_017100227.1:621913-627323 GCF_001263275.1 Habropoda laboriosa | reverse complement strand
CCTCGCACACGTTTCAGTTCGTTACAAGGGATATTTGTAGTTAAACAAAGTTGCCAGGTTCGAAAAGAACATCCGGGCAATCCGTTCGGTACACCGGCGTGGCGCGCAGCTAATTCCCAACAGCAGGAAATCCGGTTTTCCCTAAGCAGTTGGCGGAGCAGTTGGGATGGAGGAAGTGGCGTGATTGGAAAACGTGCGATGGTCGACTGATTCGTGTCTAGACGAGACCGTTTGACTGGGAGGAAGGAAAGAGGAATTCTCCCGAAGGAATTTCCTTCACCCTCGTGACCCGAAACCGAACAGTGCCAGCAAATCCCTTAAAAAACGGATTTACAACCTGTTGCTGCTGGGACCACTTAAAGATTCCCCTCGATATTGAAAGAATATCTGAAAAGGAGGGCAGCTTTTCCTCTCTTGCGAACCTGACTCGCTCCTCGATACCTTGTAAATATAAAGGACCGGATATTGAGTGGAAGATTGGCGAAAATTCCTCGAGGAATCCCTGTTTTACTCGTCTCAGCTCCTCGCAAGCGGAACTGATTCACGCTGATTTCTGATTTCCTTGTGTTTCAAGGCCTCTCCCTTACTTTCTTCGCTGATAAGAAATGTTCAATTTTCATTCCACTGCTTGGAATATCTTCCAATACCTAGACCTACCATCGGAACAAGTGTCAGAAATTAACTCGTAACACTTCAATTACCTAAATTTTCCAAAAAGAAAATATTCTTTTCGCTCTCCTAAAACATTTTACGTTTTCCACCCGTAACAAGTCGTTTGCAAATGATTCGGATCTTGTTTACGCCTAACATGATCCAAGACAATTAGTCTTCCAATTTGTCGTTTGTGAATCGGAAAACCGGCGCGTAGATCCGAATATCCGGACGGTAAATCAATAACGCGGAATATCAACCGGTTCTCGAGGTAGGTCGTCTATCTTTGCGGTCGATACAGTTGCATCGGTGCGCGTAATTCTCGCCTGGAGGTTGTCAATGAGGACAGAGCAGAAGGGAGAAAGGATGCGTAACGCAACGGCTCGATTTTGCTATTCATTAGAGCCGTCAGTAGGTAAACAAACAGCGGGTACTCGCGTGTGTGGATATGTGATTAACGTGGAAGCTTCGCGTAACCACCTCGATATCAGCCGGGGTGAACTGTGCACAAGCTTCCCCACAGTCTGCACGCGCTCTTCCCACCAAGGCTCACCCCCCAAGCCTGTGCTCGAATCAAGCGCATCGATCGGCTGCCCTCCTGTTCAACCCGCGACACAAACCAGCCGAAACCACCATTCGAACTGATCGAGTTAGAGCTGTTGCTCTACTTACGATAAAGCGACCGAATTGCCGCAGACTTTAACTGACGATTCGCCTGCGAGTCACGGTGGAAAACATTGCTGCGGACCGAGTTGCAGAATACTTTCTTGAGGACCGTTTGACCCTGGTGCAGTGTTCGGGTCTTTTTTGACCCATCGCGTTCTTAATTTCTTAATAACTTTCAACGAAGTTTGATAATTTGTTATTAATATATTTGTTCGCGTTCTCTTTATAAGCGTACTGGTAATAAAAATTGGTGTACATAGTGTCTTTGGGTCTTTTTTGACCCAAAAGGGTTAAGAAATTCAAAGGAGTCTTTTGTGAACGTTGAGTTTCTCAGGATATTAGTAGCGATTTTTATCAGAGCTAGATGCAATTCTTTTCTGTACCTTTTGAGAAGACTAAAAGGAGTCTTTTATCAATATTGAGTTCTTCTATTTTTACCGATAAACTAGTGAACCTTTTTCAGTTTCGGTCGCCTTCTTTTTGCTTCGATTTCTATATCCTCCGTTTCCATTTATTGTACCACTAATCCCAAGCAAACGCACAGCATATCCATGGTAAGCAATACTTGAGGAGAACAGTATACCATAAAACCCATAAATAATTAACGTTACGAGGAAATTCGAATATCGCAGCTTTGCAGGCGCAATTCCAGCAAATACCAGGAAATCGTAGAGCAATCGCGGACCAATTAAGACACACTTCCGATTATTGAAACAGATCGCTAATTGTGTAGAAGGAGTATTGGGGTCTGGTTAGGGGAACACGTGTAAACGCCGTAGCACATCGACCAGTTCGATACAGTTACCACATAATTATAAGGAGGCGCATAGTTCAGCGTAGACAATGGTTTATCAGAATATTCCCACGTTAGCATTAACAGCGCTTTTAATTCGCGCAAGTAATAGCTCCGTTGATTATTCTACTATCCTGGGCCAATTAACGACGTTCCGTGGCGGAACATCAAATCTACTCGGTCAGTGATTAAAAACAAAGGGAAAATCGCGACGCTGTTCATCGACATCCTGGCAACCTGTCATCCCCCTCGTTACGTTCGCCGCACGATACATATCAGCTTGAAATAAGGAATATACCGTAACTTGCTCCAGTGAAACCTATTCCCGGATCGGCCCCAACGAATTCCTTCAGACAATAGGATGTGAATAATGCGAACATCTTTGTAGAAACGTTGTATTAACATTGCACCAACGAGCATGTTCCTCGCCTTTGCCCGAGGAACGTTTGCGGGACATCGGTAATTTTCTGTTTCAAGGTTGATCCGTTCAAATCTACCATTTGTTCGTCAGCGGAGAGAAATGAAAAATTTCATTGGAAGAATTGCTTTTTTAAGATTAGGAGATGTGTACCATAATGGTGGAAGGTTAATCTGGTAAAATGTGCAATTTGTTCGTCAGTGGAATGAAATGAAAAATTTGAACGGAAGAATTATTTTTTAAATTTTTTACAATGGTGGAGCAATACAAATTATCATTTTAAAGTTAGGATATAAAGGTACAATCTGGAAGATACCTGAAACTGTGTGAGTTACAGGAAAGTTGTTCGAATGGAAGTTACTTGATATAAAGAGGAATGGCACATGGTTATAACGATTTTTTGCAAGTAAAAATCACTCACGAGACGTGGAGGTTGAAACACATGCATATGATGTGTTTAAGATCGTGCAAATGTTGCTTTAAAAAGTACTTCATCCTCTATGAATTCCTTGGGTTCATTCGTATCTTATTATGAACACTTTTTCTTTCGAAAAATTTTCTCCTACTCGTGCGGTTCTGAAGATGATCAATATATAGCAACTTTTAGTACAAAACTAAGTAGATCCTCTATTGAGCAGAATGTGGTGTCCCAGTTATTTTCAGAGTACCTCACCATTTTGAAAAGCGTTCAGAAGTGTTTACAAGAATATTTACTTAAATGTTACTAATTCATTAATAGCTGACTTCACGTTAACATACAATCTAGCATGTCGCATTTCAAATTTATCATTGTCTATTTTCACTCTGTGAGGAATTGGAAATCTTGAATAGTTACTTCCAAAATACGCATATGGTACGGACTTAAAATTGTTTTAAAATAGATTCGAGAGTGCATAGTTGGACGATGCGAAAATATCTGCAAAATGCCCAAAATTTGCAAATTTAAAAAATCCGTCTAATGATACACAGATCGTAGATTAATTTTCCCCTGCTGATTCCATTAAATACACACTATTTCCATAAACACATGTTTGGTTGCGGATGTAGCTGAACGACACAAAAATATTTGCACGAGTGTGAAAAACATCGATTCCACTAAACGCGCCAGCAACTTGGAAAATTCTTCGAGACACTCCCGGCACCAAAACCAATTCCAAACGTTCCCCAGCGGTGAGAGAAGAGGAGGCTCGACTGGATAGTCGAGTGTCCTCGTGAATCGATGTTCATTTCTTTTTTTTTCCACGATCGTGGCGGTACGGAAGCACGCGATAACAGCGAGGAGGAGAAGAGGAATATCGGTTCGACGAGACAGCATGAAAAGGGAGGAGGGTAGGTCCCGTTCGGAGGAAGGAAACGAGTTCGGGACGGTTCACAGGCATCGTTCCCGGGGGAAGCTATCGGCTCGCGTATCGAGAGGAGGGTGAGCGAACGGTTCCGGAAAGGGAGAAGCTAGGGGTGGGGGTGGGGGGATGGCATGCAACAAGTAGTTCGGTTTTCAAAGCCCATTGAAATTGATGGCTTTCCCATACCCGGACACAACTCTCCCTGTGAATCTGTGCCGGTGGTTCTGTTCGCGGACGAGCTTACAATACATCCAAGCTTTTATCGATATTGCAACGCCCCGGTGCAAAAAGGGGTGTGGAGTGTGAGTGGGGAACTGATAACGAAGGATGAGGAGAGGAAGCTCGCCCGGTTTTATTACTGCATTTTCACCTTGTCATAGCTTCTCGCTTTTGCCTCTTTATAAGCTATCGAATGTCGAGCTATTTCCCTCCCTCGTTTCCCACCCCCCCAAACACTCACCCCATCTCTATCTCTGTCTCACTCTCACGCTATACCGCAGGAGTATCTCTCTGTGCACGGTTTTCCCTGTTGTATTGCCCCCTTCCGTTTGTGGTTATGGTTTCCCAAACGCATTTGCATCAGGGTCGCGCGAAGGGTATCGATGTATCGTTCGAGCGCCCCCGCCGCAGGGTAAATTAAATTCCACTTGTCGCGTCCGCGGAGAACAGCGAGTGGGAATCACGCGCGACGTTCGACGCGCTTGGATTTGAAAAAAAAAGAAAGAAAGAAGAAAAATGCTTATCGCGTGTCTTGAAAAGCTATATTCATCCCCCACTATTCCCGTTCGGATAAGCACCACCGCGCTGCTTCCGGCTTAATTGGATCCCGCTTTTCCCGACAGGTCTCGCGTCGAGAGGCGATTTACCAAGGTAATTGGAATTGAACGATTGAGTTGAACAACAAGAGGATTAAACGCGCGTCCGATTAATTTTTCAACGAGATTATCAAGCGGCATTATCGTATTATCGAACGCTGCGGATTCTTACCAGAGTTATCCTCGCGGAGAATTTCGTCGATCACCGAGCGATCACCTATTAACGAGTGTTTCTGACCGACTTGGAATATTTGTGAGACGCGTGGGAAGAAGGAGAAGGCACTCGTCTCTTTTGCTTGGAGACATTCCTAAAGCAACGAACAGTGGAAAATTGAAACGATTAGTGCTCTGGTCGATTAAATTAACAATTCTACAAAATTACGGATCAAATTGGGATATTTCTGAGCGGTTCGCCCCGGAAATTGTCGCAGAAAACGAGTAAGATATTCCCAAAACAATAGACAGCGGAAACGATTAGTTCTCTGGTTGATTGAATTGACAATTCTACAAAATTTCTGATCAGACCGAAGTACGAAAGTAAGGAGAAAGTAGGAAAACTTGCTAATCCCGTTTGCCTCCGAAATTGTTGCAGAAACTGTTGGTCGAAAATGAATAAGACGTAGGTAAAGCAACCGGCTAATAAATAGCGCAAGATTTTCCTTCGACTGGACACAAGTACGTGCTCAGTCATACTGTCGTTGGGTGAAAAAGTTCGCGGTTGATC
>NW_017100227.1:607255-621903 GCF_001263275.1 Habropoda laboriosa | reverse complement strand
TTCGGCGATGCTTAGCTTTGCTTGCAAATTATCACAGGTACACAGCATAGATGCAGCACACGTTTAGCGTGCACTTTAGTGCAATATGTAGTCACTCTCCGCTTTAGCTTACAGCCGATATTACGTCTCGCCTCTGGGGACTCCCAGTGTATTAGCAGTGGTTCGCAAATATTATCCACCAAGAAAACCTCTCTCTCTCTCTATCTCTCTCGCTCTCTCTGTCTCACCGTAAACAACAAATTCTGCAATTTCTTTCCGTACCTCGAAAAATGTCCACTATCCTTCTCGTCGTCGAAACATCAGGAATTCCCCTCATCGAGTGTCTCAGGTGATTCCTTCTCGCAAACAAGACCGTTACGATAATATCGATCAGACTCGATAGAACCGCAACAGGTGAAATCGCCTCGCGAAATGTACTCCCTCGAGCGTGGCCGATTGAGCAACCGATCAGCTGCGTCCGTGAAACCGTATGGTAGATGGCTATCTGCGCGGAAGCGTCGTTATCTCGGTTCAGGGAAAAGATCTCTCGAAGGAGAACCAGGTGAAGCGACCAGGCCCCAGCGTAATACGTTTATAATGATAACTTGTCATTACTCCGCGCGCGCGAAGCCGCGCAGACGAAGAAACGAACACGGGGGGAGTGGAGAGGGGAGGAAGAGAAATGATGATCCCGCCGCTGCGGGCTAGGTAATAGCTGCCGGTCGAAGGAGCATGATTATTGATTAGTTTGGAGGTGCCCGATCGGTGCCGGTGATCCATCAACGATGAAACCCAGCCGCATCGATGCTGCTCGCGTTGCTCCCGCCCTCTCAAGTCCACACACGAAGGACTGGTCTTTAAAAACGCATTACCGGACCCGCATCCCTCCGCGCTCACCTCGCCCAACAGCCAATCAGACCAATAGATTCGAGACCGACCGATCGCACAGACCGTTCAATTATTTTGCAATCAACGACCCCCGGGTTCCCTTTCTGTGTTCTCCTCCGGTTCTGCCGCAAGAAGAGGATCTTACTTTTTCTGCCCACCCTTCGCCTCTGCATAACCGATACGAATAATAGAGAACGGGATCTTCTCGAGTTTGAACATTTTTACTCGTTCGGATATTGACACTTCCGTGGTTGATTGAGTGACTTTTTTAGCCTCGTTTTTGTTTACAAATTAGCTAATTCATTTTTGCTAATGGGTGTGTAAGTTAGGGATCAAATTTTTAGGAATTCGCGAATTTTAACCCTTTCAGATATTTAGGCACTCTTCTGACATGCAAATGAGCTGTTAATTGAGTAATTTTTTATTTTGACTTCTGTTTGTAAGTTGGATAATATTTCGTAGCTTTCGATGGAATACTTATTGAGATTGGTTTCTTGGCTTTACTGTGCGACAGTGCAAATTCTTATAGAAATAGAAGTTAATAATATGATTGTGATGGAAAGATACGTGTAATTGTTTAGCGCCCAAGGGATTAAATTACACTTTTTCTCGCTAAACATTTTACTCAGAGCTAACAAGTGTCCGGTGATTTATGGATGAGAGTATAAGTACTTGTGGATGTGTGAAATAAATATTAGACTGTATCACTTCAAGCATATCGCTGTCTCCAGGAAAGTATATTCGATGAAATTGCAGGATTATAGTTTTTAATGATATTTTAACAGAAAGTAGATGTCAAATCTCCTGTTAACCCCTGTTAACCCTACCATTGATTTAAAGTTAATGGATTCGAGCAATAATTTACTTCGACTGAATTCAGTACTGAAATTCAGATCTTCAAATTTCTAAACTGCGTAGAAACGAGGGCATTTTGCAATATAAGTGGTGTCCAGGAAACAAGAATTAAAAATCGTATTTTTTCACGTGTCATAACAGTGATATTAATGGAATGAAATTTCTGAGTAATTAAACCTCCAAATTTTCAAACTGCCCGAAAATGGAGGTATTCTGCGATACAAGCGGTGTCCAGGAAATAAGAAACGTTCTTCGTATGTCATAAGTTTGCAGAAAATATTGGGACACTTTGCGAAAAATGCGATGTCCAGGAAACAAGAAGAAATAATATTTTCTCACGTGTCATAACAAAAATATTAATTTACGATGCTTACAAATAATTTCCACGAATTTCAACGGACACCTGCCCCGTTCGACTGCACTTCGATTCGCGAAATTCGCCGTGCAGCCAACGGGATTCCTCTGAAGAATGATTTCCACCTGACATTGACACCTGTTTCGTTCACCAACGAACGACCGACTACACGATCGCATCGCAAATACCTAATTTCCTATAAAACACACAGCCTCCCGCTGTTACGCATCTTCTCTGTCATAGAACAATCACGAGGCTCGTGAAATTTCTCAGACTACCTACTCCGCGGACGCTATCAAAATAACATTTTTTAACTGATCCCGCTCGGAAGCACATCAGTGCTTGGTACTCTCGAATTTTTACGATAATCAACTGGAAATAACTTGGTAACTTTATTACGGATCTCTCTGGCGTTCGAGGGTGGAGGGGGGGTGGTCTAATAAAAAAAATAGGGCACCGGCTGCTTCGGATTTTATAGGCGAGCCTTGATCCTTAACGCAGCTCGATCATCGCCGTTCGAGTAAAAACTCGAATAAAAAATTATCGCTCCAAGTGTAGCGTTTTACGGTTTACAGAGAGGCGGGGAGGGAAAACGCCGCGATTGTTTGTAGTAAGTAACGACAAACTGAAATTTATGTATTCGCGCGATTCTCATTTCAGACGATACCCGAAGTCCCTTTATCTCTCTCTCTCTCTCACTGTGTGTACATTTTGGACAGAAGCAGTTTGGGAGAGAAGGAAAAAAAAGTGTATGGATCTGGAACGTCGCGGCAGTCCATCAACTGCCGGGGCAGACAATAACAGTAGTGGCGTTAACGAATGTTTATGCGGCGGGAACGGGGTGGCAGTCCATCAAAAATTGATTAACAAGAGCTTCCCGCGTTTTTTTCCCCCTCGGTCTTCGCGCCGGCCATTCGTCCCGCGAATAAAATATTTTATCTGCCTTTGGCCATGGATCCGCGACCATTTGCATATCAACTGATACAGCGTGTAAAAAAAAACAGAGAGAGAGAGAGGGAAGAGATAACAGAGGGGCGGGGGGAGGTGAAAAAAAGAGGGAAGAACGTATGGTACGGTCACGTAACTAACTCTCGACGACGAGAAGCTAACCCGCTGGCGGGGTGGAAAAAAACCGCGCGCGAAATTTACGCGGCGGTTTTCCCGAAAACAGATTAACGCTCCCTTAAATGCAGTAACTTTCCTCGTGTTTCGAATGCAGGTCGATCCACAACCGTTAATTGCACGCCGCCGCGATCCCAACCCTTATCTACTCCCTTTAAATATTCCATATTTATATGTGCAATTGTTTCACGCGCCGCGCCGCTCCGATTTCCACCGCGATAAATTGCCGGTTTACGAGCCGTGCTTTTCCCCGCCGCTTCTATCGCCAATGAAAAGAGCGACAATGAAGATCTAGTTACTACGGCGGCCCGCGCCGCTAATTAAAACGATCATTATTGTCGATCGCTGGTTTTTACTGTCGCACGAACACGGCGCGACCAATTATCGGCCAGTTTTGAAATTTAAACACACTTCGGGGCTGACTGCTGTTTTATTCGACCATTCGCGATTGTACCGGGTGGACCAAAAGTCTGGGACGCTGTTTTAACGAAGATGGCTCAATTTATTTGTTCGGTTTTTCTTTTGCTGACGCTTAAAATGAATACAGAGAATACTGTTATTTGGCGAATCGAAGGAAAGAAGTGCAATGAAACTGGGAACAAAGAAAGGAAATTGAAGAACGAATTCTGTAGAAATGGACGCTGTAAGTGAAATCATGAATGAAAATCATCACACGCAGACTCGATCTTTCAAAGACATCAGAGCACAAAATTCTGAAAGTTAATCCGCCAGATAATTATTGCTATACTGCAAAAAGAGAACATATTTTCATTGAAACAGTGCCTGAATTTTGGTCCACTCTGTATATCGCAGTTTTCGGTGTTCCGTACGAAAATGAATAAATTTCAATTGATAGTTTGGAATTTAATATTGGACAACTGTGTTGTTCCATTTGTAGTCGTTTCACGGGGGGAGAAAATCTCCATAATAAATAACAGTGGTCGTTAACGAAGGCTATAATACGTAAATTGAACTTTTACGCGTGGACACGTGTAATTTTCATGGACTTTTAGAGTGCACTATTCGAAGAATCGCACTATTATATTGACATCAGTCGAGCGTGCCGAAATTGAAACCCGTGCTCCTAATGACTGATCATTTGACAGTCCAACGGTCCCGTCGAATTATAATTTCATCAAATCGGCATTAGCCGTGATTGGCTCCCTTCACAAAACGTCGATGTCAAATATTAACCTTACGCATGACCATAAAGATTGATATTATTGTTCGTTTCGGAATTCATAAATATTTCCACGTCCAATTTCGTTATTAGTGAAAGAAATTTCGCGTTGCGGGCAATTTTTTTCATCTTCAAGGTAATAACTACTATAACAGAGGAAAGGTGAGAAAAATTAGCGTTAGAATATTGAAGGTTCAGATGCAAAGATTCTACCGTTCGGTTGAAAATATTTAGACACTTAATTCCCAATTTCGTATTTATTGAATGAAATTTCACGTTGCAGAGAAATTTCTTTTTATTTTCGAGGTAATAACTACTGAAAGAGGGAAACTAAGAAAAGTTAGCGTTAAAATATCGAAAATTCATTCGAAACGAATACCTACTTAATTTCCAAATTTTCTAATTACGAATTCAACAAATCACAGAAACAAAGTATTCAAAGTTCACCTAAAAAATTCCAGATTAGACCCAGAAAATAAACAGGAGAAGTAAAATTGAAGCATGAAAAACTTGAACCCCCAAAGAATTATAAAACTGAAAATTAGAAAGAAATCCGGAAGTTTGAGGTGCACCCTAATTTCACAGAACAACGAATGAAAATTTAGGAAAATAAATTAAAAAAAAAAGAAACAATAGAATCGTAGGATTGGAGAAGAAAGATAAAAGATAGAGTAGTAGGAGTATGTATTTTTATAATAAATCTTTCAAGATTTGTCGAGTCTATGGTAATATCATACTTGATCGTTGACCGTTCGTTGCTACTATCTGCCTGAAAGTTTCGAAGGGCGCAATATGTGTTAAAGAGTGAGTCATTCGCGTGCAGGAGCCAGCTACGATAAGTTTCTGGCTCGACGTTGATAATCAAATTCGTCGTGGGATGACGAATCGGCCAATTAAAGCTCGATCGTTCGACACGATAAGGGTAACTGGTCGATGAACCAGCTCGTATTAAGATACGATGTCGGCCTCGTAATGACGGCACCGCCGTCCTGCACAGAAGGTCAGTTGTGCGCTTATAAATTTCATTTTTCGTAATAATTTATACGCTATATCGAGCTGAACGAATTTATTTAGCAACGGCCTAGCAACGTACTTCTTACTTCGACGAACGATATTTACCGAGAGGACAAAAGAATTCAGTGGATTGTTAAGGAATTTATAATATTTTTGTTCTATTTACTTTAGTATTTTTCAGTATTTTTCTAATATTTTAATATTTAGCAATTATTAGTATTAGATGAATAAAGATGAACGACTATGGATTTATTTTATGTCATATGCTAAATTTGTCAGATCAGAAAATTATCTAACGTTGTTTTCCGCAATTTGTAAACTTCTAAAAAACGTCGATAGTGTGAATAACTTAAGCGAGTTCTTTCTGTCATTTTGTAACATGTATCAATTTGGACATTCTTCGATCTTTTTGCCTGTGATCTTCCTGAGTGAATCCGCTTCGGCGTTGGGATGTCTGATGAGTCTCTCGAACGATGATGACAATTATATTTCCATTAGAGACTTTGACTCTGAACCCTTCGCATTTCTAATAATCGTACGGTCTGCGAACCATTGGTCCCACATATCCCCTAATTCTTGGCCATTAAAAGGGATACCAGAAACCGTTACTACATACATGTATACGTACGATACGCTCTCATCATTCACAGAGCAGTTTTCGAGACTTTGATGAGGAAAAGACTGATTGTGGGGATTTAATAATCGCGACCTCCGTAAACCTTTGTTTCAAGCGTTCAATTCAATCAACGATTTCGCAAAATTTCATAGAAAATTCTGTTCTATTCTTTTGTCACCTTCTATCGAAATTACGGATAAATATTGAAGAAAAAGAAAAATACTTTAATTTCACGGTATAAGGAAATTAAAATCGCCATTTCTACCGATTGTGGGGATTTAATTATCGTGGACTCTGTAAACCTTTGTTTCGAGCATTCAATGAACGATTGCGCAAAATTGAGTAAATTTCTACTGTATTTTTCTGTCACCTTCTATCGAAATTACGGATCAATATTGAGGAAAAATAGAAATACTTTAATTTACGGTATAAGGAAATTAAAATCGCCATTTCTACTGATTGCAGGGATTTAATCCGATGCAAAATAAAAAAATTTCTTCTAATTTTCTGTTACCTCCTATCGAAATTAAAAAATAAATATTTTGAAGATATTTTAATTTGCAATCCAAGGAAATTAAGATCGTCAAGGTTTATTTTGGACAGCGAAAATTATGGATCATGAGGAATCTTAATATTTGAAGCTACCTAATATTATTAATTGCACTGATATTTCCATTTCTGAGATATTTCTGCGGAAACAGACCACTATACAATATTTTTCAGCAACTCTGCGGACAGTTTTCCTGATCGATACGATTCGAATAGCCGAAATTTCGAGCGTCGCTCTTAATTATTAAGTCTTAGTCATCAATCAGTTTCGTCTTTATGCGAAGCCTGACCTGTGGCGATCGGCATTTTTTGCTTTCTGTTTCGAAACCACTCTCCACTGATTCATTCTCCTCGTTCCTATACGAACTCGACCGTCATTAGACCGGTTGATCGTTGCACGCATGATCATCCAGGTCAAGTTGACTTCCGTCGAATTTTTCCTGTTCTTAGAACGATATATAGCTCCCAGTCCAAGTATCGAAAAATCTAGAAAGAATGCTCTTTCATCTACACAAATTTCTCTCTATTTTTCTAATTTCATAAATTTCAAAAAATGTCACAATGGGCGACACTTTTTAATGGGGAATGTTGAGCGTTTGTACCTAATTTAATAGTCATTACTAACTAATTTGAATGTAGAACAAGAAAATAGAATGGAGAGAAATGATGAATTTTTAGTGAAAAAGTTATATATAAAGTTTTACGACTTTTTCTGTAAAAGTTAGAAGGAGAAAGACCTATGTCGGGACACAAATGCTGCTGACAACTGGCGCCCCAGCGGCGAGCAGCGGACACTTCAGTAACTAACGAGAATACCTCGAATATTACAGTTTTCCGAGAAGCGTACTTCAGTTGCGTTACCATTCTTGGAAAAATAAGAATTGAAATATCGTTTAAACAATATTTCTGGTGATAAATAAAAAATTATGTACAATTGCACATTGCATTATTTCTTGCTACTGTGCATTAATCAAAGGGGAAAATTAGTACATTCAAATAACACAATATATATTACCAAAATTTAGGAAATAATGAAGCATGAAGTATCGATTGGATTATATTAAAAATTATTCCCCACTTGCAATTCCAAAAAAAATATTGAAAACACTGAAACTATTCGAAATAACTTCAAAGTAATTACAGAAACTTGTAATATTGAATATAAAAGTATTCAAAAATATTTCAATCTTATCAGCTCTGAATTCCACTGATTTAATACGATCAACGAGTTCACAATGCAAACGTAAAAAGTGGATTAGAAAAGGACCTAAAAAAGAAATTTGTTAAAATCCAACAAATGTTAACTTACAACTTCAATTAATGTAGCACCAACTGTAAATAATAATCAAGCAAGAAATTTGTTTACAAAAACTGCCTCTGTTACTCTTAAAAACCAACTTGATTAATATGTTAATTACAGTGTGTGTTAATTGGTACGTCAATTAACGTGACGTTGTGATTTAACATTAACTGTAAATAATAATTAAGCAAGACGTTCATTTGCAAAAAGCTGCCTCTTTTACTCTTAAACACCGAGTTGATTGATGTATTAATTGCAGCGTACATTAACCGGTATATCAATTAACGCGACGTCACACATTCTACGTAACAACATGATTCTATCGGATTCTGTTGACAGAAAGAGTCACATTCAACGAGATGGTAAGCAACGGGACGAAATAGTTTCTCTCATTTATCGATGAGAGATGATTGCGTTGAGTGGCGCAAAATGTTGCCGGAGAGATAATGTTTTGCGGCAACAGGTGAGGCAGGTGTACGACCTGAATGTCGAGCTGCACGCGTCTAATAATCTATAGATCAGGTGTCCCAACCCATTTGAACCTACGGGAGGTAATAATTATCATCTCGCGGGAACGAGATTGTCGGTTGTCCAACTTAGAAAAATGAAGCTAGCAGGATACGAAACAATTTCGCAAAAATATGTAATTTCATTGATTACCTGCGTACCTGGGTGAAATTAATTTACAAATCCCCAAATAAGTGATCTATTATTTTTGCACTACGAGAAAATTACAACTTTTCCATCCTGCTTAAGATTTAACCCTCTACAACACCGTGCGAATTGAAAGTTACTTGTTTATTTATCTGTACTTTACACGTCTCGTTTTATTTATTGCTGTACTATTGCATTTCGCGTGGTTACATCAGTACCGGTCAGTTTCTTTAGAATTGGTGGTATAATTCTTGCTTTGGAACGTTTTTAAAATTGTGAAATTGTAAACAACTGTAATTTCTCTGGGTTAAGAGAAATTGGGTTGTACAGGGTTAGCTCTCTCAATTTGACAGAAAATAGTGTATTACCTCTTCATTTATTAGGTGATCCCAAATAAGAATTCTTTTTTTATTTATTTTCTCTATGTGCAGTGTCTTTGAAGATGTGCAGCATGAAAGTGATCAGATTAGGAAAGCAAATATTAGAAAAATTAGACAATTGAATTTGGAATTAATACCACATCTACCATATTCTCCTGACCATTCGATTACTATTTATTTCTTTACTAAAACAACTTCTTAAATGGCAGAAACTTCAAAAATTCAGGTCACTTGAACTTAACATCAATTTTTTAAATCCATAAGATAAGAAATTTTTTAGAAAGGTCAACGATAAGTCCAAGTATCATACTACAGTGGACTCCGGTTAATTGGGACACATTGGGACCGGACTAATTTGTACCAATTAAGCGACTGTCCCAAAAAAGCGAATTTCAACAGGCAAATTCTGAACAACGTAAAAAATTGAAGCCAAAAACGATTGATTGAGAAACGTACATGTAATATTCGGTCTTGAATACAAATGTGTGCTTAAGCATGCAAACGAAGCTAACAGTAAGTAATAAAATAACATTAATAAGTATTTTTATATTCCGTTCTTCAGTATCTGTCCCAAATAAACGGCGTCCCAATTAACCGGAATCCACTGTATTATTTTTGTATCGAATCTGGGCTTCTAAAGCATTACCTACGGTACGACCTGATACATTTCACACGAATATCTGTGCCACAGATTGCGCAGAAACTCGAAGAAAACCGAGGTATCCCCCGATAAAGCTGAAAATCGTCTCGCATGATATTGCTTCTCGCAAACCGATTCCCACGTTTCCCTGTTATACCTCAGACGGCAAAAAGGATCGACACGAGTCGATCGTTAAAAGCCGGCGGATTTTTTTCTTGGCCGGCTGTCGTTAAGTTTCGATGCAGATTGCCATAGGATCGGGATGCCGGACATTAATAAAATCTGCAGGATTTTACGATCCCCCTTCAACCTGTAACTTTGTATCAAGACCCGATAAGTCGGCCCGCCGGCAGAAACTAACGTTTTACACCCAAGTACTTCATTCTCGCCCCTCTAACGAACGTGGAAAGGGGCGAACGGGGTCTCGAAGGGAGTCGATCGGCCCTCTATACGACTTTCTTACAGGACCCAACCATCCCCGCTCCGCCTCCTGCCTTGTGTTCGAGGTAATCAAGAGTCTATAATTTAGCCCGATCGAAAGGCACGGGTCTAACGAACAAAAACGATCGCGGTTTTTCGTGTTAAAAATCATCGCCGCTGTGCGTGTGTATTAACGATTGACGATTCCGCGGAACGACGGTTTATACACACAACGTAAACTTTTCCCTGTAACCGTGCAATTATTGTACGATAAAGCTCCTAACGATTTTTACGTCGCCGAACAGGACTCGTGATTTTTGCTTTTGTTAATAGGTTGAGTGAGATGGGCGGACAAGTTTGAAACGGTTCGTTAAATTTCGACTTTTCGAATGATTGGGAGGTTTTATTGTGGAACAGGTAGACTCGGAGTTTCTTGAGTTAGAATGGGAAAACATTGATACGGGGAATCTCAAGTGAAACAAATTGCAGGATTTATCAAGTAGTTTAATGAAATTGCAAATAACGTTGCCTGTTTTTGGAAAAAATCCTTCCAAGTTGTTGAAGACTTTCATAACTTTCAGAAGTTCAAAGGCTTTCAAGGTTCTATTGAAATCTGTTAATTGAAGGCTTTCAGGAGTTTTCACGATTCGCTCGCTTTTTCCTCGGAATGACGTCGATTATATTTCAAACCGTTTCGTGGAGCAAGAACACCGCGGCATAATACGCCTGCGATGGAATTCTAAACCGTCGCGGGTATAGTCGGTGGAAGAAATATAAGGAACTCCTAAGATTTGGTTAAAATTTACGTGTTCGATCATATTGACAGAAACCTGACAAACAATCTTCACATCTGGGGACAAATAATTTTTCTCTCCAGCTTGAATTTGCCACGTTAAAATTATTTTAGTACAGTCGATGGAAGAAATCTAGCGAGGTCCAAAGATTGGGCAAAAATTTACAGAAATCTGTGAAGACAAAGGCTCCGAATCTCAATCAAAGCTACACGAAGCGTGTCTTAACTTTGATTCGTCCCCAATGGAAAAACCCCCCTACTTAATGCTTTAATTTACATTTCTTCGACCGCCGTATTTCTTCCATGGACTATACATTTCGAAGCGAAGGCGAGATAGCTTCTCGAAGGAATCGACCTTGGGGTAGCTTCGAGCGGAGGGATGCATAAAACATAGGGGCACATAGTGGCGTTCGTATACCGGTTTCTTTTCTCTGTGTGTCCGCGCGACCAGGCTGTTTTTCCCTCGTTTCTCTCTTTCTCTCTCTTTCTCTGCGGCTCGATTCCGGGGCGCTGGGAGGCAAAAATTCACCCCGAATATGACGTACGTACGCGGATGCAGAAGAGCGTGGTGGCCTCCCTCTCCGGCTCTCTCCCTCTGACGCTACCTTTGTCTCTTTTATTGGCGTTCTCCGGAGAATTGATAACGGCGGAACGCCGTCACGAGTACGCTAATCGTACTCGAAAGGATACTCGAGACTGCCGCGGTATTTTTCACGATTTCCACGATCCCTCCGCGTCTCACCCCCACCCACCTCCTGGCGCGGTTCTTCCATACCCTCGCGTCCTTTCCCCGATATTTACTTAAGCTATACATTTTATGCGGAACAACCGCGTGGGTCAAACCGAGATTTTTCGTACCGCGGCCGCTAAGGGGAGTAGAGAGGAAACTCATTTGTGCGATATGCGATGATATTTCGTTAAACGTCCCACCCACTGCCACCCCCCTCCCTTAGCCGTGTGCGCATACGAGCTGTGTTTAATGAAATACCTGGACGCTTTCAGGGTGGAAGGAACATGAATTCCGACAATGCGATGCTGCTTGCTTATATTCAATTACTCCGTCACTATTGAGAGTCACTCCGTTTCTTGTTAACTCTGTTACTCCTTCGTTAATGCGCGGTCTACTCCAGCGTTAGTCCCTCCGCGGAACGTTTGTCTTTCATTTTTCAGTCTGATCCGTTTTTCCTTTTTTCTGGTTTCTATAGTTTTGCATGTTCTGCATGTTTTCTGGTAATATTTGTTACCTAATTTTAACGTTACTTTGGCCTACTAAAGGGGTGAGTCAAAAGTTCTCACTCGGTTTACTTATTCCATAAAAGTTTGTGTAATAAATTCTGATAAAAAAGGGCCACTTTTCTAACGATTGTGCAAACGTTGCTTAACCCTATTGCGTTCTTCCGCTCGACAGTGCACTTAAGGTCTTCGGGTCAAAAACGACCCAAATAATAAGTTCAATGCATGACCAATAATTTCTTCATTTGTCCTGTCTGAATTCTCCGTAAGAAACTTCGCGTTTCACAGAGTTGCTGCAAGAAAACGGTATCGTACGAAATTAATCGCGAAAAGAAAACCCCGAAGAACAGTCTGAACATCGTTTCCGCGGGCTTGATCGCGCTTTTTCTTCAAATATGCTTGAGCACCCCTGTGAAACAGGCAAATATATACCGAGAAAGTGGCATGGGGTTAGGAGAGGGTGGGATGGTATAGGTAAAACAGCAAAGCCGTAGGACGTAACGTTGAATTTATCCGCGACGTATCCGCATACACGAAGGTATCCGTCTATCTTACTTTATCCCCGGAACGCGGAGCTCCGTATGACAGCCTCGCCAGCTGATCTATCGCATAAAACATAAAGTGGAGTATTCCATTTCTAAGACCAGCATCCCGCCGTATACCCGGCCGCAAGCCCTCAGAAATATATCGCGAAACGAGGCATACGGAAAATGCGAAGCTCTAACTCTCTTTCTTCGCGCGACGGACGCCCTGGCTCAATTTTTTAAAACGCTACCTTCTCCCCGCAGCCCATCGACAACGTGCTCTTCCACCTTGCAATAGTCCTTATGCCGTTTCTTCGAGAATTTCGGAGACGTCTGTGCTACGAGGATATTCAGACAAATTTTTGTCATTGTAGATAAATGAACAGCCGAATATTCTGAGTGTATTATTGATGAATAGCAAATTGATTGCATTAACCCCAGTCGCTTTTTATTTTTTAAATTATTTCTATTGTTATCAAGTTTACGTTCGTTTAACGTTGTAGTGAAAGTTTATTGTTCAGACGTGCTGGTAACAAAAATTGTTGTACATCTGGTCTTCGGGGTCTTTTTTGACCCAAACACCTTAAGTGTATAGTCGAACGAAGAAACGTACTAAGTCAAAGTTGAAATTAAACGACAAATTTCTGGATAACATAAATATAAATTTGGCGTTCAAAACCAGATCAACTTCTCCTAAATGATTGCGTTCACAATGATTACCGAATGAGAAACTAAATACTTTAGTGACGTACTGAACTTTCCAACTTTTCTACCACTTTCGACTGTACTAAATAATTTTACATCTACATATGCAGCCTCAGACAATATTCTCGATCAAGTGATACTCGGCAAGGAATATCCGAAACGAGACCTAAACGAAAAGTTCAACATGGAGCCTAACCTACGCACGACACATCCGCCAGCCACTTCTTTACCCCCCCAAATAAAACAGATCCAATTTCACGAGGAGTAAGAAAATGGTTGCACCGGTGCGTGGAGATCATGACTGGTACTCGGTGTTGCGCGCAAATCAATCCCGTGGCTTCAACACGTGTTCGTTTCGGGCCGGTCCGCAGAGCAACAAGAGAGATTGCAGCTGCTCCGTAGGGACGCGGCGCGGCGGTGCTCTCCGGATGGTGGCAGAGGCGGGCGAAGGTGGTGCGCGTGGCTTGATGAGTGCCGAAGAAGAGAGAAAGCAAAGAGAAGGGAATAGAGAAGCATCGCGGGTCTGGGTGTACAGAGAGAGGGTGAATGTGCTCGTGAAGAAATGGACGGAAGGAAGGAAGGAAGGAAGGAATATTGCGAGGTAGAAACGGAGGCACTCCGAATGCAATCCACGTACCGACTGCTTTCAAATATTAATGTCACGTGACTTATTATATCCGAGGCGTGTGCGGTGGAGTGAGTGGCTCTCCACCATCCACGTTCCCGTCTGCCCCAACCCCCATCTCGGCCGGTGAGAAGCAACGGTGCAGACTATGCACCACTGCGGCAGGACTAGCTTGTCTGGGCTTGATTGTAAAATTTTTCGTGCCGCATAGTGGCCCATTTTATCGCCTTGTGCCGCGAGATCGTGGCAAGAGAGACAGAGAGGCAGGCGGTGCGCGGGGGGCACGGAGAGGCCGCACGAGGGGCGGTAGGAGGTAGCTCTGCGACGAAAGGTGGGGGCGGCGGCCGGCGGAGAAGGCCAGAAGGGGTGCCGGATAAGCGTAGGGGCCGGGGAATTGGGGGAAAATACTCGAGCGTGCCACGGCTTTTAATCCGAGCGCTCATTCTCGTGGATTCCTTTCTAATTTTTACGCGGTCGCTCATGCGTAATCGAAAATGAAGGAAAAAGGGGGAAAAACGGCGTGACGAGGGGGCGGTTGCACGCAGGGGGAAGGAGCACTTCCGTCGCTGCAGCCGCCACTTCAACCCTCATTGGGCTGACTTCTTACCGCTTGCGCCAGAGAAATGTTATGAATTCGCGTTTTATCGGCTCGACTGCGAAAATTCCCAAAGAATGCCACCGATCGTTCCTTCCTTTTCCTTTTTTCTCGCTTCTCCTTTTCGGCTCGCCAAAGGTATTTCCCGACCACTTTCTCCCGCTCGAGCTCATCTGTTGCACTTTTTTAAACCGTTGCCTGTTGTATTTCCAAATTCTGTT
>NW_017100227.1:597850-607236 GCF_001263275.1 Habropoda laboriosa | reverse complement strand
CTCGACGTATTTGGTCGAGGCGAGAATGTTCGTGCGTTTTTCTGAAGGGAGATTCTAGTTATCGAGGAAGAAAATTGGAAATTACTTGACTTCTGGGGGCAATCGATGTTTCGTTTGAGAAAAATGTAAACAGATCAATCGTGCGCATTGTGCTATTTTTCTGGCAGATTGGGAATACCATCGCGATGGAAACTTGGTGGTTTTGAATCAGTTATG
Source organism: Habropoda laboriosa (assembly GCF_001263275.1). Lineage (NCBI taxonomy): Eukaryota > Metazoa > Arthropoda > Insecta > Hymenoptera > Apidae > Habropoda > Habropoda laboriosa. The sequence goes on along the minus strand of NW_017100227.1, from coordinate 607,020 downwards.
TGAATCCAGATGGAAAGAATTTATTTCTACACCGGATACATCGATCTACATATCTGCGATCTTTTTTATGGATTTTTTGGGTTGGATATTTCAATGAGAAGTAAACGTAATTAGTTGTAAAAATAAATTCAACACTGTGGAAATTTCGTATTCATTAATTCACGTTGGCTATTAACGTAACGACAAAATCTAAGTATTAAATAACACGAACATTCTACCAACCTACTTTAACAGCAAATGCGTTATAGTCCGTTCTACGTGCAATTTCGTCACAGAATATTTCTCGACCTACATATATTTACGCGATATACCTACTTTTTCTTCTTTCTCTCTGCGAAACACGCTTGGGTGTCTTTGCGAAAAATTCTTATCCAAAACGAAGCAATCGCTTCCTCCGTGGTACCTTTTAACGAGAAGAATCACCATTTCTAGAAGAAAGCTCTTCGTTACTCTCTCAAGAATAAAAATTAACATAAAACTCTTTCCGCGAAACTTTCTGTACACCAGGTGCCTTTATAATCTGTAAGTGTAAGAACGCCGAGCGTTCTTGTCTCTCCGCTACTCGTCTTCCTCTCTGTTAACAAAACTCTGCCTAAAGAATGCGCGCTTTTCTTCAAACATTTCCTCTAGTTTACCACGACGCGATATCCTTTGAATTGCTTGCTTACGTATCTTTCAAGTGTGCCCCGGCGTAACGGTGCTGAGATCCATTTTTTAACTTAGCCGTGAAAGCATTCGGACGTTCAATCTGCTAGACCTTCACAATTTTTCCCCAACATTCGATATTTTTACTTGAGAAATTTTCTGCGATTCTATTGTACACTGATCTATACCTTTTTAAACGTGTCTAATGCCGCGTGAGGACTGAGTTCTGGCAAAATTTGAAATTGTGTGAAGAACGGATATTAAAATTGAGAGATAATATTTATAGTCAACGGTGAAGCTAAGAAAATCTTTGTAGGGATAATTCACGACCATAATTTCAGCACCATTGCAGATGCTAATTCGGAAAATATTCCACCACAATTGCTATACATACGTTTGCAATATTTTAAATGCCTCTTAACCCTAGGAAGGCGGAGCCTCGAGTCGTCACGTGACAGAATAAGAGTGGGGGTCTCGCGGAGTGCACCGGTCAGAAAACATCCCCTCGAAGCAAGTATTGTAAGAGAATTGGTATCACTCTTTTTTGCATAATTTTTCCTGAAGTTTTCTAAGTAACATATTTCCGATACTAATCAGAAATTGTTCGAAACTCTCGTTGAATTTTAACGAAAAAAAAAAAAAATTCTAAAGTAGCAGAAATTATATACTTGAAGGATAATTCAAGGGCTCGAAATCCCATCGCCGCTAACGGCATTGCCCCAGGGACATAAGAAGCAAAAAGTGAGAGGGCAATGTCGGCCACGGGGTTGTCGCGGGGGCACGAAAACACCGGCTTTACATCCATCATTGTTCCTCGCTTGAAGACTGATAGGCCGCCATTATCTGAGAACTCATTACGATCCCCTATTGATAAAGCTACGATTATGCCGTGGGGTTAATCCGACCTCCGATTCGGAAATTGGAATTTCTGGCTCTGCCAGCGAGACGTCAGCCACCTTCAAGGTTCCCTTCCACTTTCAGGGGTCGCTGCTAACTTCCTTTATTCATTTCACTTTCTATCTTTTGCCACCTTATTTCCCCCCCTTTCTCCTATCTTTTCTATAAATTCCCAATGCAAATAATCATATTTTAAAAACTTACCCGATTCGATCAGAATTACTCCTTATTTCCGTTGTGACTTTTAAAGCGACGTACTCTAAATTCCGAGACACCCTGTAGATATCGAAAGATGCACGTTGCAAGAGATCCAACTTGTCAGGCTGCAAGAATGATTTAGATTCCGGATTACACATCGGATCTATCGTTGCGCTCGGTGTCTTCTGGGCGCCGAAAATCGTAAGAAAGTTCAGGCACCGTTAAAGATTCGAAAGGAACGATTACATGACAGGAAATTACGGTGCCTCCGATCGCGTCTGAGCGCACGCAACCCTTCGGGAGTATAAAGGGGAGACCCTTGCGGAGCGTGGTCCCGACAGTTTCGGACACGAAGCGATTGGATTCTCTTCTTTGCGGTTTAGTTTCACCTTTGTTTCGACAATGCGATTCACCCTTGAATGTTAAATCCTCGAGCTCGTTTAAAAGTCTCGCTTTCCAAGTCCTCCCAATGTTTTCACTTTAAGAGTCCAGTTGTCCAACGGTATTTTAAATATTCGAGTCAAAAGCAACTCTTCCACCCTCTTCCAATCTCTCGTTCTATCAGGTTAGGTTTGGAGAAATTGACCAATTGACCGGTGCTCCATTCAGGTCACTTTTCTGTGCGAGTTCGAAGCTGGAATTTTAGCTTTACGCAGAACAAGGAAAGGAATTGAGCGATGTAAACAAAAGGGGTGCATCCAGAACAGTATCTTAAGAGTCACAGTGACTTAAAATCGAAGAAATCCTCTTTCATTTAAGAGTATAGTGATTACAGACACACAGTGCGCTCGATTCAGGCGATTTTTCTGCGCGCAAGAAATTGCAACTGGAACAGTGTCCAAAGAGTGATTCAAAATGGAAAGAGTCGTCTGTGAGTTACGAGTACGGTGATTGGAGGGTGCAATTGGCCGAACGGTATAATCAGCAAGCCTAAGCGAGGGTAATCGTTGCTCTAATGAAGCGGCCGAAAGCGTTTCGGTAAACAGATCGATGTGTTCCGCGCGGATATAGCGCAACTGCTATGAAACACTCGGGCTAATCTGGCGAGATATATTATTACGGTTAGGCCGGTTCGAGTGTGTATCGTTAGAAGAACGCCATTTTTCAGTTTTATCCCCGCCGGTTTCTTAGTTTCCTGGCGACGAATGCGCAGGTGGTGTCGCGGCCACGTTTGCAAAAAGGCGGAAAAGGAGCGGTGATATATAGACACGAGGCGAGGTCCGCCCGGCGCATATAACGTTTCCGTCGGTCCGTTCGTAATCCCCGACTTACGGTCTGATAAAATCTCAATTTATAAGTGTCCCACCGGCCGCAATATCGAAGACCGAAGGCTAGATAGGCCATTCTTACCGGGGGTGTATGGTATCAGGGACGCTGGTATTACTCGTAAGCACGCGACTACTTAGCATGCAAATGCATGAAAGCAATAAACTACTCAATACAGTGCGGGGAATTCACTCGATCGATTTAGTCCCGTGTACTCCAAATTTAAAAGGACGCCAGGCCAACCGACAACCGCGATCGAACTATCCGACCTGTGCTCGTGGAACACGAGCACACCTGGATCTGAGCAACTGCAAACTATGGTAATCTACACACAACCGCTGTCTGCCTACGAAATTCACGTTGTCTCTTAGATGGAAACGATCAACCTTCCGTTAACAACCTATCGGCTATTTTCTACTTCGTATCGTTGATAGATGTACGACGATTGGTAGGAGTGTCTAACCGCGTGATTAGTATGCTACCATAAGCGTTTAGACACCAGTTGTGTACGCTATTTCGGGGGAGCTAGTGGTATTGGGTGGTTAGAGATCAGTGATCTACTGGTTTTCTTTGGGGGGGGGGGGGCAGAATCTTTTAGGTAAATGACAGAGTACAATTTGTATTATTTATTTACACGGTGTAGGGTGATACAGAAGTTTAGCGATGGATATCTTTTAACGAGACTTGTAATGTAGACTATAGCGAGATTGTATTAGGATAGGAGTACTGTAAAGGTAGAGGTAGATTAATTGTTTATACACATATTTGAGTATACCGGGTGTCTCGTTTTATGCGGTAAGTACAAGGGTGGATTAAAGACACCGATTGGATATACTGTTTTTCTGCAAGATTCTCGAGGGTCACAGAGTCACACGAATTTGTGAAAATAATTTACCATGAAAGGAGCAATAATACTCATTGCCAGTTCAGATAGTCACAAATTTTCGTAGAAAATAGTGAGTTACCCAAAATGGCCGATACTGAAGCTGGTCACTTGGAGCACTTTCAATAAAACAAGCTATAACTCAAAAACCAGGCCACGAAGATTCATATTTATTCAAACTTTTTTCCTTACCTTAACGCATTAAATCCACCCCTGCTGTACTTTACATCGTATTAGCGTAATACGCAATAGTTTAATTCACTCTTTATCGGATGAAACTTAAAGAAATTATTACCACGAATACTTGGTTGGTCTAGTTATCGATGGATCGACGTGGAAATCTGTTCGGCGATAGTAGGCAAAAAGTATTTAGCAAGTGGGAAGAATATTCTAACATTCGGAGGATTCTTTGGTGGGAGGGACTTAAAGAAAGTAGTTTATCGTCTTGGCAATAATTTTTAAGCGTGCAGCACGATAGGCAGAGGCATAAATGCGTCGCGGCGAAGTTTTTATTCGCCGATCGATTCGCATAAGGACTCCGATATTCCTGGGCGCCGGCTAAGCCTCGGCTCAGCCTCGAGAAGTTAGTACGATAATTAGGAGACGGTATCAGGAGAAATAAATCTCCACGCCGTTCGTATCAGGCATCATTAGTTAGTGTAGCGTAACATGAAAAACATGCGCAAAAATAGTACTTGCATTCTCAGACGAACCCAGAATTCCGTACCCGGTTCGAACGTTGTTTCTCTTTCCCGAGCGAAGAAAGAGTAAGAAGAGAAAAGAAGAAAAATAGACGGAGGTAGGAGAAAAAAATTAAATTCGTTTTTTTTTTCTTTTGGTCATCTTCTTGATATTTTCGCGGTTTTTGTAATCCGCCGTCGCCTGCAGCTCTTCGCGAAGCGATACGATTTTTCACGAACGACCATGAAATTCGAGGGGATTCAGCTTTGAAAAAAAAAATTCGACCAGTCACGTTACCGAGAAAGGACCTGTTAAATAACGACCGGTCGAGGAACGTCTGTCATTAAATTGTTAGGTCCGCATTAACGATGCTCAGATCACAATCTATTCATCGATTATTACCCCTAATGCGTTTCCAATTAATACCGAACCGAACGACATCCCCTGACGCAGCAACTTGCAGCTTCTGCACGAACGCGACGCGTCATATTTTTCTGAAAGAAACACGCAACCGCGATCTTATCTCGTGTAATTTTCAATCATTTTCTCGCTCGAGCCTCATTGCTGAATTATTGTATTTCAGGTGAGTAAAATTGGAGAAACTCGTGAAAAGACAGCGAATCAATTGCTTCAGCAGTATTCGCAAATATTCACACTGAACTGTGCGCCATATTTTTCTAAAAGAATCGACACGTATACGATATCATCTCCTTGTAATTTTCAATAATTCTTTTTCTCCAACTTTATTGCTGAATTATAATATTCCAGCTGAGTAAAATTGGAGAGGCTTCTGAATTCACAGGGGACGAATTGCTCGAGCAATCGCTTCGAAAAGTATTCGCATTAACCGGTGCGCGAGGAGGGAAAGAAATTATAATAATCGTAAGATTTCTTTCTATTGTTCGAAATAGTTGGAGTAAAAGTAGCTGGATTTTTACGTAACGTTCGCGGAAGTAAAAGTGGTCGATTTTTTCTTTTAGCCAGCGTTTCTATGGAAGGCAACAATACTGCTAGCTGACTTATTAATCAATCTCAACGATTAATTGCAGCTCAAGTTTGATGATATTCGACAGCTCGGTGAATGTGGCGCGATTGCATGAGAGCAACACCGCCGTGATTCACCAGCAACATTAATAAATATGGCTGAAATCATTTGCACCGACGCGTGTTGCTCAGGTAACGTTTAACCTTTTCAATTTGCGCGTGTTTCTGTGTTTCTTCGTTCGAAACTAGGAAAAGCTTATGCGAATTACACAAGTAACGTATAACTCATCAGCTGATTATGGTGCAATACTTCTTACTCAAAGATACGGATTGTTGGTGCCCGTTTTTATTCAATTCTTCATCGTAATCGACTTCGTACTTTCATCGCCGTTCGCTTTATGCAAACGATCTGAAACTCTGTGTCCGCTAACTGAAACGCAGAAAAGCAATTTTCAATGTGTTGAATACGAGTGTTTTGGATTAATTTGAAACTGACCGATCGCAGGGTATAGTGAAAAATAGAAATTTCTAAAAAATTCTCTTTGTGTCGAAAAATGATCGCGTTAATCGAGAGAAAATAGAAAGCTATGTAAATAGTGTTTGCTATTAATTCGAAACTCAGCGATCACGTCCGTGTAATGAAAAATGAAGAATTTTCTTTCAACGATCGAAATTTGTAGATTTTTTTGCTTTAATTCGACAGAATTAAGTGTAATTTGTTTGCCATTGTAAATTATAGCAGTTCGTTGCAGTCTGACGGATTTACCTATAATTTGAAGGAATTTGAATCGTTCCATATTTAATTGCGAGCAGCGATACTTAAGAGTCATTCTTTCACAAGCATTGTGCCTTTTGTTCGCAATAAAGAAAGTCGCTATCTTAAAGAGAATCTTACTTTCACGTTAATTGGAATATTGTGAATGCTTGGAGACCTAACGTGTATTTCATTTCGTTTCATCTTACTCATTAATCTGGTCTGCGTGTCAATGAATCCTTGGAGTACTGTAATTAATTTCTCCTGTCTAAAATCGACAAAATTTCCGTTAACGACTAATTCGTAGAATCCATCCGTGGAGTCGTTAATTTATTCGATACTTCAAAGTTACTTGCTACGAAACTTTGGTATATAATAGTACTTTAAGAAAATATTCGACAGGTATTTTTTTGTGTCGATAATCGTTCACGATGAAGGGGTTGAAATGAAAATTCCGATTTATCCGTATTTGGTATTCGAGTGTACAGTTTGCACACACGAATTTACACAAAAGTCGATAAATATTTTAGAAGTATGAAGAATGAAAAGTTTAACAAATTTATCGTTAAAAAATACAAAATTCGTCAATTTATGCTATATTTCTATCTGTAATAACTTTTGAGATATTAGATTTACTTATTAACAGTAAACGAAAGAATATTAAATATGTCGACTACCCCAACTTCGAGGACGATTTTCACCCCTTCGACGTGGACGATTATCGATAAAAAAAAATACGTGTCAAATATTTTTTTAAGTACTACCATATACCGGAGTTTGATCAGAATCGGTGACGATTATCTCAAGTTTCAGAGTTTCAAACTTATTTTGAATTTGGGTATACAAAAGTGCGTCCAATATCGAACGAAAAGCAGTGAAGATTTTTGCACGACAATTTCCTATTACACGAAGAGGAAAGTTAATGTCACTGCACTTAATTCTCGAAATTTGATAGAAATCCAGGAAATTCTTTTCACCTTCTCAGGAAAAATACCTTCTCGAACAAATTTGTAATAAGTTGTACGATCCTTCGGCTATTAAGGTGAATTATCCTAAAGGCCTGTCGCTATTAGTCAAGGGAATTAGTTTACCCCGAAATCGTAGATAATGCGATAAATTTCACAGTCATGGTTGCACATTAATGCACGGAACGGCGAGAAAGGTGTTAGATGCAAGGAAAATAGCGAGTGGGTTGGCGGCTTGGCTCGATTCACAGCATTAAATAGAATTGCGCCGGCGTATAAACAATTGGATCGATAATTTAAGATCATTATCAACCCCCTTTATATTAGTGCCAACCTCGCGGCAGTAAATTCGCCCACGGGGCAGCGGTTCTCACTTCATTGCTCGAATTATGTCGGCAAACCTTTTAAATCACCGTGTCCGTCACCATCGATCCGTGAAAATTCACTTCGAACCATTACTCGAACACGGTAAACATTTTTCAAACGGAACGGAACAAATTTCTCGAACGACGTGCGAAACGAAAATACGAATTAAATAGCTACATATAGATTGTTTTTACAAGAGCAAAAAACGTCAAAGTCGAAGTCAGAGAACTTGTACTATGTAAATTTATCTTCCGGTGTATAATTGAAAAAGCAAACTGTAAACGTTGTTCGCGTTATCAAGCTTGAACGATAGCCCCGCATGCCGCCGTACCGTTTATTATTTTCCTCGGTTCACGATATCGCGCGAGTTCCTTCACGATTCGTATGGTGTATTTTGTTCTTTGAAACGAGTGGATGTGAAATTTACGACGAAGCCGGCGAAAAACTTGAATTTCTTTCTCGCGGAATTTATTGTACGCTAACCGGAACATTCTTAGCACACGGGGTGGATTAATAAAAATTACCCCTTGGAGTGTGTAGCGAGTGAAAAATTGCGAAGGATGAAAGGTTACTTTTTAGAGGAAACGTGAATTTTTATATTCGTTTGTCAATAGCAGCAGGGAACAGAAGAATCTGGTGAAACGTTATTAACATACTGGGGTGGGTTACTAAAAATTAGCCCTTGGAATATATTCGGAATTAAAAATTGCTCAGATAAAAGATTCTTGATACCAAAGGAAATATGAATTTTTGCATTTTTTTTAAGTGAACACAAAATTCTGACACCAGGCTAGCAACAAGATAGAAAATCGAGCCACGATGTGGTCGCAATGATTTTTAAGAGCAGCGGAGACATTTTTTTAAGAATAGCAGAAATTAGCAGAAGAATCTGCAATACAATAGAAAAGAATATTTTCTGCTCCTTAAAGATTTTATTTTGACATCTTCACATTCCGTATAAGCAAATCCAGTTGCAAAAGAAATGAAGCGAAAAAATCCTTCTGTTACTCGATTAATCCAAGGGACGTTCAAAGTGGCCATTTTAATTTCGATACATCCGCACATTATAATAACTAATTTCCACCCGTTCGATTGAGATTTCTGCTGAGATAGCGGTTGACTTGGTGCAGTGTATGCAGACGATCGAACCTGCATATCGCGGTTCTATCTATCAATTTCCAGGAACACCTGTTTATCGAGCTGTATAGTGAAACGATCAGGAGAAATTATCCTAAAGGTTAAACGCAGGGAACACGACTGCAAGGGGTCAGCACGACCTTCTTAGACTCCGACTTTCGATCGATTTCTCAATGTGGAACGAGCCTGAGGACTTATTGACCGTCACCGGCAGCCAGCCGAACTATACTTCAACCCTTTGACGAGTGCGTGCACGCGATAGTCGAGGCGGTTGTGACGTCATAATACTGCGGCTGCCCCGTATGTAAATCAAAGGTGGCCGCACGCGAGGAAAATTTCATTTGATCGCACCTTAATTGCTCGCTACGCAAGACTCTCGCTGAAACCTTTCGGC
>NW_017100227.1:589040-597821 GCF_001263275.1 Habropoda laboriosa | reverse complement strand
GTTTCCACGGGAATCGGTATCGCACACCGTTCAGATTCAGTTAGAACAACGCCAGGCTGAACTGTATTATTAACAGCACTCGGCCAGTCTTTCTGGTAATTAAGAAAGACGATCTTCATTTCGAACTTGTGCGAAGCACACGATATTTCCTGGTGATGTCTCCACACAATTTCGAACGGTGGATATTGAAATATACTCTTTGCAGCTTCTGACGTTGCTTTCTTTATTGTATTAAATCTCGGTGCTTTAAGCTTTTTGCGAAAGAATTGAAAACGATCTTTCGTACGTTTCAAGATTAACGAGAAGAAAATATTTGAAACGCGTATAGCTGTGGGTATTCAGCGTGTAGATCAAGCAAGGTAATTTTTACGAAGTATTTCTGAAGGAATTGTTAAGATAAATTGTTGAACCCTCTTCCTTAGAATTTGAAATTATTAACGTCGTTCCTTCGTGCCGTCTTCTTATACTGCCAGAAGGAGAAATGGGACGAAAATAGTGCAGATTGTTGCGTGCCAATGCACTGTACGTCTAAAAATGCGCGCAAGGTCTCTTTTTCTAGCGTGTCAATTGTAAACTTGACCGACGGAAGGGCTACTCGCACGCGAAACTTGTTCGGCTGACGATGAAACACGATGTGTCATGTAATTCATCCATAATTGTTACTGTAAGTGTACAATAAAACTGTTCATATTTCAACATGTACGTTTTTTTTCCTTTTAAAGAAACAGAAAAATAAGTTTCGAGTCACGAATCCTTTTCCACACTTATGCATACGATGCACCGTGTAAAACTATATCGAAAGTATGAAATTAAATCCTGAGAAAATCAACCCCCTCGAATTTTCAAAATTGCGTTCATCAAAGAGGAATACACGCATGGAAACATTTATCCCACGCTGTCAACTTCCTTTTGCAGGAGTTTCCAACTTAACTAGATACACACGACAGAGAATTATCACCCAATTTGCTACATAAAGGCAAAAGAAAAAAAAAAAAATGAAACAAATTTCTCATCGTCCTCTTTATCTGAGAGAAGAAAAAGAAGAAGAAGACGTTGAAGTTTCCTTCGGCTAATTACAAGCCGCGCGAATTTCACTCGCAATCATGAGTGTCACGCGCTTCCTTTCTTTATCAGCGTTCCGAGAATATAAAGATCTAATTAACAGAAAATATCAGTTAATTAGTTCTGCTCGCCGGTGGCAATTTCTCGCGTCAATTATCTGCACGGAGACGCGAGTGTGACGCGGTGAAGTCAGGAATTGAAACGTCATCGAGAGCCCGGCCGTCTGGACGAGAAGGAAAGAGGGTTCCGGTGGGGTTATTTTTGGCGTAAGATGAAAATCGAACTAATCGCGGTAATGAGATAGCGATGGCAATTTTAAGGGAACCTTTAGTTTCCCGACGGAGAAATGGATGGAGGAGGTGGAGGTGGAGATGACGGGAAGGACACGGAACAGTGGAAACTGCGAGGGAACTGCGGGCAAAGGCAGAAGGGCGAGTCAAAGAGTACAGGGGATGGAAATACTGGCGGCATTATCCTTTAATCAAATATATTACAGAGAATTTATCGCGGTCCGTGAATTAATTAAATGCCGAAGACCCGAAGCGGAGAGTGGCCGCATGAAATTTAACATTCAATAAAATAAATCGCCACCCCTTCAGCGGGAACACCTCCGCCACCCCACACTCTCGCGATTTCCTCGGTCGACGCTGTTATTAACGCACTCGTGTAAATTATTGCGTTGCCCCGATTTACAAGGCCGAGCTGTGACGCGGGAGATACCCCTTTCGCGTTGGGGCTGCCAGAACGATAGACTCCTCTTTTCTCTTCGATTTCTCCTTCCTCGTTAATCTCTCGATCCCTCGCCTACCCTGATCGCTACCACTTCAGTAGCTCCTTGAATCTTCTTCGTTATTTGACATCTCTCTGGACACTTTTGTCTTTAATCTCTGGCTCTGTTGATATTCTTTCTCAAGGATTTCTTTGTTTCCTAGTACGGTCGTAAAATTGGGCCAGACTTTGCTGTATTTCTTCCATCGACTATATATTTTATTGTACAGATTAACTTAGTCTTCGTCTACCACGAAGCGATACAATTCGACGAAATATTTCGCAATAAACGGCGAATTAGCCTTATCAGGTGTCTAACAGTGACCGGGTAGGAGGATTTTCAGTCAGCCCTTAGCAGACTTTGTCTCAGGGAGAGACAAATCCTCGTCCATCCGAGCGAGTTTATTCGCCGAGCCGTTTCACACGTGCCGACCCTGACATCGAGCTGGCCGTGCTGCGAAAATCACGGGAAAATTTCGCGAGTCGGGAACGGAAACGCGGATATCCTCCGCAGCTGGATAGAGAGAGAGGACGGCCGGGCAAGCGAGACGGAGAACAAAAGCCCGGTTTCCGCTTTCGATGTCGCGCGCTCGAGTTAATTAATCCTCTCAACGCGACACGGTCAGGTACGCTCCAGACGGGTATCTTCCTTTAATATCGATAATGCGAGAGCGGCCGTCGAGTGGAGACGACTGGCTGCCAGGGGGAAAAGAAAACCGAGGGCCGATGTTTAATAGATAGATACGTTGAGGGTGGCCTGTGGCTTCTGCGCGATACGTGTATCCTATGCGACCGTATGCCGCTAACCGGATGAAATCGCGGATGTGTCGCGTTCTGCCTTAAATACAGGGTGTGTTCGAAGTAGCGATGGAACCGAGGAGAACGTAAATTGAAAAAATATGTTGAAAATTCGCTGTACACGCGCACAATTACTACTGCACATTAAGATAAGATACACAAGAGGCAAACTTAGTATGCCGATAATTCACAATTTATTATTTTGCGTTATTTTCGAAATAAGAAAGAAAAATTAAATTAAAAATTCACCGTAGACGCCAATAATTACTACTGTACTAAGGTAGGAAATGCAAGAGATAAAATTAGTGCATCGATAATTCAAAATTTAGGGAACTCGTGCTATTTTTCCTCCATTTCTTTTTCACACCTCTCGATCAATTTCAAAGTGCGGATGATTAAATTTATACGAGGTAACTTCCACGAATTTAAACATATCCTGTTTGACATTACTGAGGAATTTGTTAAACATAAAATAATGAAATTTCCTTCAATTTCAGTGTGAAACTCATTGTAAACGACAGTTGATATTAACATGAGACTGTTGAATTTATCCGATTACCCTCTGTCATTTCCCACAAAAAAGAAGCGTCACGTGCTCGAGGATTCTTTAAACGCGAAATCAAGCCGCGTTACAACTACATTTTAATACAAGCGCGTAAAAGTTACGCGCACGTAGAGCAGAGCTCGTCGGTTACTTACGTGTACACACATAAATATGTAATTTCGACGGCTGGTCTGTTCCAGACTGCGTCCGCCAATGCGCATTCGTGCATGTATCTGGGAGTACGCAAGCAAGTACGTAATATTTGCCTTAGCTCAATCCACACCCGGCTCCTAATTACTTACTGCCCGGCTTCCACGCCACGGTGGATCGCTGGTCGCCGTATATGCGATGTATTACGACCACGCTGCTACTTTATTATAGCCACTGTGCATAGGCGCGAAGACGTGGATCAGGAGCGTAACAATGTAATCCTTCACGTTGTACTTTGTTACGGTTCTACGGTCAAACGTGGCGCAATTCGTGTAAAAGACGGGCGAGAATCGCGTTAAACAATCTCTCGAACATTTTTACACGATTAGATTCAAGGCGGTGACTGTGCTCTACTTGCGTCAAATACGCATTCGTTTTAATTTACTGCAACGTGTAAATGCTCTTCGTTCGGGCTCGGTTAAGTGAAATTAATCAAGACCAATTGCAGGTAAAAAAATAACAGCGATTGTACGAGGAAAGAAGAATTAAAAATTACAAGTTATAAGTTGCAAGTGTATTAGCAGTGTAAGGGGGTGAGATTCAGCGATGTACAGTTGGAGGAAGAAATATAGCGAGGTCGTAAATTGAACCGATTGATGCATTTTTTGTTTTTCTAGAATTCTCTCGGGTTTCTGTCGATCACGAACATGTCAATTTTGACGCTTGAACGAAATTACGACCTCGTTATATTTCTTCCTTCGACTATACATATTGGCTATTCTTAAACCTAAGCATAGTATTGGAACTTAATTTTATATCAAATACCTACTATTCTCTGTCCTTAAGATATAATTATTTCTAGCTAGTTTCATGTTACTCAACTTGATTAAAAATGTTTTCAGGAATAATAATGATTTTTAAAAACATTTGGCTAAAAACTAAACTATATAAGACAATTTGAATCCGCTTGTTGAAATTAAACACCAAAATTAATTGCTGTGCTAAGGAGTGTTTGCTTTTCTCATGAAAAAGTTGCTCTCATAATTTTACGAATTTCTATAGGAATCAAATAGTGGCTAGAAAGAAACTAGTTCACACGAATAATTTTACTTAGTGACTAAAATACTACAGCAATGAAATTTCGAAATGAACACTTGGCAAGGTGCAACAAAAGTATATCTTAAGTTTTATTATTGTTTACTTCGTACAATTCAACTTTTCTTTCTGTATACATATATGAATGCAGCGTTCTGTCAAACTACGCGTAGGTTTAGAGACGTCGACTGTCCGCGTAGTTGGGAACCATCCCCCGGTTTTACGGAAAACTGAAGTCTGATCATCTGCACTGCGTGTCAATTGTCGTTAGAATAATAACAAACGAAGTAGGTCGTGTGTAAAGACTTAGTTGTTTACTAAGAGACAGTGTTTTTCCAGAAAAGGATAGAATATGTATATGTCTCCGGGAGACAGCAGTAAAAAAACTAATTTGTTGTTGTTTCATAGCTATAACACATCTTATTACAAGAAAAATAAACTTAGGATACGATAAAACGAAATTGTTGCAGTAATTGATCTAATTAGCTATACGTAGGCTCTCCTCTATTTTCAATTAACTCGATCGTTCGATTGTGTACGTATATATACATACGTATTATTCACGCATACGCATACCGTGAAACTGTAGCTGTGTAGCTCGCAGAGACACGCTTCTCGTTTGATTTTTCTCCCAAGCTGAGCTGTTCGTTGTGTACTTGAATTCGGTGCACTAGCTTCTTGTATGCAGCGGCACTTAATTCACACGAACGAATATGCTAAGTACGTAAATTGATTGGAAAACCGCGTATAATCGAAAACGCGTTGCTCGATGTATTCCCTACAAGACTATAATCGCGCAGTATAAGCGACATTCGTCGAGGCACTCGTTCGACAGCCTCGTAAACACCGACTGAGGACAAGTCGTCCTGCCCGATTTCTGATCGCTGTACGCCCGCAAAGCCAAACAAAGCTAGCTGTCCTTTTCAGAGTAAAACTATCGCGAGCTGCTCTCGAGAGTATCGCGAGCTGCTCTCGAGAGTATCTCTCGCGAGTGGACACTGCGTCTGAGAGTATCGCTCAACTCTCTGAGAGTTACGACTCGAATAAACACAAAGCAGTTTCATATTCTTGACAGAACTCTCGTGCGAGTAAAAAAGTCAGGAAAAAAGATTAGTGGAGAAATGAAATCACCGATTTAATCACTCTCTATGAAGAAAAATCAGTGTTGTGGAATACGAGAGATAAAGTATAAAGGAGTGATTTTTATGTTTGTTCGCCGTAAAATAAAAACGATTATTTTGGGACTTACTTAGTGTGATTTACCAGTATATTCACTATTTATGCGTGCATTGTATTGCGGATTTATAATAACCAAAGAAGTAAGGTACAACGAGTTCCTGTGTTCCACAAAAATACAAAGTGTACATGATCGACTGTAGCAATTGTAATTAACTCTTCCATGAAAACACATAGTCTATTTACCCTAATACTGCTAATTTAAAAAATAAAAAGACCAAACTGCAACTGTTAAAACAATTCACGTTATAGAAAAAGGGTATACATATAATCTCAATTAGTACTAATTTAAGCGATTTACTGGCAAATTTCATATTCGATTTCGAATATATCAGTATTATCCCTTCGTTTATCAGCTAAGCTAATTTATGTTTACTAAGCATAATTGCCGCAATTTGCGCGACGTACACGTACGCGTTTGAGAAAGTGTTGAAATTTTCGATGTGGAAGAGCATTTTACTACATCGCGAATTAACCACTTGCGTGCATCAGCGGTTAAAATTCGCTCCTAAAATTCATCAACTATTCAATTCTAATTTCCTTTCCCCCAGGAGTTTATGTTCTTCTCTCTCTCCATCCTTCTTCCATTTCATGGTTAAGTGTGGAGTGAGAGGGTGGTGCCTCTTTCCTGTACGTCATTCTCTATTCAACGGAGGGTGTACGACGTCGTTCCCCTTTTCACCATTTTTACGTTTTAATGTAAAAATGAATTTCACTTGTCCTCGTATACATCTAGCTTTATCGACGCAGAAGCGTGGCTAGAACTTAAAATTGTCCCACTGATGAGAAAATAAGGGACGATTGTTACGTTTTATTCTGTAACGAATGTACTGTTACGCTAACGAAACATTTCCTTTTTACAATATTAGCAGTAAAAGTGAACGTAAGAAAGTGTTAAATAAATAATCATACAAATATTTTTCGGTTGGTAATTTCTATTGTGAAATGAAACGTTTGAAAAGTGGATCCTACATGTCCCTTCCGGTAGCAAACCAAATTTTTCCTTATCTACCTCGAATCCCGAAGTTTTTTCAGCGAACGATTTCCATTTCCCATCGTTTTTCTCAAACTTCGCTTCACCTCTATTCCTCTTTTTCTCAAAGCCTTGACCCATGCGCCATATTTTTAATTATCTTCCATGTGCATACAAATAGGTTCCATAAATACTTGTTCCACGCTCGGCTCGTGTAAATCAATCGTTGGCCAGTAGCAAGGCAGGGCGAAAGAAACTAACGTGTACCCGGTGACAAATTTACTAGTCTTGGTACCGTTTTGCTTTCGTGTATAATATTTTTATTCAAAGTCTGTGGACGTGCTTTATTTTCCTTTATCCTTACTACGAATCGATGTACTATCCTGAATAAGTGAAATTAAAGTAAATCGAAGTTCATACTGGAATGTCCTCATTCACCAAAGTTATTCTCTCCCTTTCATAGTCTTCTAAAATATTTTAACGTTACAACGATGAAAATTATTAAACTGAACTAAAATCAAAATTAAACTGAGATAGAATAAAATAGAATAAATAAAAAACTGCCTCCCACTTAAATGATTTCACGTGCATTCAGTAATTCACAAAATGAATTTTTTCAGAAGTAAACGTCATGATCCGAAACAAGCAATTGTTAAACTAACATTATTAATTATAAATTTTAGTCAAACTAGAATAAATGAAAAATTGAGTACAACTTGCAAGATTTCACGTGTATTCAATAATTTAAAAAATGAATTTTTCTCAGAAATAAACGATTCAGTAAATAAATCACTGTCATGATCCAAAACAAGCAATTCCCATGTTCAACATGACAGCTCAACACTCGCAGAGCATCGATTAGGATGAGTATATCACACCGTGCATAGGTTTACTTTCTCGACAAATATGCCTGCTTTCCTTCCTCTTTCTAATCATCAAGCATTCGCGATATAAACTCCGAATTACACTGTCGGGGTCGACCGGTTTGTTTTCACATGCGTTCCACACACAATACGCCGCACGAGTGGCCCTGTTTGTTTGAACAACTGGCCTGTAATGTACATTCATAGCGCTCCCTATTAATAGACGTAAATGTCGCGGAGCGTACAATTGCGGTGCATAAACTTTATTCGAGATTAGCCGCGTGCCACGCAATGCTGACGGAAATGAGAAAAGGGAGAGAAAAAGGAGCCTCGCCAGCTCACCGTTTTAGCTAGAATGCCAATTTTTCTTATAGGTCACCCCACCACACCTTGTTGCGTGCTTTAGCTGTTGCTTTTAATTGCGAGATGGAATGTTTTCACTCCGCCCATCGCGTTATCCACTCCCCTTCGATCCTTACGCATATTCATGCAGAAATTTTAGGCTACCGTATATTTCTCAACTGTAACGTCGAATAGTTCAAATATTCCTTCGATCGTTCGAGATATATTAACGCGAAATGCGATCATTTCCTTCTTAAAATTGCTTAATTTCTCTACTAAATATCTCGGGAGTACACAAATTTTAGGCTACCGTATATTTCCAAACGGTAATATTAAATAATTTTGTATAAATATTCGTTGCAATATTTTTGCAATTTCGCAGAAAATTAATATTAATTAGATCGTTAAAATTAATTAATTTCTCTACAAAATATTGATACCGATATTAGATAGTTGATCCTCGAAACGGAAGAAGGTACAAGTATTATTCATTTAGACGACCACTGTGTAATAAATAAGTCGAACGTTCGTAGTAAATTTCAAGAGTAAAAATAAAGCGGGCGACTTGAAATTCAAATAAACCGCTGAACGCATCACAGAAACAGGTGTGCTTGATCGAAGTCACGATCCATGCGACACGAGCTTATTGTTTATGCTCCGCGAGATCCCGCCGGTAGAATTATCGCAGCTAGATATTATACAATTAGCATATCGGATAGATAGGTAGGCAGGAGAGCCACGAGCTTTAAATTTTAAATTGCCGTTCGCCGTTCCACCGAAGGTGAGAAAACACCCTCGGATATTAAAAATTGCGTGGGACCGAGATATCACCCCTTTTTCACCCCTTTTTTCTCCTCTGCCTTTCTTCGACACACATTCTCCACTCGTGCTGTTTCTCACGCATATTTTCTTTCCAGTTCCACCCCCTTTCGATTTCACCCTTTCCCTAT
>NW_017100227.1:560490-589028 GCF_001263275.1 Habropoda laboriosa | reverse complement strand
CGAACGTAACACACACGACGTATACTTTCTTTTTCTTTCAATCGACTACACAGGGTATATACATATATAGTCCCTTTCACGGAGACACTCATTCATGCACGTAGTACATAGTTATCCTTTTCTCTTCAAAGCGTGCATAATGACGCGCGGTATTCTCATTTATCGGGGATAGGATAAAAATAACCGACGTTGTTATAGAATGTGAAATATTAATTGGCATTACTGAATTTTGGTAATAAAAATTCCCAATGATATCGTTGAGAGAATGACAAATTTTTCTTTAAAATACCATTGGGTTATGTGAAATTTGGGGAGAATTCGAAGTATCGTATCTCTGTCCCTAATTGAGATAGCGACAAAAGCTGACAGGCGTTTTATTCGTTAGTTAAAAACGGATCCAACGCACACTTCAAATTATTTGTAAGACGAACGGGGACGGATATAAGTCAAGTTACATTTTTTTGGGGCGGAGCGTTGCTACGAAAAGTTCAGTAACCACGCTCCACCCCAGAAAACGTTGTTTGAGTTATATTCGCCTCTGTTTGCCTCACGAATAACTTGAAAAGTGTATCGGATTCGTTTTTAATTGACGAATAAAATGTCTAAAATAAATGTCTTTTTTTTATAATTTAATTAATTTTTTAGCGACTGCAGTAAATTCTCTACAAGAGTCAGTAAGTTCGGATTCTACAAGTGACAGTATAGATGGTCTGCGTCATTGCTGCGCCCATGTTATCTCGCTCGCAGTCAGACAAGAGTGTAACGCTACACCAGTCGGTTTCCTTTACAAGATTATACGGCTCGACAAATCATAATAGAAAAATATAATTTCTTTAATTTTACTTTGCCGTCGAATGTGGAGGGAGAGGCACCGTTTGGTTGCCAATTGTTTATCACATAGAGTCGGCCTACCTCCACGTAAAAAAAAAAATGTAGGGTCAATTCCATAAGTGTCAGTAAAATGTAGGGTCGATTCGACAAGTGTCAGTAAAATGTAGGGTCGGCCTACCTTCACGTAAAAAAAAAAGAAAATGTAGGGTCGATTCCACAAGTGTCAGTAATGTGTAGGGTCGATAGCAGCAGAAAAGCTGCTAAACAATTAGAATTAAATGTAACGATAGAAATTATTGCAATAATGCGTAATGCAATTTAAAAATCGCAGAAAAGTCTGATACTAATGTTTGAAAAGTAAAATATATAAGATGAGATACAGTATCTTACCACGTAATGTAACTTTTTATTGTGTAACATATTAAAAACACTGTTTGGGAAAAATTTGTCACAGAATTGCATTTCTTATTTAATCTTCCTTTACTGCTACTTCTTGTGAAATTTTATGTCAGAAAATTGAAGAAATTCTTCTTTGTGTTTCGTAGGTAATTGATTGCTAATTTGCTATTGACAGATCGATGTTAAAATTTCATGTTAAATGGAACTTTCATATCTACCATAGAATCTGAATAATTTTTCAAGGTATTTTATTAAGAAACGCGCAGATAGTGTTCAATTATCTATCTTAGCATTAACTTACTTTATCTTACGAACCACTTAAAGTTAAAACTTTCAACTGTGTGTGAGAATCAGAGTGTCGACGGGTACGCGTAGTTCTTAGCTTGGTATCCTTTTGCAAAAGTGAGAATTTTCTTTGGAAAAGGATACCAATTACCAGGTCCCACCACGAGGAGGTGACTACGCAAGGGACCCGACAAAAACACATGCCCTACTGGCAGCTCTCTATCTTCAGAGACACGCGTTTCTCATTTGTAGCAAAAGGAATTTTATCGAAAATTCTTAATGGGACAAATTCGCGAAAGAACCAACGAGCGTACACGACGTAATTATTCTAAGAATATCGCGCGCTATTCGTAGACAATTACGTCGTGAAAAAGCTCGAAGGATCTGAGTGATCGAGAATTGATATTCGCGAGAAGATTATTATTCTGTGTTTAGTATAGACGATAGTAAAAATGCAGAAGGTAGTTTTGTTAATTATGCTAGAAATGAGTCGCGTGTCTCTGTAAGAAAGCGCTCACATGGTATTCGGTACAATTTTCTATCTTAGAATTACTTATTTTATTTTACGAACTAGTTAAAATTAAAACGCACGCATCCCACGACGTGTAAAATATCTTCCAACTTATTTTATCTTATGAATTACTTAAAGTTAAGATTCGCTTGGTTCACATTCTCATACTTTACAGTGGCTTATTTTATAATACACGCGTATGGCACTCTGTACAATTTTCTATACATTCTTCATACAGAAATTTAGATTAAAATTAGTAGGGAAGGGAAATATCTGAAAAGAATAATTTTTAATATATTAATTAAATAGAAGGAATTTATTTGCAAGTCAAATTTACAGTTCTAAACTGGAGAATTCGTCGAAGTATATAATTTCTCGATTTCTAATGATTTTTGGGGTATTAAAGCAAGTATGTTTATTACTTCGAACTTCGAGAGACATTTTCAACCGTTCGTTGTGAACGATTGTCAATATTATGAAATACCTAAATTTTTTTGACATATACCTATCAAACTTTCATCAAAATCTGATTCTGATGTTCAATGTGTTCTAGTTGAAGAAAATGAATATTCCAACTACAGTACATAATATGAAATTCTGAAATTACTGAAAATGAATAAATTTGATTATTTCTAACGAATAAATAGTGTATATCTGAAATATTTCTCTACAAATATTGAATTAATAAAGAAAAAGATGCGACTCACCACTTACCACACAGCTGGACATTGTAACATAGATTTCGTTGCATCTGTTCATCCTCTCAGATCCATCGAACTTTTGAAATTCCCTCAGTGAAGCATTTGCATCCTCCAAGCATCGAATTTTGGTTCCACCACACAGTTTTGAGTCCTCCAAGCCTTGAATTTGGTTCCACCAGTGGTCCAATGCCAGTTTGAATGACCCAATGCCAGGTTGAATGACCCAATGCCAGTTTGAATGATCCAATGCCAGTTTGAATGACCCAATGCCAGATTTGAATGATCCAAAGCCAAACTGAAAGACCCAAAGCCAGTTCGAATGACCCAATGTCAGATTGAATAACCCAAAGCCAGATTTGAATGACACAAAGCCAGAGTTGAATGACCCAAAGCCAGAGTTGAATGACCCAAAGCCAGACTTGAATGACCCAATGCCAGTTTGAATGACCCAATGCCAGTTTGAATGACCCAATGCCAGTTTGAATGATCCAAAGCCAGAGTTGAATGACCCAAAGACCCAGCAGACTTAGGAAGCTGTGGAAGTGTCGCGCGAAATTGTGTACGGATCGCGATTTCTTTTGAGTGTAATTTAATTTATTGAATTTCATTTAATACCCGAAACCGCGAATTTTTATCATCCTTCAGTTTATTATTTACTCTATTTTAGTTGGGACATTTAGCAAAAATTGAAAGAAAAGCAAAGCAAACCGCGAAAAAAGGGATGAAGCTCTTATTAAACGCGTCGCGACGAAATAAATTCTCGTATCGATCGAAAGTAATGGGCATTCGTAGTGAAAATTGACTCTATTAAGAATTAACGCGGTATACTATTGGGATACTCTAATAATGGGAGGGCGTTTGCACCTTTAGTGCAGTAGAGTTCGGATGTGAACTCACATCCTTTGATTTCTTCTTCCAAGTTTTGGTAGTTCAGCTTCAAACATGCACATGCACACACATATATAACCAATCACCAAACCCTCAAAAAATTCACTCACAGTTCGCAGACAGGCAGCTGGGCTCTGCAATGTCGATTTCGTTGCATCCTTCCTTCCTTCCTTCCTCTCAGATGGTCATCCTTCCTCCAAGCGTTGATTTTCCAAGACTCACAAACTCACGAATTGTGAGTCACTGTGGAATGGACGACGCGAAAAGTACTTCGAAACGCGATTTATTTAGAGAGGGAGAAACCGCGAATTTATATTACTTTAGACTCTACTATCGAACAAAACTTTCATAGAACGCGAGTGAAAAATTGAAACAAGCATGAAATAAACGCGAGTAAATTGAATAAAAAGCAAAAACGCGAATTGGGAGGAAATATCAGATAAACGCGGAAAAATATGCAATAATAAGTCGAACTAGGGATGAAGCTATTATTTCAATACGCGATTCACTGACTCTAATATTTTGAAAAATTGAAAACTTCTCGTAAAAATCGATTATTAATTGCGAAACACTAGTGAGACGGTTTAATTAGGGGCAGCACAATATATAACACAACTAACTACCCATATCACCAGAAAAAAAACCCATTTTTGTCACTCACAATTCGAAGATTAGGCAGCTGGGCTCTGCAACTTGGATTTGACTGCATTGCCTCCTTCCTTCCTCTCCCAGTTCATTTCCCAAGACTCACAGACTCACACTTTGTGAGTCACTGTGGAATGGGCGACGCGAAAAGTGCTTCGAAACGCGATTCATTTAGAGGGGGAGAAATCGCGAATTTATATTACTTTAGACTCTACTATCGAACAAAACTTTCATAGAACGCGAGTGAAAAATTGAAAGAAAGTATCAAATAAACGCGAGTAAATTGAAAGAAAAGCAAAAACGCGAATTGGGAGGAAATAGTTAAACGCGGAAAAATATTCAATAATAAGCGAACTAAGGATGAAGCTATTATTTCAATACGCGTTGCACTGACTCTAATATTTATCAAAATTGAAAATTGATTTATCACGGTAAACTACTTGGACGGTTTAATTAGGGGCATAGTGCAACGAGTACAGTGCACTCGTTGCAAATCAGCTCACAATATACAATTCAATAATGTAACTAACTACTTAACATGCAAAATTCATGCAACTCCTGCGAAGAATTAGATTAGTAAATCACAATTCATGAAACAAATTCAAAATTCATTTTTCAATAGCATAGAAAATATCATAAATACTGAAAGAAAATGAAATTATAGATTGCTGGAAGAAAAGTACATATTAAATTTAGAAATAACCTGTAACGAAAATTTATTTCATTAATGGACAGCTGAAACGCCGAAATATTTTCATTAGGCAACCTCTCAAATTCATTTCGATATCCTATTCGACAAGTACGAAGAACAACAATAACAAACTGAAATCTCGATTTCCCTAAACCCTCAAAACAATCTCGAAATACGTTCGATAATAATTTTCTCGCGTGTATTAACGACCCGAAGGATTATTTAAATTTATTTCAAGCAAAAAGTAGCAGTAGTTCAGTAGTAAATAGTGGACTATTAGACTTTGAATAGTCCAAGTTTAAGTTTTAATAATTAGAAAAATTAGAAAAATTCAAAGCAGAGTATTCAAAGTCTAATAGTAAATTTCAGAAAGAAATTTTGAGAGAAGGTAGTTGAGTGTGTATAGGGTGGACATAGGCTGCTAGCCAGAAGCCCTCGACCACCCTACCCACGTCTCAGTACCCTCAGATCAAAATTACGCGAAGTGTCTAGGGCCCAGTATAAAGGGTAAATGATTTCGCGGGAGCTCGCGGGTCTATTTATACCTGCGGTACCCCTTCCCCAAAATCATTAGCAAAGTCGTTAATAATTCGGGCGGGAATCGACTATTTTTCGCGGGAATCGACTACTTTGCGCGGGAAACGGACTACTTTGCGCGGGAGATCGATCACTTTTCGCGGGAAATCGATAATTTCTCGCGGGAATCGGTCACTTTTCGCGGGAAATCCTTCGTTTTTCGCGGGAATCAATTATTTTTCGCAGAAAATCGCCGATTCTTTCGTAATTCTATTTTGCATTCTATTGTAATGTTATAATAACGTATAATTTATTAATTCTCACAATTTTTTGGTATAAATTTATACTTCTAACAATTTGTTATAACATTGCATATAACAATTTATACGTTTTTACAATATTCTTCAATGGAAACGTACGTTTTAACGTTCTCGTTACTTACTCGTGCTTAAATTAATTTCGTAAGGATTAAAAATCAGGTTGACCTGTGGTCGTAGATTAAAAATAACCATAGTACAGCTAAATTTATCGTGTTAAATAATCCTTTTTACACAAATCAAAAATGTATTCAACGTTTGTTTCTTATAATATCGTGAAATGAATTATTTGTGCAGATTTATTTCATGGTATTGTAACAAGCAAACGTTGAATACATTTTTGATTCGTGTAAAAATAATTATTTAACACGATAAATTTAGCTGTACTATGGTTATTTTTAATCTACGACCACAGGTCAACCTGATTTTTAATCCCTACGAAATTAATTTAACCACGAGTAAGTAACGAGAACGCTGAAACCTATGTTTCTATTGAAGAATATTGTAAAAACGTATAAATTGTTATATGCAATGTTATAACAAATTGTTAGAAGTATAAATTTATACCAAAAAATTGTGAGAATTAATAAATTATACGTTATTATAACATTACAATAGAATGCGAAATAGAATTACGAAAGAATCGGCGATTTTCTGCGAAAAACGAAGGATTTCCCGCGAAAAGTGACCGATTCCCGCGAGAAATTGTCGATTTCCCGCGAAAAGTGATCGATCTCCCGCGAAAAGTAGTCCGTTTCCCGCGAAAAGAAGGTTTCCCGCCTGACCTAACCGACGATTTTGCTAATGACTTTGGGGAGAGGGTACCGCAGGTATATAAGGACCCGCCGATGTCCCGCGAAATCATTTACCCTTTATACTGGGCCCTAGACACTTCGCGGCGTATTTTGACCTGAAGGTTCTGAGATGTGAATAGAGTGGTCGGGGGCTACTAGCTAGTCTATGTCCACCCTGTACACACTCAGCCTTCTTGTAACACTTGTATACATTAGAATCAATTAGAATTTCTATTACTAATTATTAAACAAATTTTAACAATTACCGGCACTCGCTAGGCACGTAATATCAGACTTTAAATACTCGACTTCGAACTTCGGTTTAGTCATAATTCTATTAATGTTATAATAACGTATAATTTATTAATTTTCACAATTTTATTATTAATTTATACTTCCAAAAATTTGTTAAAACATTACATATTATTATTTATACATTTTTGCAAGTTTCTTTGACAAATAAGTACGTTTCAACGATCTTATTACTTTCTCGTTGTGAAATCAAGTTCGGAGGATTAAAAATCAGGTTGACCCTTGGTCGTAAATTTAAAATAGCCATAGTGAAGGTGAAATTATTATTTTAAATAAATGTTTCTATACGAATTAAGAATCTATTCAACGTTTGTTTGTTGCAATACCGTGAAATAAATTGTATTATATATTTTCTCAGTTTAGACTGAATTTAAAGTTCGTAAGGATTAGAAATCAGGTTGACCTGTGGTCGTAGATTAAAAATAGCCATAGTGAAGGTAAAATTGTTACGTTAAATAATTGTTTTTATACGAATTAAATATTGATTCAACGTTTATTTGTTGCAATACCGTGAAATAAATTGTATTATATATTTTCTCAGTTTAGACTGAATTTAAAGTTCGTAAGGATTAGAAATCAGGTTGACCTGTGGTCGTAGATTAAAAATAGCCATAGTGAAGGTAAAATTATTACGTTAAATAATTGTTTTTATACGAATTAAATATTTATTCAACGTTTATTTGTTGCAATACCGTGAAATAAATTGTATTATATTTTTTCTATTTACACTAAATTTGAAGTTCTGTTTACATGTTATAACAATTAGAATGTAGACGTTTTGCCGTTTCACGGTTTTTCCTCTGTTAATTATGTGTTTATAAATTATTTCAAACTAAAGCTGCACTATGCCCACCCTAAATTAAACCGTCTCATTAGTTTACCGTATTTAATAATCTATTTTCGAAATTTATACGAGAATTTTTGAATTTTAGTAAATACTAGAGTCAGTGCATCGCGTATTGAAATAATAGCTTCATCCCTAGTTCGTTTATTATTGAATATTTTTACGCGTTTAACTTATGCTCCTCCCCAATTCTCGTCGCGTATTTTCTTCAAATTTTTAATTTTCTTTTAATTTTTCAATTGCATTACGCATTATTGTAAAAATTTCTATCGTTACATTTAATTCTAATTGTTTAGCAGCTTTTCTGCTGCTATCGACTACATTTTACTGACACTTGTCGAATTGACCCTACATTTTTTTTTACGGGGAGGTAGGCCGCCTCTATGTGATAAACAATTGGCAACCAAACGGTGGCTCGCTAAAGCGATATATTATGAAATTAAATTAATCACTCAATAAGTATTAACGTTAGATTGTTTCCTGGATATGGCCATGGTGGTCATCAGTGACTGGAGTGCCTCAAATGTTTAGAATAATTAAAATAAAATAAATGTTGTCAACTAAAAATTTTGAACGTCATAGCTAGCTAGACATTATTTTCAATTGAAAAAAAAAAATTATAAAGCATAATACTATAATCCAATGCTTAAAATGTATTTTCTTGTGGCAGCCTGACAGCACCTGTAAATCTGGCGTGACAGTGAACGTGTTAATAAATAAATGTTGTTCAAATTATGTCGTGTTTTATGTCATTTTCATCAGAAAAATCTCGTCAATATGTTAAGAAAAATTTCTGGAAAAAAAAAGTAAAATTAAAAAAGTTGATATTTAAATCGCTTGGTTGCCTCGACTCACGTTTCATGCTTATCTTTTATTGACTGTCCTTGTCTACGTTCGGCAAACTAGAAAGGCGGGCGCGAGGCTCGAAAACGTAGTCCCTGACTCTACGAGTGTCAGGTTTAGCTTCCTTGCGGTCTGACACTTGTGGAGAATATACTGTATTTAGGTTGCTTCGCATTCAATAAGTGTCTCGATATTTAGGAACAGGAAAGAAAAGAGAGAAAGAAGCGTGTATCAATTCTAGAAATTTCTCGCCGAGCCTTTAATCAAAATCAACTTTCACATTTGCAAATCCTTTTTTAATATTGTCCAGAGATATGACGTGTAGTGTTGCATTTCCCTCGGTTACAGTCGATTTCACCCTACATATTGACATCTCTCCTTGGACTTTATAACCGGTACCGGTTGTAACTCAGCCAGTTTGCTCAGCGATTCGTGTCGGTTTGCCTGCATTCGCACATTTCACCGGAGGTGCGAGATTATTGTACGGATTTGTGCCGTGCCGTGCGATCGACATTGCTCACGATCGCGGAAAATCGCCCGGATTTTCCCAAGGGAAAAGGGAATGTGCGAAGAGGGTGGTAGAGGGGCGATCAGAGGGGACGAGTATTTTCACGGATGAAAGTACCGTGGCCGGCGCATCGGGTCCCGTAATTGATGATGCAAAGACGCATTGGAATTCTGCCGCAGGAACGACGAGCAATTTGAATTAGTTTTGCGCGATAAATTTGTGGAAATATCGAATCCGCGCGGACACCGAGTACTTTCCGCGTTAAATATTTATTAACGTTATAGTTGCGGGTTAAAGTGGTTGAAACGTAACGCCTCCGGTAATATTGATCATTCTCGATCAATTCCAAAAATGTTGACTTCTTTAATTTGGAAGAAATTTCTGTGAATTTTAGTATGCGGTAGAAATATTGATTTTCATAATTTAGAAGAAATTTAGTGTATATTGGAAAAACTTATTTTCGCAATTTAGAAGAAATTTCTTTAAATACGAATTTAGTGTGCATTGGAAAAATTGATTTTCCCAAGTTAGAAGAAATTTCAAACTTCAGTGTGCATTCGAAAATTGTTTTTCGCAAATTTTCTCGTACTACTCAACGAAAGAATGTATAAAAAGAAGGGTGAAGAATTAATAACAAACTTTGAAAGATACTCGATGAAAGTAAATATTAACAAAATAATCTTCTGAATGTTATCACTAATATACAAAATATTCTGAAACAAAAATACCGCAAATTTTCAGCTCCCTTCGCTTTTAAAAAAATTCCACGCTCCCAAAGAGTATTATTCTTACAATCAGGAAGCCTAATTTCCAAAGAAATAGTTAGTCGATTAGTTGCATTGGTCTTCGACTTCACGTCGAGGCCATGCGTGTGCCTCTATCGATTGCTGTGATATATTTCGTCGCGCAGTTAGTTACCTGTACTAGCAACGACCAAGGCAATTCGAGCATGAAGGCCTCATGTCTGCACTGGTATAGCTTAAACTACCTTAAACCACCTTCGACTACCTCTTCGACCAGCGTCCGAGGCAGTGATGGATCGAGTCGAGTTATCACCACCTCCGGAACACCTGCACCCGAACAGGACAGACAGAAAGGGTTGGAGAGGGTCAGAAGCTCTTGGTTGTTATCGTGCGAACAGTCAGCGGGCCACTCACCCCCGGATATCTGATGAATAAAAGTTCCGGGTTTCACGTTTGATCAATTTTTCCTGCCGTACATAATCCCTTGCAAACTCGGGATCATTTCGAAATCAGTTATAAATATCAGCTGCTCTTTTTTTCATATTTTTTAAGCTCCTTTTCTCGAATTTTTCGTGTGCAAGCTATTTCGGTATAGTCGGTGGAAGAAATATATAGAGGTCGAGGTTTACAGAAACTTAAGAACATTAAGGCTCGAAATCTGAGTCAAGACTGTACTTTAACTTTGATTCGGCCTCGATCGAAAAGTTTGCTAATGCTTTAATTTACGACCTCGTTATAAATGTTTCTTCCATAGACTATACCTATGTGAATCGTTTTTTAAAATAAGTGGTAGTTGGTTCAAGGAGTGAATAAATGTTCACAAAGGAATTAAACCTACTTATTGATCATGTGAATGATTTTCCTTTTCTTCATTTTAATCTTTAATCTCAATTTTTATTTTATTTCAAGGGAGTAGTACTCAATAGTCTCTTCAGTCTTCTAATTTCTGGAGTACGACTTAAATTTTTGATCAGTCGTTGGGGTGTTCTTCTAATCCCGATTTTGCACAAATATTTGTATTTCTTCTCTAACTTATTTTACTCCTAGATCTTTACGGAAAATTTCACCGTCAGAAATATTTATAATCTATCGAATTTTTCTCACGTCAAATTTACGACATATCGGTGCAGTTATTTCCAAAGACAAACTCGTCGTAGAGCATACGAAAGGTGTTCGACTATTAATACAGTGAGCGTTCTCTAATAAAGATCAAGAATTTATTCCTGGCAGGGAGTATCTCTCGTTCCAGCTGCTCTGTGCAACGATCATTAAGCGGTCGTAAATCGTTAATACGCCAATTAAAGATTTAATTTTACGAACAATTAGCTAAACGACGAGGAGCATGGTTAACACATGCAGAAGCAATACGATCGCTTGTGCAGGGAGCTTAAGGATCGTCCTCGAAATTCTTCTGGTAGACGTGGCCGGCGCATTGCCATTAAAATATCGATGCAGGAATATATTTACTGCCGCGTACACCGTGTAAGTTTACCAGGAACACGATTCACCGCGCCCCCGTGGATCCTCGCGCCAATACGATGAATATGCAGCAAAGAATCGTGTATTAAATATCAGCAGCCGCCGGGAACGACGACGTACTAGCAACCGTACCGGTGTGCTTCACCAGGGTAAGCTTGATTTTGCTCCTTTAAAACAAGACAATTTGTTTGCACGCTCGATACTGTACATCGCGTCAGCGGGTGGGATTCAGCCTATTTTGTATGTCTCTCTCCTTTTCTTTCTGTCTTTTCGTCCTAACCTTATTTCACGTTTAAAGGGACACCGTTTACCTGGGCCACTTTTACTCGTCCATCTATTCCGTCCTATTCTTCGGCGTTTCGCCAAATTTTCTTTCCGTTTCAATTTCACCTCTGCTTCTCTATAGTTTCGGATTCTTCACAATTTAGGAAACGTTGCAGAATTACTTTGTGTTCGTGGTAAATTAGTTTCTTTCTCGTACTGCACTGTGAAAGGGTTGATAATTCAACCTGTTATCTTCGAAATTTCTATAGATTCCATTTTCCTTAATTCTTTTGTAATTCTTTCTACTTTTCTATAGTTTTAGATTCTTAACCCTTCGCAATGGATTCGCAATGACAACGAAAGGACGAATTTAAAATCGTTTAAGAATTGTGTTCGCTGTAAATTAGTCTATTTCTCGTATTGCACCGTGAAAGGGTTAATAATCTTTTTAATTCGATTGAACCTGTTATCGTTGAAATCTCCGTGGATTCGATTTTTCCCAGTATCTCATGTTCCAACTTTACGATCCTCATTTCGACGCAGAATGATCCAGCTCTTAGGCGAAAGCCGGCCAGAAACACATCGCAACAAACAAATCCATAACTAATATGCGACAGATTAAAATTTAATTTCACGACTTAGACAGCGGCGGCAGGCTGAACTCAGCGGGTTGATTAATTGAATTTTAATTGAATCGCAGCGGAAATATTAATTGGAAAGCTATTAAAGGCTCCGTGCTGCGCGGCCCCAGGGAAAGCCTCAGTTTCCTCGGGCCGGGGTAATTACCGATTGAACGCAGCGATAGAAAACGCAGAATTATTTATGGGATCTCCCGAGAATAAATAAACGATTCCGCGGAGGTGCTTGTTTAAATTTTGCGCCGCTGATAACGTATGAACGTCAGACTTGCGTATCAGACGGGAGTTGGAGATTTTCCAACGATTACCGGGCTACACGGCGCGATACGAAACGCCTCGATACATCTTTGTCGCAGAAAAATTTCGAACGAGGAGTTTTAATCGTATTCCTTGCACAATCCTAAATTTCGAATTTTCAAGCTCTTGGTATCGTATATAACAATGAAAGTGAAGTCAGCGTATTATTATTTTGGTTTTTTGTTTCTTGCCTTAGTATGAGTTGTGCTTATTGGCTAATGTGTTTTAGATTAACGTTTGTTAATGGCAGAAGTAAAAAATTTTCAAGAAATCTCTAACGCAGAGGACGAATTCTGCATTAGGAGCGAAAACAGAATAGAAATGACCGTAAGTGTAAATACTGGTAATATTGCATGTTGGAAATTAGATAGGAATGCAGTCAGGTTGCCATTTAAAAGGATATTAATCAATGTTTAGACTGACGAACAGTCTGTCGCGAATCGTAGCAATGAAAGTGCAGTGAAAAATGCAGGGTAGACTAATAAAAGTGACGACTATTATTAAATTTCCCCCACCACGTCAAAATACTTCCATAAGAAAAATTCTTTCGAATTTTCAAAAGTTAGTTGAAAAATTAGCCTCTGTACGCTCAAACCAGCTAAAAAGTCGAACTTTCTGCGCGTTCCAATGTCGATCGATCCCCAGCGTCAGAACCTGACTTGAACGAAGGAATTTCCACCGAAAAATAGCCCTCTGAAATTCGAGAATCCCGATACTTAACCTGGTGGATGCGACGAAAAAAAAAGGGCGACTCGAAGCAGCGGGACACATAGCGGGAGGGCAGGGCGGTGGGAGGGGGGATTTAGGAGGAGGTAGAAAAGTGGCTCGTCGTTATGCGAAAATTATCGACGAGGCCGATACACTCTTTAAAACAAAATCCCTCCTCGTAAAGTTCCTTCATTAAACGTCGAAGGTGGCCCATAAAATCGGTGATTCCGAGAGGTGTTCGCGCGATTCAAGAGGGAAAAGGACGAACGAACAAGCAAGTGGGGAGGTATAAACGTACAGGCCGGGGCCTGGGGTACAGTCGTCTCTCGCCCCGCGACGCTTATTGTACGCGTCGAACCCCCGTGGTGCCCCGGCACCATCTCGCGACTCAGGCTATTCCCTCGGAGTCTCCAGTCAGATGCTGCTTGATTAAAATCCGCGAACATCCGATATACGAACAGCCAAACTTTGCCCGAGCCAACTATCGAGACAGCCGCTGCGCCCTCCCTAACCCCCCACCTCTTGCTGAATGCATAAATATCAACGAGTACCAGGGAAAATACAACGCCGGGCTACTTGCTCTCCTATAGGACCAGCGTGTATAGTCGATGGAAGAAATATGGCGAGCTCGTGAAATCGGTTGGACGTCGAAATTTATACTATGAAACAGATCTGGGAAGAATAAAGGATCGAAACCTGTTTATAAATCGTTGACCGATTGCAATTGCCTCTCTAATCGAAATTCTACCGGCTATAGTCTGAGTGATGAATATTAATTTCAAGCTCGAAGGGCAAAATATTCTCAGTTAAGACGAAAAATACCCCTTGGAACATTTCGAGAAGATAATCGACAGAAATCTGAGAAGAAAATGGATGGAGAGTTGTCTCAATCGTTCGGAAATTGTTGCACCGGCTATAGTCCGAGGGGCGAATATTAGTTTCAAGCTCGAAGGGCAAAATCTGCTCAATTAACACGAAAAATTGCTCAAACGATCTTTCAACATTTATGTCAGGGCCACATGAAGTATGTCTCAGCGTTGATTCAGTTCTAATCGAGAAACGAAATGCTTTAATTTACGACCCCGCCATATTTCTTCCTCCGACTATACCTTCACTTCGACCAACTCGATGTCTCGACGTTCACGAATTATGGATCTCGTGGATAAGGGTTGGATTTTTCATCGAATATTCGTGGGAAGCAATGTTTCGAACTGATTATTAGGGAGAGGGGACGGATTCGTTTAATTATCCCGCTGAAATCGTCGCGTGTAAAATATGCTCGTGAATTAATCACCTAGATGTGCAAAATTTTGAGAATCTCGTTAAAAATATCTCGCTGTCTTTATGTTTCTATTACCTTGCTATCTCGTCGAAATGAAGTTTTGTTAGACGAGTATTCGTTATACAGTTTCAATACAATTATAATGGCATACGATTCTGATAGCACATTGGCGATGCAATTTATTAGCGAGCGCGGCGTAACTTCAATTAGATATAAATCAAAAAGTAGATATTAAGAGTGGACCCCCTGTGAGCACGATCCCAATTCCCGTATTAGTTATCGAGTATCCCGTTTCAAACGTTCGACCGATTCGAATTGGCTCTCTAATCGAAATTACTGTACCAACTACAGTCTGACCGATGAATAATCGGTTCCAAGGCCTCACTTGAAGCAAAAAAAAAAAATCGCTCAAGTGATCTTGTTAAAATCTTCAAACACACCTGATTTCTTTTCCACGGCAGAACACAATGGACGTCGATGGAACCTTCAAGAAGAAGAAAAATTTGTTCGAACGAGAACGGTTCAGGTTGAACCTTTCGAACAAAAGCGAGATAATCGTGAATGAAACGAATTCCATGTTTCGTGTGGATGTTCCTTAAGGCAGTCCCCGCGCCAGAACCAGTCCCCGTGCACACTGTATCATATTTATGTTACTCGCATTCAATAATTATTCATCCCGGCGTACAGATTTGCGCAGATAAATTCAAGGTCGATCTCGAGTCTCTAGCAGAAGCCGCACGCCCCAGGGACTCTCCTGACCGGCCGGGCAAACAAATATCATAATTCGCATTGTTCTCGTCTCTTTTTCTCGTTCACGAGTTGAATATAACGAAATGCAAACACGGAGAACGTAGGGGACGCTGAAAGCGACTCGAGAGGGTGGCGGAGAGGGGGCAAAAGTATTTCGTCGGGACTGCGCTTCCGTCAAAGTCAAAACCTCCCTCGACCGACGAAGATTGTTCTGGAATTTAATAATTAACGGACCATCCGAAGCCACTTGTATTTCCGTTTACGTTTCTCCCCCTCCCTCGCGGTTTTTCATGTCGGAATTCCCCTCTGAATCGGTCCGAGAGAATTATTTCTTTTCGCTCTGAAATTTCGATAC
The DNA here is from genome assembly GCF_001263275.1 of Habropoda laboriosa. Taxonomy (NCBI): domain Eukaryota; kingdom Metazoa; phylum Arthropoda; class Insecta; order Hymenoptera; family Apidae; genus Habropoda; species Habropoda laboriosa. Next base: position 573,427 of record NW_017100227.1, on the reverse strand, counting down.
TGGTCTGAGCTGAGAGAATTTGCAAATACCGACGTTTCGAGCGTCGATTAAAAAAGTCGATATTGCTTCATGGAGGTTTGCTCTTATTTTTCTCGGCTGGAGTCGCGGCTGAATTCAGGCACGAAGACGAATGACAACGGCAGATTGTTCCTGTCATTCCTTACCGGCGACGTCTCTCGGCGATCATCCGAGATCCGATGAATGGGCAACGCAATTTTCCCAGATGTCTTTCGAAACCGTGCTCGGAGAAAACTCTGAGCAATCTCTCGGCAGCGCACGTCCGACCTGGCGTATAATTGAATTTTAATTTTGTAATTCCTCCCGGCGTGGGCCACTGCCAATCTCCGAGAATATCGGACCTGTCCTGACCACGCTGACTTCTTTACAATTCGTTTCCTTTGCCTCCTCCGTCGGAGGTCCTTGTTTGAAAATAATTCAACGCGGACGCTTTTATCGGAACGAACGATTGTTTCGAATACACGTGATTCTCGCTCGGCCAGGTATCCTTTTCTGCGAGTTTGCTTAATCAATCGTGGGGAAGGAGAATTAGTCGAATGTTTGACGGACGATGTCATCAGGCGAATCTTGCAGTTTTGATCATTTGACTGGTAGTAATCTACTGGAGAGGTTCTGACCGCAGGATTTATTGCCCAGAGATGGCAGAAAAGCTGAGGAAGTTGAATGTCAATTGCATGTTAATCGTTTGGAACAGCTTCTGAAGAAGAAGTAGAAATGCAAAAGTGAATAATCAGTCATCAAAGGACGAGTCAAGTGTTGAAAAGGAAATGTTGCGCGATCGTCTGTTCCTTTCTCTGTACGAATATCTCGTTAGAAATTTCGAACTTCAGCGAGAGAAGTTTGATCAAAAATTCACACGGTTCGTTCCAGCTGTGTACCGATTGCTCCTATTTGTCTCTGACAGAAGGAATGGCGATTATCATTGTCTAGGCGCACGGTACAATCTGTTTGCGACAAGAAATCAGTCGTTGCGGTATCGTTAACCGACGACTTACATTAGATGCACGCGGAAGGATTAGATCGTGACCTCGTAATTTCTGGACTCTAACCTTCCCTCCGTGAGTCGAGACTTGATATCAGCAGGCTTCATCTTCCTTTTCGAATTGACGGTGTAGGCACTTGTTCGGAATTAAACTTGTCCGCGATACGTTACTGCATTAATCCAGATGCAAAAACTCGTTTTAGAGATCTTGCAATTCTAATTTCAAATTATCAATGCGATCTTCGAACACGTGAGTGGGTTTTAGCGAGCTTGGGTTAATTCGCGTTAGTTATTAAAAAGTGAACAAATGAAATGTTAACTAATTTTTAGGTTACGTTGTTTTGTTCATTTTCTAGCTTTTCTGTTATCTACTGTTTTCTCTAAATCGCATTTTAGTTACTGCAAAGAATGCTTTTGCAGTTATTGGAATCTCTGACAATTCTCGTAAGTTTCTGTATGGTGTTACATAGGACCAACTGTAAGGAAATGCGGTGTCAAGGCAAATTAGATGCAAACGGCGAATCGAAAGAGGAAGAGTCGAGGAAGAATGGAAATCCTCAAAAAGAGGAACGTTTAATACACTGCTCGAAAACACGAAACGAGGTGCAAGATTGTAGCACTGTTATCCCAAAGGATAAGCCCTCCAAAGGTAGCCCTCGTTCTTCTCGCTCTTTATTCCTTTGTGAAAGAAACGAGCGAAGGAGTGGGAGGAGAGGTAGGCGGATAGCAGTAGAACGTATCCGTGGCAGAACTCGAAGGGAGTATATCGCAATAGATAATTCAATGCGTATTCCAGTAGCTGGTCGCATCGGCCATCACAAAGACAAAACGTTTCGCTCGAGACACAATCATCCCACATACTGGCAACCTGAGTTTCACGGCGAAACGATGAATACTGGTTGCAGGGAACGTGTGAAAGACAAAGGAAAGGCCCAGGCAAGGAAAGGGAAGCGAAGAGGAGGTCTGAGAGCAGCCAAAAGCAACAAAACTCGATATTACTGACGGATTGCGAAAGGTTGGCGCCAACGCGTTATTACCAATTTCGAATTACTCACTCTCTACGCCGCTGAACGCTGCGAAGGATGAAGGATCGTCGAAGAAACCACGATCGTCCTGACCGCGACAATCATTTCTGAGAAATAAAACATTCTCTGATCGAAAAGCTACTAAACTATCCAAACGATATATTTCTACCGAAAGAACGTGCAAGCTTGAAACGAACATAACTGCTGTCAAAGCAACGAATTTGAAAGTTTCTTTCTAATTCGAGTTAGCAATGTAAGCTACAGGAAATTCCTGCTTGTTCCTGTAGCGATCCAATACGCAACCGAATGGTATTCAAGATAAGATGTTCCCGCGGTTGTTTCTGCCCACGGGATCGACCAAAAAATCAGCCAATAACATCGATGCGCGAGACCGCATTCCAGAACTGGCCGAAGCCATTCATCAACTGTCCGTGTTGAACTACGCGTGGCTATAGGTACGCGTTCGAATGTGAATGTCGTCGGGAGACGCGCACACGAGAGCACCGGGGCAGCCGGTAGGAAGACACTGATTGAATTGAAGTAATATCAGGAGCAGTGAGTAATGATCACCTCGGATTAAAACGCAGCCCGACTACTGATTTCCGTACACGCACAGAAGCTCGTGCACGGGCTGAGACTGTGCGTGCGGATCAGATAGTGTGTAGTCATGCCAGGTGATTATATCGCATTATATGAGAAGTCTGCTACTGTGTACTCAGTCCTCGCGGGCTCTTTCGGCCCTCCTCTTCGATTTGCGAAGCCTGCCACTGGCCTGTCGACGAACAACTTTTGACCAAACGATTACTCGTCGACGAAAAATTTATCATCGCTACCACTGACCACGATGGAAAAATCCTCTCTGCTATACTGTGGAGACGAGATCGCTGGCTACTCTCTATGGCAGTCGTCTTTGAAACTTTAGAAAGAGCGAAAGTGAAGGGAGGGAAATGAATTTTGGAAAGGGGAAGTCGAAGCACTTCTCGATCAGCATTTAACAATTCCTACCAGTCACATTCGAAGGAACCGGACAAACGTCTCCTTTTTTTCTCTTTCTCTCTCTCTCTCTTTCTCTCGAGCATCTTCGGATGCAGCAAGATGCAGCGTAAGCCACTTGACTCAAGGACGTGGCTACGATTCGACAGAGTTGCACGGAGTCAATACGATCCCTGTCGGGTCTATAGGTTCAGTCCGGGTGGTCTTGAGCTGCTGGGCACTCGGGGCCTCAAGCACGAGGGCCAGGCGCCCCTTTATTCGCCTGACGCGTAAGACAATGTGGCCCTCGGCATCTGATTGATACGCAATACTATCCACCTATTGTAACACTACGCTTCAAAATATACCCCGTGTATTTTCTGTCCTGTGTTGCTCGAATTATCCTCCTATCTCTCATTTCTCCTGCTTTCTTTTTTTTTAACTGTTTCGCGATAATAGATTTTACTCGTCTTTTCCCTCTCTCAGATTACGAAAAAGAAAACTTCAAACTCCATGTGATTAACAGGAAATAACCTAACCTCAAAAATGGGGCGTGTTGCTGGAATTATTCCCGTATTTGTCTATTTTTCCCCTTTCTCAGATTGCGAAAAAGAAACCGTCAAGTTCTGTCTAATTAACCGGAATTAACCTAACCTGAAAAATAGGGGCTCCGACTTAGCCGAAGACTGTTCATCAATTCTAGCCCTATTATCGCGTTCTCGCGCTCCATACAATCAATTAACCCGCATCCACTGATAAGAGAGAGGAGCACACGCGTGTCCGATACTCTCGCGACACCCGTTGCATTGGACGCGGCGATGTTGCCCGTCAACCGACTCAATGATATCTCTGACATGTCCGCGATGATTTATTCGATATAAGATGGCTGACTTGGGTTACCCAGCGGCCCCTCAACCCCCTTCGAGCCATAAGTACTCTAAACAGAAGCTATTGTGAACGTCTACGTCGAGATGCTCGTACCCCACGCACGAAACATGGATCTTCGATACACGCACACTATGTACACACACTGTGCGGTGCACTTGTGTTTAATCGTCAGTCGGAGTTTGGTCATAACCTTTGATGCGGGAGGGCATGGACAAAATACCTGACGAGATAAGATCGCAAACGTTATTTCATTTGCCATTCCCTTTGAAGAAAAAAAAAAAGAAAAAAAGGAAGAAATGTTTCGTGAGGGGGCTCAGCTTGCTTCCGGCAATCTGTCGGGGCTCGGTTCCCATCAAAAATACATCGACAGCTTCCTTTGCATCCGTAACTATCCTAAACCCTCAACCTTATCCATCCCATACGAGACAATGTAGCAGAAAAATGACCGTAATTAATAGAGCGCTTCTGTCGATAATGTCGATTGTTCCTTTTTCTCGTTGCTCTTTGGAAAAGATCCTGTCTTCTGATTGAATCGAGGAACGGCTTGGTTAATTGACCAGAGACAACATTGAAGTTAGACGAGCCAATAGCAAGGAGCACGCGAGCTTCGAGGTAGTATACAGGTTCCTATCGCGTTCTCTATGTGGAACGGCAATTATTCGTCACGGCAAGCAGACAAGAATATCGACATGTGAACAGCGTGCATTTCGCGTGCAACATCAGAACGCAATCGAGAAACGTCGTTCGATAATCGCAGGCCTCTGCTTTCGTCACGGTTCTGCGCTGTTTCCATCTTCGTCCGATGCTGTATTCGTAATCGATTCGTCAAAACATCGCAAGTGCTCGTGACATGCGTGGTGAAATGGTTTTGGTTCGAGAATTTCGAACGATACTGCTGGAATGTATAGTTTGAGTAAGCGAAATGTCATAGTATTCGTTTGATAACTTCATTACCTCACGAAAATTTTCTCGAAAACAGATTTCGTTATCTCGTGACGTAAGTTTGCTTGAAAGTGAAAGTTATGCAATGCTTAGTAAACAAATTATAATTTATTTTAAATTTCACTTTCCCTTCGACCATCTTTGGCAGAACTAGTTCGATTCATTAGGAAAACGTTCGAATTTGCACGAAATCTGGAAAGTATTCTGAATCACGAAAAGGATTTCTTGTATTTTAACATATTTTTTAGAAATCTTTTCCAAAGGTGAATAAACTTCTTACGTCGAACAGCGTTCGTAGAATGTAAATATGAAAATTTCGAGAAGTGACGATGTAAGAACGCAGTAGACGAATGTAGGCGTACAGAAGAGTCGGTCGAGAGACAGTAAAGGAACTCCAGCGAGTCGTAAACAAAGCTAATAAAATATTATATATACGTCACGGACGAGACCGAAGAACGGACCGGACACGGAGAGAGCCCATAATAATAGCCGCAACGCATAATTGCCTGAACGATTGAATTTCTATATTACAGCGAAGCCTGGCCAGCAAGATCCAGCATTTACCTTCTGTACACCTTAATCTTTTTGAAACAACTTCGATGTTCAACGAGCAGAAGAGTACCGAGTAAAAGAAGAAGATGTATACAGGGTGGTTTCAAAGGAAGACAAATTTTTTCCATGGAAGAAATGGATGAAATGAAAGTAAGTTTCATATTTGATTTTAAAGTCATATTAGTGTGCGAAAAGTCAGAGGTGATCTGGAAAAAAAAAACAGGAAAAATGGCATTTGAAATCACCCTTTGTATTGTTTAAAATTACACAAATACATTATGATTAATATAAGGAGAGAAGAGCTGTGACTGTCTCGAATGCAGGTTGAAACAACAGACATCTAAACGAAATTCAAATTAATTTCTTTCGATAAAGAAATTAAATTCAGAAATGATACGGCCGAAACAACAGATTTCACCGCAGCGAAAGGGTTAACTTTTGTAATAGATTGTAGGAACGATCAATATGAATAATTTCATCCGCCTTAATCCTTTCGTACCCAAATTAATTTTTTTAAGAATTTGATAGTTATCTACCAATCATCGCGTTTGTAACGAGTCCTAAATTGAGATCAATTTTTGTTCGAGTACTTACTCAAGTGTGACATACGCGTCTCACTGGTAACGAAAGGGTTAAGCACTGTATGCGCGTGACAAAAGGGTAAACTACTGTCTTCCAATTCGTAGGAAAATCCTGTTTAAAATGTCATCGATTCCCGAAGTCGACGCGATACGCACCATAGAGAAGTAGTGGATGTGAGCCAAACGCATTGCTAGAAACGACATACACCGGGCAATGAGTTACCGGGAGGGGCCTATAACTCGCTGGGTGATATACGACTGTATCTCTGTACCATTTGGCAGACGTAGATATATTATGCGCATTCCAACACGACGTGAATTTATTTATTCTATAATTATCGCGTACAATCGGTAATGTGGTCTTGCGTGAACGCGCGCGGGGGATCACCGCTCATTTTATGGCCATTTTCGAATTCGACCAAGATTGCTCTTTAACCGGCCATTACTAAGTGCCGCGGAGAACACCAGAGGGTTAATTCGAGAGACGAAAGAGGATAGATCGGGCTTGAAACGTTTCATGAATTATTGCTTCTTTCGACAGTGACATGTTTTGGACGATATCGTGAGAGGATTGAGGTGTCGTTCTAGTGTGATGGCCGAAAAATCGAGCAATTTTCATTTATTTTTGCAGTGAATACATAATGTAGCAGTACCTATAAAACTTTTTCTGATTTATTACGATACTTAGAAATAATTCATTTTAATACTTTTAGTAGACATTATTTTATTTTTGACCTGGTAGACTTACTTGAAACAGAAAAGACGAACAGATTCTTAATTAGTACAATAGTCGCTCTCGCTGCAACTAGAGAAAATAATTTACCTTGAAAATTAACAAAAGTTTACCCTTTTTCGACCATTTTTCTCTGCACAGAGTAGCGAGAGTGAAATTTATCAAATATTAATACCTTTAGATATTGAAAACCGGAAAAATTTTAAATACCTCGCAATAAATAACAATTATTTATGCATATTTATTAAAATATTTGAAACCAATTAATGACACTTTCCACAAATGTAAATATTTCAGGGAAAACTAAATCACCCTTTTGAAGTTAAAAGTTCGTTCCTTTAAGAAGACCAAGTGTCTTGAAATTCAGATTCGTTCTTTTATCAAGACCATGCGTACCAAAATATTTGATGACAATTAGCGACACTTTTCACAAGTTTAAATATTTCAAGGAAAATCGTCCCCGAAAACCAAACTTGTCAAGCGGCTTGTTTTAAGGCGAGAAAAGAAATTAGTCGAAAGGTCGATCAATCGTAATACAAGTATAACAATTTGCACATATAAATTTGCCTGTACAGAGGTCCGCGTGTTTCCGAAAACACAAAGATATCCTTTGATGAGATAATTTATCGCGGCACAATAGCCTTTCCCAGTGAAAGCAGAAACATTCGGAAGGTATTTATAGCTGTTAATAGGCATAGTTTGGAATGACTCTTGGCATCGTGTACACGACACACCGATAAAACTGAGCAATACGTACACTTTCGGATAAAACGATATTTCTTCCGGTCGTGATGAGTCCTCGCGAGTATAGCGAACCGCTCATAGTTCGAAATAGACGCCAACCAAGAACGCACTCTTCCTTTGAGATAACATAATGTAGCGCTTTACGATCCGAGTAAATTCGAAGCACGGCTGTAATCTTATTTTCGGCAGGGACAATAAATTCTTCCAATTATAAGGGAAACGCCTCTATGACGATAAACTTGCGACAATATCCGACTACGACAATAAAATCACACGGCTAGTTAAAACATGACACAGGCTATTAGGCACAAAATTAAAGGGATCTACCGATTCCACCGCTGATTTATTATATTTTCAAATAACTAAGAATGTAAAAACAGAAAATCTGGAGAATCGAGACTTCCGGTAGAAAAATGTGTACAGTGGTGCGAATAATTGTAGGGTTTGCTGCGTTTTCTGAATAGGAAACTGGACTATAAAAGATCGTTGTTTACTGTGACCTGAATAAACGCAATTTTTCTCGATTCTACGAACCTGAGAATTTTTTGGAATAAACGCAGTTTTCCTTTTGAAAAATTTCTCAGAATTCCCTTCTGCAGTCATATTTCACCGCACTTTCTTCATATTAGAGCCGAAGAATCCAAACTGTAGTCTCTACAAAATCTCTATTTATAAATTTGTGTTAACGATAAAACAACTTAACTTCCTTTTAAAAAATTTCTCAGAATTCCCCTTTGCAATCGTATTTGACCACATGTTGTTGATATTAGAGCAAAGAATCCAAAATCTCTATTTTTAAATTTGAAAAATTGAAAAATTCGTCAGAATTCTCCTTTGGGATGATATTCGATCAGGAGAATCGATCAGATTATTCGTAGGTGTGCACACACGGCTGGTACCGCTTCCATAGTAAATTTACGCGAAGTATGCAAAATATGGGGCCCTCTTAAATTCAAGCGTGCAGTGTGTGGAAAACAAAGCAATCTTTTGTACAAAGGAGACTTCCTCGTCGAAAAATGCGAGAACCTCGAGGCGGCAAAAAGAGGGTCACGGAAGGCCGAGAAACTGAGAGAGGCGAAGTTTGAACGAGTAATGGTACGGAGGGTATGACCAATCAATTACTAGTAGTGCAACTCGGGCCCCACACACAGCACCGATATTACCGGGACCATTACCTTTCGCCCGCTACACCTTTGCCGCGGCGGAAGGGAGAAGGGACGATCAAGTCGCATGATGCACGCTTACAAATTCGCCCTGCGGTTACAACGCAGCCTCTGTTCTCCATGGAAATTAACCGCACGATTTGCCTTTCAACGATACGAAACTTCTTCCTAACTGTAGAGTACCTATCTGTCCTCACTTTTCAGCCCGTCGTAGCCAAAGAATAGAGATATCTACCCGGAAGTCGTGTTTCCAAATCTTTCGAACGTGCAAATTTTGGAGAACGATGTGGACCACTTTTTGGAAAATTTCAGATCTCACAGAATATCAAATTTCATAATATTCCTAATTTCAGAAAATTTCAAGCTTGAGAATATTTGAAATTTCGGAAAATTTCGAATTTCAAAATATTCCAAATTCCAGAAAACTTTAAATTTCATATTTCAGATAACACGAAACTTTCTGAAATTGCAAATTTTAGAAAATTGAAAATCTCAGGATATTTCGGACTTCGGAAAATCTTAAATTTCAATTCGATTTCGTTCTTTTTTTTTTTTAATTAGAAACTTAAGCGACATTGTAGCGATGTAAATTGAAGTAAAAGATTGCAAGGTGATTATTTGCATTCGCGATTTCTGATACTATTTTTTGGTGTGGCAATATCCGGAGCCTGAATTCGCAAGTACACAGTCGGTCAGGTTGAAGTGAATGTTTTGTAAATGCTTGACCCAGGATCACCAACGTCGTTTCGCCCGAGGCACGTTCAATACGTCCCAACCATGAGTTGCACCAAAACCATCGAACGGGACAGCACCGAGGAAGATATTTTAATTATCGTGTACGTGATCTCTGTTGCTTCACGGACTAATCAAGATTCCCACCTACTTTAGATCGAACCGTGTCAAAAACTCTATCGAGTATTTATAATCCGTTTCTGGGGAAATATGATCTCAAGTCGTACAATTTGACGTTTGTATAATATATTCACGATCTCGCTGAATAAGAGATCTTGCAAATCATGGAATACTAATGACATTTAGTATCACAGTTTCGCCAATTTTTTGTGATTCTTAAAACCGCAAATTTCCTTTCTACGCCTACATATTCAACTATAATAGAAAATACGGCGTTACTTCGAGTGTTAGTGTGAATGATTCCAGGTCTGATCCATAGACCAGAAACACAAATTGAGCTGCCTTCTTGGATACAGATATTCTCTTCGAAAATTCGCAAAAATTTGAAAGACTATACTTTTCACTCGAAAAAAGAAAGAAAATCATAAGCAAAGAAAATTTGGTTACAAATAGAATTTGTAATTTGTACTATCGTCGAACCCACTATAACATGATTTTCCAACAGTTTTCCACGTAGAATCGTAATATTCTCCTTATTACCTCGCCTAGATCCAGAACTTCATCACCGCTTAAATCGTCGTAAATTATCCCTACAATTTTTGGAACATCTTTATGTACAGGTGACCCCAAGGTACTTAGAGTTGAGAAATCTGCAACTTAACTTACCACCACACGGTCCATTTGGGTTGAAAAGCGAATTACCGTGGAATAGAGTGAAGCTAATTATGTACATTAATTACTGATCGTATAACTCATAGCATTCATCATTTTCGCGGGATTAAATTAACGGGTATAGAGGTGACGCGGAAGTTCCTGAACGGTTCTCTACTTTCGTCTTGTCAACGATCCCCGCGACGCTTGTCCCAAACCTGTAACCTAGTTCAGCTATTTTTCATCACGCGTAATAGCGTCGATAAATCAAATTAAACATGATGTTAGTGGCCGTTGGAGGCGAGCGCGCGCGCGCGCGCGCTGGCTCGCGCTCGCGCCACCGGTGAAGTGCGCCCTTAAATCATTGGCGGGCATAACGCATTGGGAGGATCAAAGAGGCTTCAGCCACGTTGCTTGCTCACTTTTCGTTTTTCTCTGTCTCTTCTTTTCCTTTTTTCTTTCTTTTTCTCTCTCTCCACTCTTCTTTTCCTTTTTCTCTCTCTCTCTCTCTCTCCCTTTCTTTCTTCATTTTCCGTCCGCTCTGCGGGCTTCTTCCTTTTCACGGAGACGCTTGTAATTACCCTTCCGCGTGATCTATTTAGTTTCCGCGAAGTGTCATGGACCATCGAAAGGGTTCCAGAGACTCGGTTCTCTTTTGCACTTTAAAAGACTTCTCGGAATAAAAGACTGATAAAACGAGTCACTTCTGTATTTACGCCGCGAGGATTCACATTGATATTCTTCACAGTTATTCAGCTGGATACTTCACGTGCTCTTTTCTTCATTATCCGCGGATAAATTGCTGCAACAACCTGTTCCGATTTAGTTTACGCGCATTATCGGAGGAGAAGGAAGAAATGCAGGAGTATATTCGAGAGAGTGTTAAAAATTTATCGACACTCTATCTCTGTTCCTTTTTTTTTGCTTATCTAGTCGTCACTCTTCGTCTCCCATAACTAACGCTGAGTCCCCTGTCAATAACGTGTTAATCCTCATATTGATATTAGGTGTAAATTCTAACATTTCTATTTGACATGAATCTGTCGAAAGAAATGATTTCTTCGGTAAATTAAAATAGCATCAAAATGCGTCATTAACCCCTTGTCTTCAAATTTTGTTTATGCCTGCGCATATTCATCTCACCTACTTGCAGTTTTGGCACCAAGGTACCAAAGTATCTAAATTTAAGTCGAAATTTGAGTTAAAATTCAAGTTTATTAGAAACGAAATACTTCTTGTTCGATATTTTTGCCGTAATCCGCGTCACGTTATTACAAAGCAAGGGGTGAATTGCAAATCCGCTCGCTTCCTAAGCTACATTCGGTTAATTTTAAAGAGGCGAACGACACGTCGCGTTAGAAAGAAGAACGAAACGACGAGTGAAACAAGGGGAATGCGAACGGGTACAATGTCACAAGTATTTTGTCTAAATTGAGAATCAGTGTACATTCTTGGTTGTGGTAGGGTTCGAAATCCATTCCGAGTTTTCGCGCTGTTTCCTTCGAATGTTCCAGAACGGGCCGTTCATAAATCTCAGAACGGACCACCCGGTACCCAAGTTTATTCCATCCCGTTCTCTACGTCTCATTGAGCACGTAGATTCGAAGAGGTACTTTCGCGAGGAGGATCTCATCCCTCGTTTCACGGAAAGAATTTTTCCTGGACACTTCGTGGTTCGCGGAGCCGGCTTTTCGTCGCGTCTCGTAGCCATTTTTCGTTAGGCTATTCGCGACGCTTTTTTCAAAGAACGGATCGAAATAAGAGGATCGTAAGAAGAAGGTGTACGTCGCCGCAAAAGTAAGCTTACATTTTCAAAAAAAAAAAAAAAAAAGAAAAATTTTCGCTGTAATTCTATATCAAATTTATTGTCACACAAATGACCTCGTGTTTATATTAGATCTATGCGAAAGTTTCCATCCCCTGTAAATCAATGGCACTAAAAGTCACTGATTGATATTTATGATACTATATAGCTATGTTGTTATTATTTTGATAACGTCAAATCACTAATGCAATAAAAATTAAACGCGTGTCTATATTATATTACAGGCACAGTATGAATACCATATTATTATTATTATTGCGATAACGACTGATTATAAATAAATTCACGGCGAAAACCACGACGGGGAATTTTTGGGCGGACCCGTTAGAACTATTTCGGAATATCAATTACAAGTTAGCTTTTTGCGTAGAGGCACTTTCGCTGTGTTCATTGTAATTCCAAGGCGAACACCGAGTGGGAGTTGTTGAAAACAGCCGGGCGGCACAATAAGAGAGATAGCGGGCGGGACAAGAAGGCACGCGTGCACAGGGAAAGCCATTGAACAGCAAAGAGTTTGAACCGACGCTGAAAGATACGGTAGTCCATAAAGGAGCAGCACGCATCAAAGCGACAAAGGCCGACATGCTACGCCAGTGGTCGCATAAATGCGTACACGTAAGTCGCGGAGGTGCCGCGAGGAGTAAAAGCGAGGCTGCACCTGCTTCTCGGTCCATCATGCGGCGTGTCACCCACGCTACTTTACTGCACTGCGAACCGTGTTATGCATCCACGGGACAAGCCAGCCGGAGGATCTATGGAGGGATTTCAGTGGTAATCGAGAGATACGCGGCATCGTCGCGGTATTTATTTCTTAGGGACGCCGCGTTGTTTCATTACGGCCGCCGCAGCCGGAGCAGCTGCCAAAGCAATTGGCTTCGACACGCCACGAAAATATTAAGATGTAGCTCACTGCTGAGAGGCCACCTCCGCGCCGCACACATAAATCAATGCCGTGTCTTTCGCGTCCTCCTTCTCCCTCTTTCACTCACTCCCCCTGTCGGTCTTTCGT
>NW_017100227.1:544310-560443 GCF_001263275.1 Habropoda laboriosa | reverse complement strand
TTTCGCCCTTTTTACTTTCCGTCTATTTTAAAGTACTTCACTCGACGCTGGCTCGTTACTCGCCTGTATTCCCAACTCTTCGAGACTTGCGACTGCTTCAACTGGCCACTCCCGAGATTCGACGTTGCTGATATTTCTCACGTGTCGAATTGTCTGTGAAAATAATGGAAATATTGCGAGATAAAGCTCTTACTCTGCCCTTGTTATTCCTCTTCCTTCCTCTAACATCGTTTTGTTTTCCTTTCTTCCCTTTCCATTTCGTTACCACGCCATCCCCTTCTGTCTTGGCAGAAGCAATTGTAAGACGATCGTTAATTTCACGATCCCCGATAGAAATACGTACCTAGCACTTTCTTTCGCGAGGAAAGATTACCCATTGACTTATCAGCTTTATCAAAGACACTTGTTACTTGGTACGTTTGTATATATGGGGGTTCAGGTGGTCCACGCTGGTGTAATTAATTAATCTGTTCGTAATTATATGTAATCGGCAACGTGACTGCACAGTCACGCGGATCGCGCGCATAGTAAGTGAGGCTTAGACCGACGGAATCTCGTGACTGATGATAAATTGCCAGCCGATGACTAACTACTGTAAAGGGGCGTCCCTGGCGTCTAGGAGAACGCGTCGCGTAATTTAACGAGCCCCAGAAAATGATATTCTCCGATTGATACCGTTCGGAATATCGTCACCGGCGTTTTAATCAAGTGACAGGCATTTTTCTCGGTGCACTTATTATTCTAGCGACAATTCTTGAAAGCCGTCGGTGCTCTCTGAACTTGGCAACCCATACTTCAATCAAGTGAAAAATATTTTTCATTTCGACTAAAATGCACCGCTTCTCCTGAGAGAAATCAGCCTAAAAATTTCTCCTGTACCTGCACGTGTACATTCAGATTCCAGTGTTCGTAATTACGGAATCGTTCGACGTGGAGATAACGTGAAATATAAAGGAAAGGGTGCCACGGGCAGATTTATGGGTGTATTGATGCGTGTAGAACGCGACATGCGATAGACCGAGGGACATTTATGCGATCCTACTTCAGAAGCTAAAATTCAACTTGCAAACAATCACGTTGAATCATCGGAAAATCTATTAATGCACAGAGACAACTGTTTCTACGTGTAATGACACCGTGCAGAATGAATGCTGGAAGTCACGCATGGCGAACGTCATCTTGCATGTCGTTAGCGTGTTCCAGTGTGATTGAGCATCCGCTCTATGCGTAATTCATGCTTGGAGGAAAGTGATCGCGTGCCCGCGTTCGGCTCTGTTCACCGTGGCCCGCGAAAATGGACTCCTCAGCCTGATAGAAATTGAATAATGGCTCGGAGATCGGATCGCTCCGCTGGCGATTAATTGAACGTGATTGGGTAAACACTTTCTGCTTCCGGCTCACAGATTTTCAGCCGTCAATGGGTCTCCGTGTAATCGTTCTATGCAAATCGAGGACTAATCGAGGAATACTCCCCCGATGGGAAACAGCGAACAAAAATTCGAGAACTGTGCTCCTTTCGGGAAGCTGAATTTCATCTGGATCAATTTCATCGAAAATATGGGATCTCAGAATGCTCAGAGAAATGGACACTGTGCCTAATTTCGAGAGGTGACTATCAGTAATTGTCAAAAAAACGACATTGCTTCCTATACGCTGAAGCATTAGTCCTTAGCAAACTTAAAATTCACGCAGCTGTATTGTTTTCTCAAAGACTCCTATACCACACGACACAGCAAGTGGATATCACCGCAAATTTCAAACTTTCATCTGAAATAAAAGAAGAGGAAATGATCTGGACACTTTTGACGCCTAAATTAAGCTGAAGAAACGTTGTTCTTTGCATGAGTGTATTGATACAAACATCACGGTCAAACCAAAGCAAGAAGGGAAATTGCTCGTGAGATGAGCTAACAGAACTATAGAAACGTTCTCAATGGTGTTTGACGAAAACTACTACTTTACGGGCGAGAAGAAGTGCATTCGTTTCAGTTCGAACGAGGGCGTTCGTACCAGCGAAAGGTGAAGTGAGACACGGTCTGGACGATTCACTTTGACGATTTTAGCCGCATATAAGAAAGATGCGCGGCCCGTTCGCACTTTCATCCCCGAGCCAGACAAAGCTCGCAGACGAGTCCCTTCCCTCCCCCGTACAACATAGCGCAGACGTCGACGGCTCGTAGTAAGGCGGGCAAGGATATTTCGGGCGCGAAAGCCAAGAACGTGTAAACGAAGTCGCCCCCGCCGACGCCGGGCGTCGCTACGCGGCGTGC
Source organism: Habropoda laboriosa (assembly GCF_001263275.1). Classification (NCBI taxonomy): domain Eukaryota; kingdom Metazoa; phylum Arthropoda; class Insecta; order Hymenoptera; family Apidae; genus Habropoda; species Habropoda laboriosa. Next base: position 558,173 of record NW_017100227.1, on the reverse strand, counting down.
CTGCTTACCGGCGCATAAATCAGAATTATTACGAAGCTATTAGCGTGCCGTGGTAACACCGGTACGTGTCCTTCGTACTGTACGAAGGTGGTGCACTAACCGAGCCACCCTTGTCTGCGTTCCTGCATCGGTTCAACTATAGCCAATAATTAATCATTTCGACGAGAGAAACTTGATTGCTGTTGCTTGGAAGCATTAGCGAGCACCACGAGGAGCGTCCCTTTTTTCCTCTTCGCGTTCGGAAGAGGAGCTCGCTTCAACGAGAAAGTGAAATAGGCAAATGATTGGAAGCATTAGCGAGCACCACGAGGAGCGTCCCTTTTTTCCTCTTCGCGTTCGGAAGAGGAGGTCGCTTCGAGAAATAGGCAAATGGTAGCTGTAGGAAGAAAGCGTGTGATACTTTTTCCTTGAGCCACCCGTTGTACATTGCAACTCCATTCACTTCCGCCTGTTGCAATGATTCTGAATTGTGAATTTGTCAACTTGAGTCTTCGACGTGGAATTAACTTTTGTTTTGTTTTCTCAGAGAGTCAGCGAGATTTGAGTATATACAGGGTGTTCTAATTTGTTCCGATCGAACTTTGTCAGTTCTATCCTTTGTATTCTATGGGTATAAGTAAGAAATTTTGAGGTTTTGTTAAACAGTTATAACGAAAATATTGAAAACTTTTTAACAAAGCTTCAAACGACCTATGTTTATATTACATTTTTTTCTTACTTATATCTATAGAACGTACTGACAAAGTTTGGTAAATAAGTTCGGAAAGATCTGTATAGATCTAATACCTTAACATTAGGAAGTTCGAAAACTAAGGAAATGCGCTGAATAATTGCTACTCGTGAGACCGACTTTAGATAGATTTAATTAAATTGGTGCAGAGAATAGACAGGCTGAAGGATATCCGTGTCATCGCTCCTTCTTCAAGCTTTTCGGCCAAATTTGACCGGTTTTCTCACGTGTGTCATAGGCGAAGGGAAACCTGTATCGGCGCGTAAGGAACGCCTAACAACCTATACTCAGCCGCATAGAATATTCATATCACGGAACAGTTTCGATAAGATTACACTGTGCCATTAAGAGCGTATGGACAAGCAAGGTGTTACTATGCATCTGGGTCGACCGATCGGAAGCCCCGTGAAACGTACGTCTGGTATCGTTCCTTTGAAGAAGGGATAGGTGAAACGAATAGTGCACGACTAGGTATTCAATTGACGTGGTCAAACAGAGTGTCCATTGCTGTATTGCAGAGATTCTCACAAACACCCGTTGCTCGACAGATCAATGTTATTCTTCTCAAGAACGAAGACTTGTACCGACAAATTTCACTCTTTACTTCCGATTCATTTTTTCACGTAGAACGTTGAATATGCGGAGAACTACTCGACACGCGGATAAGCGGAATCTCTTTTCATCGAAAACGGAAGCAAGTTAAAAGAAGAATCGAAGAAATTCCGGCATTCTGTCCCGTCTAGAACAGCGAGAATGTCAACTTAGACAGTGGCCAAGTATGTGTATCGTGTACTGACGGATGAGTTAAGCCCAAGACTTTAAGTCCCGCGCTTAGCCCGTCAATGTCATCTCCTCGAGCTCAGCCCCTTCAGACTTATCGGGTCACGCAGTAAACGGACTGAATGTATGGAGAATCGTCCTCGAGCCTCGCGGATTTCCGCGTCGTCAAGTTAGAAAATTGCGAAAATGCCGACATTCGACCACTTCGACCCTTCACACGCTACAAAGGAAAATGTCTAATTCGCTTGAAACTTAGCGACATCCTTGATGAAACAATATTCCTTGAAATTTTCTCAAAAAATAGTCGAAGCAAATATAGAAATTTTCAATCCTAAGAAATTCGTTACACTATTTCTCCCAAGAAGCCTAATATACTTTCTTTCAGTCTCAACACCTGTACTTGAGTTTCTCCAAATCGTATCGAGCTAATTGCACTAACGAAGCATCTTCAGAATGATCTCTGCGTTGAAATAAAAATTGTGTTTAACCCCTTGTGGACAGAGTACTATGTACACCGTTCTTACTTCAGTATTTTTCTCAATTAAATCGCATCGAAGCTGTATTTTCCCGTGCTATTTGTTAATCGAGAATACTATAAGTAAAACTGCAAACGGCGCATGACTGTACAAGTATACGCTATTCCAAGTCGTTTTTTTAGCAGTGACAACCACGGATTAGACTGTCTAAACCATAAATTAATGAGGGGCAGAGCTAGCAGACAAAACACTTATTAAGAAGCCAATAATTCTGGACAGTGGCCGATTCGGCAAGATGGCAGCTAATAACGTGCGAAGCCGCTCGTGCAATAATTGTCATCCATAGACATGTAAATTACACAGCCGGATATAAATGTCAATATGACAGCCGGAGTTTGCCGGGAGCGTGGTTCCTGCGAGCCTCTACTGCCGCTCGGTCAAAGTGAAATCATTAGTTTGCTTAAATCAATGCGCACGTAAACGTCCAGGTTATTTATGCTCCGTCATTACGGAGACGTTCTCCACAGCTCCGAAGTCTTGTCTCCGATCCTAAGGTGTTCTCGGCACTAGTGCTGCCGTTCACGCTCGTTCGCCGTTCGGTACATACGAATACCGATTGTATCGCTTATTTCGATTCTTTAAACGATACTTTTTGGGAGGGAAAAGTTATCCTTGTTCGGCGCTTGTTCCAATCTTTTCCTACGATTTTTCAAATTCTCAAATTCGTCGATATTATTCCGTTCTACGTGTACAGGGCGTCCCTGATAGAGATCTTCTAAAGGGAAGTCGTAAAAAAGGTGAATCGTGCGGTTCTCTGTGTGTACAGGGTGTTCTTGAAAGAGATATGCTTAAGGGAAGTCGTGAAGGAGTGAAGTATTGCTGAAGAATTGAATTCTGTATAGGAGGAAATATGAGAAATTCTATTTAAATTTTTCTGCATATAGTTTCGGAGACACCTTGCAATCTGCAGGCAATCTTAAATAAGTCATTCTTAACGTTCAAAGACTGGAAGATTCAAAGTGTTTTTGCATTCTGAGAATTTGGTATTTCCGGATAACGAAATTTGAATACGACAAAGTATGTCCTCGAGGATTCCGACAGTTTCCGAGCGAGGACGCCGAAATTGAACGAAACACGCGTCAAAGCTGCTCGAATTTTCGAATTCCCGGGCGTGTGCGGACGGCTGTTGAAGGTTTCTCGTAAAGATTTAGCTGCAAGTGGACGTCGAATCCCGAGAATTTTCCATGGTAGGAGGTGCACGTGGTCGGGCACGAAGTATCCAGCGTTACTTTACAAATCTACAGGGCACAGTAAAGTCGCGTCAGTTGATGTTAAACCCCGCCGAATGTTTGTTATGTTGTCGCGTAAACAGTAATGAAGCGTTTCGAGATATATAACGCTATAAAACGGTCCGACGAAAGTAGCGCGCGAGTTTCGATGCGGCGGAAGAGTGGGCAGCGAGAGAGAGGCTGTCTATTATTGGTGCGCTGCTAAATGCTCGCACGTAATTTAGCATACGCGCACCGCGTCCATGTACTTTGCCCTGATACATTCGTTCTTGTATTTTAATGTAAGAATATTACCGTCACGCTGACAGAAACCGCCCGTTTGCTAAAATCCTCTGCAACATTTAGATGGCAACGTGCTTGTCTGATATCTCGACGACCACTTTGTTATTAATTCCCGGAACCGCGCTGTTTTCTTCCAATTACAAGACGTACAATCTAAACACCGATACACATTCGTTCAACCGTTCGTCTGATTGACTCAACCTGTCTGCTCGCCTCGCGACAGCTTTCCTGAGATTAAGGGTTGCCGCTACTCGCAGTGCGGCTTCCTTCGTCAAGCGTTTACGCTAGATGAAAAGTACTCGAGTGGAAACCTTATTCAAAAATTTCATCGAAATACTGGAAGCTTGGGTGTAAATTAATATCGACACGGTATATGGAAAATTCAAGGTACAATTCGATCAGAGTTTACTTAAATGAAATACGAAAGATGGTCGATCAATATTTTTCGATGAAACAGAACTGATCTTAAACATGTAAATTTATTAATTTATCTGATCGAAAATGAAAAATGAAGGAAGCTACCTCTACAGAGTGCAGCTATTTTCAGTCAAACTATTTTAAGATCGTTTCTTCGTTGATGTTTTAAGCGTGACACTTGAACAAATTCGTGTAAATTGTGTACGGTACGAGAGCAACCGTAGAAGCTACGAAACAATCAGATTATGCAATTTTACCTAATTTTCCTGCAAGACAAAAGAAAGGAACAAACGATTCTTTTGAATAATATATTACGCGAGACTTTCACTTCTTCGTGGATAAATGCAAAACGTTAAGGACTTAAAGAAGTTCCTCTAAAAACTTTCACAATCTCTGGGACGTTTCTACCTCTGGCGCGAAATTACCTGGCTCGCAAGTCCACTGGAAATACTGGAAGCCGAGGGAATCCGTGTTTTCTTCAACGATGATTCTAACCGCTGAGTGACAAAAGGCAAATTCTTGAGGCTCAGCGGGTGAAAAGCGATCGACCGATTGCGAATTCATGTCGAGATAGACGCCTCTTGAAATAGGATTGATGCGGTCAGTAGGCAGAGGCTTCAGGGATTTGCGGAGAACCCTTCAGACAATCCCTCGGACCAATCTTGACAGAACATGCGAAACGGAACTGTCGTGATTAGCTTGTACACTTGTTCCTCGTTCTACCACTTGAAATAACACTGCACAATTTTATCGTTATAATTGTCTTCCTGCACTTCCTTTAGTCTCTTAGAAGCAAATTTTCTAATTCAACTTTCACACTTTCCGAAATATAAATAGAGGTAATCCTCCGCCGACCGACGCTGGGGCACTGAAGACCCTTGTCGACATCCGGATCCGAGCCTTGTGTTTACATTCTTTGTGCCTATTATAGTTCCGTCTCTTTCTGCGTATCGACGACAACAAATGTACCACAAACGGTCGCGAATGTTTACAACGTACATTTGATTCTCCGAGAAAAATTGTGTAGTTTAAGACTAAATGTCGTTTATTTACACTTTGTGTATTTTTCTTACTTTTCGTCGCTATATGTATCTAAGCTTCTATATTTTGAAATAAAATAATTTTTCAAAGTAGCTTTACCATTGATTTAAAAAAAAAAAATAGTTGAGAAGAAGTAATGATTATTTCTACGGGTCAGAATTGACACGGTATCCGTGATGCAGTATTACACAATCCACTGTCCGAGGATTAAATGGGTCACCCTGTATACAGCTATGAACGATTGCCAAACAACTTCATATCCCAAAAGGATAAGGAAAGTGGTATATTCGTTGTAATAATTTTCCTCGGCAAGGTAGGCACAACTCTGATCTCATGCTACCTTCAGAAAGGAAAAAGAGAAGAATCGTTTTTCTCAAGAAGTGTCCGAGTGAATTCAAGAAGAGTGATTCGACGAGATTACCATCGGCTTCCATCGGCCAACGAAAGCGCAACAACTGTCGAAAGCGATCACATTCATCGCATCAGGAGATCCTTGCGCGAGGCTCATGCTGATCGCAATTCATGCGATCAGGTGTCAGGACTTGGCCAGCCAGGACGTAGGAATGGCAGAATGCCAGGATAGCAGTCAGCTTCGAGTCACGTACATAACAAATGATTGCGGGCTGGGAGAGAGATGGAGCAGTGAGAAGAGACGAGGAGATACGTTGTGGCGCGAGCGAGTGCGCGCGCGCGCGCGAGATCTGTTGGTGGTCTGGTGCTTCGGGCGTCGCATCGTTTGTCAAGTCGTCGATATGCCGATCCCGCGGCTCGATTACCATATTTTAACGCCAGCGTTATTGGCTCGCCACCGGCTACTGGAATCTTAAAAGCTTCACCACTCGCCTCTCTTTTCTACTGCGGGTCAAGGCTATCGCGGTAAGTTCGCCAGTTTTTCGCCACTGTGCCCGATCCTGTCGAACTTTGAAAAATCGTCCAAACGATTTTCTGACCCGGACAGTTCTTGCTCCCTGATTTTATTGCTGCACTTAAGTGTTTCTTGTTTATCGCATAATATTAGATTACTGGGCAATCTACTGTTTTTTAGCGATATTTCACTCAAGCTATCGCGTTGATACTATTCTTGACCTGTTTTCTGTTAAGTTCGTTGAAGCGATTTGTTCATTAAACTCTCGTTATCCTTCGGCAGATATTTTCAAGGTGAAAATAGGATAGAGATATTGTTAGAAATATTATTTAAACTATTGGATATTCATGGAGAACACATATTTAGTACTTTTCTGAAACCTGTAGTTTTCGAAATCCTGAAAGAACATATTTTTGAGGGCTACTTTCATCTCCTAAATGTGAAAACTATGTTACACATAAACTTCGTCAAAATCGACGACTTAACTTAGAGATCCTCTTTTCCTAATATTATTAGCTCACACTTTGAAACACTGTTTTTCCCATTCTAACAAAAATTTTAACAGCACCCCTACTAAACACAGCATCCAAAATTGAATAACACAACAGAACATTCTTCACTCGTGTTTTCCACAGAAAGCAAAAGTACTCACGTCCAATTCTTACTTGAGTGAGAAATAAAAATCGTCCACGTAGTTGCAAATCCGTTTAACCGAAGTTGTACATGTTTACATTGTCCTTGGTTTCCGGTGAAATCCTACGATTCTGGTAGGCAAGCGTGAGAGCCGCGGCTACAGGGGGGGGGTGAGTAGTCAATTTCCTTTCAGCGACACCGGTGACATCGACGAAGACGTCGGACCATTTATAACAGTCGCTAATAGATCTCCGGTAAGCCGGCGTGAGGCCGTTTTACAGGTTTTCCGTCAACATCGGAATACATCAGAGGTATATCGTCCGGCGACTAATGGTCGTCGACGTCTACCTTGACGTCATTGCAGCTGAAACGCGAGCCCCTTCCGGCGATGTCAACCTGTCTTGACACCATGGGTCGGGAATCGCGGCCGTTTGATAAATCGACGATATCCGAAAAATTTGTCAGGACCGCCTCCTTTCCACAATCCATTGAATCGTTCAACAGCTTCCTGAAGGAGCCGCGCAGTCAGGTCTGTCTCCGATTGCAACGTGTTTCGATGAAAAATATTTTTTTTTATTTCGTGAAAGAAAAGGGTTGCATTTAACCCTTTAACCCTTGCGTTTAACCCTGCGCTGTAGGCTGCGTTGATTATTTTTGTTGATCGAGGATGAATCTTGGTGAAAATGTTAAAAGTATCAAATGTAGCGTCTTCCGTAATTGAAGCAGGACACCCAATTAGCTTCTCTACTCGAAGAGGATCTTTCGAAGATCTCAAAATTGTTTCGAGAGAAGAATGAAGATTTCCCCCCGAAATCATTTCTTTCCTTCTTACTCTTGATTCTAATAACAGCAGGGAATTATAACAAATTTTCGAAATGACGAGTGATTTTTAAATAGAAGGAATAATTAGCAAACTATTTGAAATGGAACACGTTCAGTTTGTAGAAATTTGCTTCGTAAATGTACAAATCGAAACTACACTGCTCGCCAAATAAACGCAACACCTAAAAATTGTCGTTGCACAAATCTGAAAATCACACATGTTTTTCGGCCTACTCCAAAGAAAAACTGACCCTTTTCAACCAAATTTCAATCATTTCCCCCGTTCGATACCCCAACGAATACACAGTAAATTTCAGATCGATGAAGTGTATCGTACAGACATTCCCTCTGGAATCGTAACTTCTTAGCAGAAGTTTTTCGAAAAGTTTCAAGGTGGTACGACTTCAACAGCTACTTCTCGGTTCCAGTTGCCTAACAAATAGTTGGGTCCCGCTTCAAACGCTCCCGTCCGCTTATTCGAAACATGATTAAGTATCATTCGCGTCCCGCTGGCTGGTAAATGGTTCGTCGGCCGAAGCTTGGCCGCCATTGACAGCAGATTGGAATCATCGACTCCGCGTTCATTCAACGATCAGATATGTCGAACGTACACGATAGCGGAGTGTTGTCCGTGAACAGTTTGGCAAGTAGGTGTTGGTATGAAATTTAAGACACTCGCTCGTACGGTTCTTCGTTATTCCCTGCCGGCAAATGCTGGCAGCTTGATGCATGACGTACCGCGTATAATAATTCGTCATGACTTCTGTTCATTCGTCATTTGACGGCTGGCATCGACGCAAAACCACATGCAGCTTTCTATCGCTGCTGGAAAGTGCGAACTTGAGGCACCTTGGGAAATTGATATGACGCGATAAACAGCGTACGTTTTTCCATTCACCAATGGCGTAACAGTCTTCGATAATACGATAATGCCTGTACTTATCTCGTGTCTCCAAATAAACGTGTAACATCCTTCGAAGAAATTTATCCAAAAAATTCCTAAATTTCAATTAATTTGAAAATTTCATTCCGCTTGTCTGCATCTGTCGAAGCCAATAATGCTCAGTCATTGTTACCAGGCGTGCTCGAAAAAGGTAACAAAAAGGTGAGCTGTTAAATCGGCGATTACGCGGTAGTTAGTTCGCCTAAATTGAAAATTTTCTGCTCAGCTTTTGCCGCTCGTTTGGACAGGTGCGCTTCAATTAGCGTCCCGCGAACGATATACCTGTTTCGAATTTCTATTAATTTCGATCATTTCTAATAATTTCAACGAAAATTTACCTTGTCCAGTTTTACTGTGTGCAGAAATCGATATAATTCGCGGCTTGAATAACGCAATCATCGACGGTGACGTGTCACGGAGCCACTTTTTCCTTCGTCTCTTCCTCGGCAGCCTTCGGCGCATTTGCAGAGACGAGTAGCTGGACAAAAGTCACTGTTTGCTTTGTCATGATTTTGTTTATGATGTACCCGGGACATATGCATCCTCTGTGTACCGGTGCATCGTTGTATGCGTGGGTGTCGAATGCAGCGAGAGTATAAAACGGCTACTTGCTGTCTCCTTTTAGCCCGGGAATAATTAAATTACCGTTAAAGGTAATCGCTGCTTTGATAAATATCGCGATTTACTCGCAGAGAACAATTCCGCGAATATCTTCGGATAGGGTAATTCCGGGAGAGACGGACCAGGCAAGTATTTCCTACATTATCCGCCAAATGTGGAACGCGTCAGTATTCTTTTGTTCCGTATCTGGCGGACAATGTAGGAAATACTTGCCTGGTCCGTCTCTCCCGAAATTACCCTGTGTTGATCACAAGTGTGATTGTAAATTTCTACTTGCGAGAGATTTAATTGCGCGGAAAGGTACCTATTACTCGTAAGATCGAGCATTTCGATTATCGGCGATTTCCACGTTTCGCGACATCACGCCTCTTCCAATTGTCTCGGTAGGAATATCTTGAAATGACCCATTGTGCATTGCACTCGTTATTCTCCCTTTGCAAATATCCTGTTCTATAGTCTCGATACGATCTGCCTTCTGAATGTGCAGCTAACTTACTCTTCTTCTGGTAACAACGACGTCTTAAGCTGCTTGGCTGCATTGTTGCTGCTAATGGGACTGCAACCACTTCGCGACTACCGCTTGCAGCCTAATTATGATTTATAGTCCCCGGTACCTACAGCATCGAGCATCGAATACTCTCTGTCGACGGGAACACTGTAATCGTTGTCCTTTCGCTCTCGCAACTTTTATAGCCTCTCAAGGCCGTTTATCTACGATTCTTTTCTCCCGGAAAATTTATAACGAGGAATTTTCTCCGTGATTTAACGGTGCTTCTTTTTTAAATCTTGTTTGCTTGACCGATAGTTAGAAACGAGTACCCTGAATTATGTTAAGTGTACCTGAAGAAGATGGTCTCTTTTAAGGGAGGTGGTAGAAGAAATATCGATGAATTTAATTTAAAAATTGAAGTCTCAAGTATTATGGAACAATTGGTTTTTACAAATGCATTGGAAAATTGGGAAGAATGAGAGCCAATTAAATTTTGCATAGGGAGTGATTGCATACCTGGTGAAACGTGCATTTTTACCTTATTTTGTAAAGCAGACCATCTGTTTTTAGAATTTTTAATTTTTCAACGATTTTTATTACGTTCGAATTTTCGTTTGCACACTTGTTTAACCCTTTTAACCCAAGAATGCACGCGTGAAAATATTTCATGCGATCACAGCGTCGAGTAAACTACAGTATCGAACCTCTTTTTTTACAAACTTCTTTGAAATTTTGCATAGATCGATATTATTACGATCTTCAATTTCAGTAACATTTACAATCACAAATCCCTAATTCACGAAGAAACTACAGAAATTCTTTTTAGACATTTTACGAACTTCTTTATCTCATTTTCGTTCTACTAAAAACAGTCGATACGTGATGCAGATTATTCTTAAAGTGCAGTTTCACGTGACAGTATTGCACAAAACTGTCGCGTAACTTTTACCTCAAACACATGCACTCCTGTGTTAAAAAAGATCGTCCTCTCCGGAGACACTCTGTATATCGTACACGAAGAGTCAACATTGTGAATCCTTTTGATTATTCCACTACTAAATTTAAGACGATAAATTACAAATATTGAAGTTCGCCAACCCTAACCCGCCCCTTCTCTCTCTCGAGGCTAGCGAATTAGAAGATCTGTGCGCCCACGCGCTCACTTTTTGCCTCGTGTAGGCATCATTAGTGCATGGCTTTCGTATATGAAATCGAATGCGACGTGTACGAAGTGCAGTCAACACAAACGCGTCGAAATCGTCGATTCTTCTGAACGAACTGGTCCGGCAAGGTAAGGAACTTCCGGCCCCGATCCGCTATTATTCCTGGGTGCCGCCTGGGTGTGACAAAGGTGAGTCAAGCGACGTTCGTGATTTAGGCCCTCTTCGACTCACGTACGAAAGCGCGCACAAGCACATCACCGCTAAAATAAATTGGTACGTATTAATTGTTCCCCTAAATGTAAATACTATCGCGTCAGCCTTTTATAACGCTCGTGAATTGACGAAACTTTAATATACAGGGTGTGGCGAAAATAACTCAGCGATTTCTGTTTTCTTAATTCGGAAACGAAGATCGTTGTAATTAGTATTGTACGCTTTTTATCGAAGCGAAGAAACTTGTTGGGTTGTTTTATCAAAATTTCGAAATCATCGTAAATAGTATTATACTTTAGGAAATTTCTTGGGTTGTTTTATTAAAATTTATGGAGTTAACATTTTGCTTCTTTAATAATTATGAAACGAATGGAAACCATGGTAAACAGTATTATACGGTTTTTATTGAGACTTCAGGAAATTTCCTGGGTTGTTTTATCAAAATTTACCGGGCTGACATTTTGTCACGAGTTACATGACACGGGTCGATCTTTATCGTCACGAAGTTCACACATCTTTCGATTCGGTCAATTTCGCTGCGGTCGGGTCGCGAGCGCATAACTGTGCATAAGCGAAATTTATGCCAGACGATTTGATTACCGTGATATAAACTTGATGCGGATCTGGGCGAAAAGACGAGGACATACATCACGTGCTCGGTTCGAGGTTGATCTCTGTACCCTGGTACCATTCCTGGTAACCAACAACGCCCCGCTTTTCTTCTTTTCTTTCTAACACGCTACATTCTTTCCTTCTGTCCGCCATTACTCTCCTTATTTATGTAAATCGTTTCTTCGTGTAGCAAATTAAAATTTTTCTTTCGATGTACACAACTTGCTTCACATTCACACAAGCTTTTTTTAATTGAAAAAAGTTTATTTTATTAAGAATACTGTGGAAGGAATATTTCACAGCTTTGCAAGGAAGAATTCGAAAGATTATTTTTATAATCAAAATTGTACGAAGGACAATGAAGCATAATAGTAATAAGGATAAGTTGTATTTTTAAATATTTCAATATTTTACCATGAGCTATCTTTTGAAATGATTTAATTCCTCCTCTTTTGTTATACACTCTGATTGCTCGATCAATTTGGTACACAAGCCTCAGAAACTCTGATATTATAAAGCAGCCTCATACCTAGAAATTATATTGCGTTTGCTTTACCACATTTAATCAAATTGAAACAAATGTTAAGTACTCAGTCAACAAACGCCTTCGATGAAAACCTGTGCCGGTTAACAGATATAACAAAACCGAAGATAATTCATTCAGAATTTCCAGCGAAGAAGCAACGAGACTCTCAATGACGTCACTACTTCAACATACTTTTTAAATAAATCTTATGGGAGCTATAGCCTACGACCCCAAACGGCTGTATCTGTTGCGTTCATAATTTTAAAATGCAACGTCCTACGTAATCGAAGTAGGACGCCTAAATATTCCTGTCCACTCCTGAGGATCTGAAAAATGGTTTCAAGAGAAAAAGAGCGGCGTGCTAAGATATCTCCCCGAAATGACGGATAACGGAGGAACGCCGAGAAGAAACTGGTGGCGGTGGAAGAAGCTAATCCCATCAACACTTGCCCGGATCGTTTGGTTTTCTGATATCGCAAAGACGGCGGTCCGTGGTTAAAACCAAACAGGACAATTTGTTACGAGGAGAACAGCCTTTACACCCGTGCACAGCAACCGGCAGTAGAGCTAAATGGAGGTTAGCGCTGCGCTGGCCCATCGTCGGAATTTTATTATTCAGGTTTCTACACACTGTGCCGGTGAAATCTTTATTTGGAATCATTCCAAGAACAATAACGTATCTACCTCCGGCCTCCGTTTCGCCTCTCGCCGCTGCGGCTGCTCTCCCCTCCTCATCCTTCACCCTTCTTCCTCCTAGTCCCTGTGTGCTTCCCCTCTCGCCGTGTCGCCCCCCGAAAAACGACGTAACCAGCGCCAAATAAAACTAAACGTAACCCAGTTATTTTCTGTTTGCGCTGCCCGATGATTCCCCCAGATATGATGGCTGCTCTCTCGCGGCCCCCTCGTTGGTAATGCCGGCACGCGTGTATCATCGTGCATATAAATCAGTCGACGAGGATCAGATAGGATTTCAGAAATATAAAATACACGGCGATATTAAAAAACAAAAGGAGGCAAGGCCGTGGCACGGAAGAAGGTACGACGAGGACAGGAAAACGAGGCGAGGAGGTTGCGGCGGTGAAGGAGGAGGAGGAGGAGGCGCGCACAACGCTGAAGGAACTTGTCGGCGGGACAAGAGAAGCTGCCGGTGATTGGTGGCCATGATTCTCAGCCCGCGATACAACTTGTTTACGCGAATTTCGGGCTAATTTATACGCGGTCCGCGAGCCACGGGACTCGGGGGCCCTGAAGCCACGCGGACCGCAGAAACTAGTTCAATTGGGGGACCCGAACAAGATGCTTGAGTCATGGAAGAATTTCGAAAATATGAATAACGATGCGGAGATATCAACGACGTACTTAAACCAAGTCTTTGACGTAACGAAATTTTCGTGGGAACGAGTGTTCTGTTATAGGTGGATCAATTTTTTCAACGTTGGAGAGATTGTCGATGTTCGTGGTCCACAGTACTGATTTCGCGAGTGACTGGATATTTGAATCGCAGAAGAATTTATTTATGAAATATGATTATTTTTGGGTGGGGGTGTTCTTGTTCAGTGGATCAGTTATTTTGAGGTTCGAGAGATAGCCAAAGTTGTTTATAAATATATCACTAAGTTACTAAATCTTCAACCCTCCGGTGATCGAACATCACCAAATATCACTAACTCCTCAAATGTCTGAATACTTGAGTGACGGAAGCCTTTAAAAAAAAAAATTAATAACGAGACCAATATGTTAATCGACATTTTCCCCAAAGGATGTTCAACATCGTGGATCAAAAAGACCGCCAGGATCGCACATTGAACACCTGTCCAAGAATTCTTGGATAGCTCCAGTACCAGTCTCTTCCTTCCATTTTTACGCCTGAATTTACGTTCCATTTCCATTAACACGGTCGCTGGCCCGTATTAAGGAAAAGTGACCAAGGACTACAGAAGCGTATATACACCGTACCGAA
>NW_017100227.1:532792-544285 GCF_001263275.1 Habropoda laboriosa | reverse complement strand
GTTGCTCTAGTTACCTGGCATGCCTAGGGTTGCGAACGGTGGACCGGCGGTATAAAGGGGAACGTAAAAACAATATATAATATCGCCCAGGCTACTAGGTGAAGAAAGCTAGAAGAAGCCAAGAGAGGAAGTAGCGGAAGGGGATAGAACCGCGGCGACGGAGCGAGGAAGAGGGAAGGAGGGGTAGGTGGGAGCACTCAATTCATCAAGGAGTCGACGGCACGTAATTTAAGACTGCTTTTAACTCTTGGGTGTCGCAATTTATGTGAGCTTCTTACAAAAGAATGGCGCTCTTCTCGCTCCCGTACACACCACCACTAACCCGAACCAGCATCGCCATCCTGATCCCCCCCTTCTTTTCCGTTACGGTGGCTCGTATCCCCCCCTCAAGCCAGTCTCCTCTCTCTCTCTCTCTCTCTTCCGCCTCCCCTCTCTCCCCGTCATGTGCCTCCAACACCATCAACTCGGTAGTTTCAATGACGTCGAGCCTCCGAATAGATGACGTTTACTTTTTCTGACCAATTTGTCACAGATTAAGCGGGTTATAAATTCGTGCCGCGTTACTATGGCCAGCCTATCTCACAATTAATGTCCCGTTCATTGGCTACCAACTGCCGTGAGTGAATTCGCCGCCGATATCGAACGTGAAATACTTCCCACTCGCGTATGCGACACACGTGAACGTTGGCCAAGCTTCGACGTAATCGTCTGGGGAAAAAAAATGACAGGGTCAGTGCGATGTTTGTGAATTCTTCTTGTTTTCATGTCTGCAAATTTTCCATCGAACGAGTAATCCTTCACGATTGGCAGTTCGTGTGTGTGTGTACCTGTACGAGAGGGGTATTTTACGAGAATACGGATACCATTTGCAAAGAACGTTCGCAACTGTTAGAGGACGGACATCAGCGGAAATTAATCGACCGTAATTCTTGCAAGTCGTATACATAATTAACGAGCAAGTGCAGCACCTGTAGTTACAGGTCGAAACCCCCCCCAACCGCTGTACCAGCCATTGGTACGCATCGTGCGTGGATGGATCAAGGGAAGATTTCGTCCGCCCTTTCCGCGTTCGCTCGGTAGCCGTTAGAGACGCCCCTGCGTCTCTGGACGTTATCAAATTATCGTTTGTTTACACCTAAGCCTTGAATTAATGATTAAAGCACCCTTCCTCCGGCAACGGTGATGCGGCAGATCTTAAGGCCCGCCGCTCAAACATCGTATACATGGTGTCTTCCGTGCGATACATCGGTATCAAAAGGTTCCAATCGTGACTTTATTACCGTGCAAACGGAAGAAGAAGCAGGGGGAAAAATGCGAATTTTTCCGTGTGCAAATGGACACGAAACATTTTCCACGGTGCGGAAGGAAGGGTACAGCCGAAGGAAGAAATGTTTACACGTGGATACAGCGTGAAACGAAGGAGAGGCATCAATGAAGAGAGTTGAAGCTGACGATCCCGTCACCCGTTACATTCTTCAAACTACACACGGACTCGGTGGCCAGAATATATCCCCTTAATTATCCTGTGTGTGCATTCTGAGTGTGAACTCTCCATTAATCATAGGAGAAGAGAAGGGTAGGTTGCCGTCGCTATAGCCGGAGCGATTTTAATTCAGACTGGCCGCTCCATATGTATTCTACGGGGCCCACGAGATCATTAGTAACGTTAGGTGGACACCTCCGAGTCGTTCTTCATTCTGATGATGCCACTGCCTCAGAATCCACCGATCCGCGTCGTCATTGGCGACCGACACCGTATCTGCGTCGGTTCTGGAGGAAACCGGGAGCACGTCTGCTTCACCCGGACGAAGGTTCAATGCACGTTGAAAGGAATCAGAAACCGAGGGATTCAATGGGCCTTTGCTACTGTTAAGCCAGTGATCTATTGTCCTGTCTAAGCCGATCATTTTAAAATATTTTCTTTCGTCTCGTTTTTTTTTCCTTTTTTTTCCTCGACCTCCGAAAGAAGAGAGAGAGAGGCCTCTTTCATCGGAAAGTGTCGAAGTCTCCCGAAGATATCGCAAGCCCAACTTAGGAAACCTATATATGTATTTGCTAACAACTTCGGAGAAAATTCTATTCTCGGTTCCAATCGCACGTTTCGAGGTTTCTTACCCGGGGGAAAAGTAAACTTCGTTTCACTGACAATTTTAACCCTTTCTCTTTGAGCTGAGATTCTGTGTGTGAACGAGAATGACGACCTTTTGCTAATCGAAAATCGAGGCGGAACTGTTATTTTTTCATGGCATCTCACACACCTGCAATTAACTCTACTCAGGCCTACTGAGGTGTTGACAAAGTCTTGCATTTTCCATGCGAAAAATACTCGGATGTTATTTTCTCTCTAAAAATATCTCGGGAAAATAAAGGTGCGAAAAGTACGCGCGGAAATACAGTAGGTAGGTTACAGTCGAGACCAAAAGCTATCTTCGAGATTAATCTACCTGAGGCTTCTTGGGGGGAAAAATTAATTTCGTCAATAACACTCACCCTTTCTTTTTATCTAAAATTCAGTGCCAACATGAAAGGTTAAAAACTGAATTACTTGCACTCGTCGAAATTAACCTACCCGAGACTTCTTACGGAGAAAAAAAATAAATTTCCTTGATAACATTTACTTCGTGTATGACAGTTTCAACCCTTTCCTTTTGACCCAAGATTCCGTGTCACCGAGAAGGGTAGAAAATTGAATCTCCCAAACGTTACATTTCCTAAAAAATTAATCTCCGATCGTATATCAAGATTTCCAAAGAAATTAACACTTTTCTATCGGAATTGAATGTACGATTGAAAATTTTCGAGAAAAGTGCGTGGTGGCGACTACGTACAGAGTTGCATTTCCCGCGTAAGGTAGGATGCACTCATATGGCCGCGCGTAACGACCGTTTCATGGGAAATAACGTATAAAATGAATTGGCTATAAAGTTGGTGGGTACGCAGCGAGCGAAGTTATTCGTACCCCGGTTTCTGCATGTATGTAACTCGTGTACTCTATAACTTGACACCCTTAGTCGCATCGGGCCAACCATAACGCGCATACACATCCTCCGAGCGTATATCAGTATAATCCATCTTAAATCTCAATCCAATTTCCCTCGAATGCCAGTGTAAATTCAACATTACGAATTTCCCTCGCGATACACTTCGTAGCCGTGATCGGCTTGAAAATGAACGTTTCGTTCTGGACAATAGAACTGATATTTTACTAGCCTCCTTTAAGATGGATCCCTAATCTTCGCTGGGTAACGTCGATAATAAAATTTCTCTCTGTGGCTTGATACACCCCTTCCTCGTAACCTATGACTATCAAAGATAAGGATGTGAGAGAATAATCCACCTTAAACCGTAGGGGCTATGGAAATTTTAAACGTGACCCGTTATATTCAACCGGCTACTCCTGCGGGAAACGTTCGCCCTATTAAATCACAGTAAGCGACCACGATAATTGCCAGGAGGCTTGCTGATGTTTCGTAAAATAGTCCTTCGAACAATATTCCACGGAACGATGTAAATTTCGGACGATTTTGAGTTTTTAAGGAAATTTTCCTGAAGAGGCAAAAGGAGTGAAAGTGTCGCTTATATTAAAAAATGGAAGATAATTTTCAAGTGTAATTTTTCAAACAGTGAATAATATTTATTCCATAAAATAATATAAATTTTTAATGATTTTGACTTTAAAAAGATATTCGTATTCGTATTTCACAATTTGACGAAACATTACCAAAAATTCAAGAGAGATGATGCCAAAATCCTCGTTTAAACTTTCACAGTGCATTAAAACGAAGAAGAAAAGTATGACATCAAAAATTTAGTTTACCCTCTAAATTATTCGAATAAAAGTGCACAATTTGAAACATAAACTGTACAATTCCCTATTTTCCGGCCTGTCTCTCACTGTGAAAGGATTAATTATCGAATCAAGAAATGGTAGTACTTTTGCACGTTTCGATGTTGTAGAACGTGCAAGAAAATGTGCGAGAGGTGCAGAAAATCGTGAAATTCTGATGTTTACGAGGTTGTAGAAGCGACCACACGCGAATGGCCGAAGGCAGGCGGCTGTCGTCGATACATCCTTGTCGATATGGACACGTGTTGGCCGACACCTTTCTCCGACCTGCCTATAGCTGCTCTTTTGGCCCTCCGGCCGCCTCGTAAACATACAATGCGCGCAGCTACACGCAATATTATACACGCTGTGGTCACGCCGCGTTATATCCCGTGACGATATTCACCGCGTGCCGAACTGCAAACGTATTCGTGACTTTTTAAAAACGTCGCGATTACGTCACATACACCGGGTCCAAGAATGGGCTCTCATTAGTTCGGTCGATCGCCCTTTGTTTCTTCGAGGACGAGAAGGAGAGAGAAAAAGAACGGCTTGCGGAGGCGTGGGCGGTAAGATCAAAACGAAGTGTCCTCGGAGGATACGTTTTCCTGGAATGAATCGTGAGGAACGGTTCATATTTTCTGGTAATGCGTTTCGATCGTTGAAGAAAGTTTGTACGCTTCGATCGAATTAGCTTGATATCTAAGTAAAATGTGAAAGGTCGATTGGAGAATCTTTGAAAGGCAGAATGTAATAATTAAGAAATTTCAGATGTTCAGTTTTTTTCAAATGCAATCTCAAATTTCGCGATCGTCATGCTTGTAAAGTGAGAAAATGGTTAAATCCAAAATTTCTATGTTCTTTTTCTAAAAATATATTAGGTAACTTCGTGTTAACCAGCACTTTCTCATCTCAAGGAATTTTTCTCTTTGTTCCAAATATTTCCCTACTTGGCAAATTTTCTGTTCAGTGCTGACGCATGCGAAAATAATTTCCAAAATTCTCTAACACTGCTTCCCAATTTCCTACGAGATAATTTAAAAATATTTCCAGCTGCTTAAATAAGGAATGATAAAAATCGAAACAAATCTGTACTACTATGTTTCCAAGATAATCCACAACTGCTTTATTCAAATTTAACATAAAATCCCTGGAAATCTGCAGAAATAAAAAATCCAAGACAATTCGCCATTAAGTTTCATACCTTCCGAAGGATCACTCTTAGCGTCTTCTGAAATAAAAGAAAAAACGAAGAGGGAGGATCAATCACGTATCGCTTCATCGAAATCCACCGTTAAGAAAAGGGAGCAAACTCTCGGTTGCTACAATTGCGGTACAAACAATTTGCCGCTGATTCCCGGATTCCTCGAAGCTTCTTCAAAGACCGCCCACGTAAGAAAGCTCGAAAGAGGTCTCAAGGACGATCGAAGGTTGCGTCTGTGTCCGGAATCTATATAATCGATTCTGATTGCATTGAAGCCCGGTAGTGGTGGCGTTGATTGGTGCATTCATAAATATCCATTAGCGGACAATGTCGGTAATGGTCGGAGCTACAGGCTACGCCCTGCTGGCTAAAGGGCCCCGGTAGCATGTCTGGTAGCGTTTGTAGACGAGAAACAAGACTACGATCCTAGCACGCCATCCGTCTACATCTCGTCGTCCCTGCGCCTTTTTTTTTTTTTCTTCCCACTCTTCCTAGCCTTTCTTCCTTCCTTTCTTTCTCTCTTTCTTCATTTCGACTTGTTCGCCTCATTGGAATACCTGTCGGATGAACGCATTCGATTTTCGGCTGTATGGGTATCGGCTGACCTTCGATCGGTCCTGGCTTAGAAGGAACCAGCGTCAAATCCAAGGCTACGCTTGAGAAGTCATCGATGGACGAATCGATCCTACACCCGTCACGTTTCTTCGTTAATACATACTTGTTCTGTTCGAACGAACAGATACCTGTCACTTGTCTTTCTATTCTTTCTTTCCTAGGGTTGATTCGACGAAATTCTTGATTATTATTGTGTGAAAAATTTGTGCGATAGGTTTCGTTGTATTTCACTGCGTTTATAACGAATATCATTTCTCTAATCGAAAAAAATCAGTTCCCACTTTACATCGTAACGAGAGATATCGAATTATCAATAGCCCGTATCGCGTGGAACTCTTCGCGAGAGGAAGAAATTTACGATCAACGCTCGATCAGATTCCGCTACATGGAACTGGTTCTATCGTTTGTACCAATTAGAAAACTCGTTTTTACACTAACGTATAATTCCGATGTTCACCTGCGATCACTTCTGTCCTTCCATTTCTGCTGCCTCGCCTCGTTAAAATTCATCCCAGTTTTTGCGGCAAATAGTTCACACCCCTCTGCGTTGCGTCGATTGTGCGGATCAGTGTTACAGTTAGATGTACAGATGCTTTGTTTTAACTAGAGTTACACAGAAATGTTACGACTTCGGAGAAGTCAGTTTAATTATAGTTAAGATTCTATCAGGTAAATTTTATTCGAGTTATTGGTTGTACCTTGTGGCTTGATCTCGATTTCAAAATTTTCTTTTGTATAGTGTTCATACACGCCACTATCGTTGACAAAAAATTTTGTTCAAAAAAGGGTTACTGTTGTTTCGAAATAAATTCTCAAAGAAATGGTACTTTTCTGACAGGCTAGAGTGTCACTTTAGGTCTTCTTTGAGATTTTTTTGCAAAGAAACCATAAGACTGTTTAGTACCAATTTTTGCACACACATTTATTCGTGTTTTAAGAACATTCGCCATTTTTTTTTAAACGAAAATAATCAAAATTGATTGAATTATTTAAACAGTCCTACTAGCTGATCTGTAACTCCGTTACGGTTACGAATTCAGGCAAATCCTTCGAAATTTCGAAAGCCTAAACTTCCAGGAAATGCAGGAATAAAAAAATCGAGAAACCCTCTCGAGAAACAAATCATTTAACAAAATCGCGATGCAATTCAACTACACTTAACCCGACAGGCCGAAAACTGTTGAGAAGTTGCAAGAAATCAAACTAAACAGTCTACGAGGCTAATCTGATTGGAAGATGTATCGTAAGCTCAGATCGGCGATCGTTTGACGCAAAACGCGTGATTCGATCGGATTTTCAGCTCGACTAGATGAGAACCAGTTTCTTTAGTAGTTGATTCCCTTCCCTCGTTCCTCGCATCGACAGATCCTCTCCTCCCTCCTCCCTCGACAAATCCACACCCGCACGCATCGGAGAACGTGCAGCACGCTCAGCCAGAAAGTCGTCTGACAATGGCGAGTTACCTGTTGAACATACGGACAGGTGACACCCCATGTCCTTTATTCGTTGTATCCGTTGCGTCGTATTTTATCGCTCGGAAAGTTTGATTTCTCGTCGAGCGTGGCCCACAATAAAATGCTTGCTAGGCTCCCACGCCGATCAGCACTCGACTGAGCTCGGATTACTTTCATAAATTTCTCCGCCCTCCGTTTTCGTCGATCGCGAGCACAGACTCACGAATAATCCCGAAGGTGGACCTAGGCACATCGATACCGATGTACGAACGACGAATCGGGGAAGTTTGACGGGGGCTAGCAGCGAGACAGTTACTTTTTCTCTGTTTCCTGGATTTAGGTTGCACGATTAAGCGAGTAATGGGCTAGCTCGATGGCACAGGAACAAAAGGGATACTTTATTCGCCTAACTCTCCTTTCGCGCAATTTTCTGTCATCCGTTTCGTCGATGTTGTCAGATTGGTCAATAATGACAATATTTGTGCCCTTTTTCTGTGATAGCGTGAACTTGTCAGCTATGCGTAGAACATAGTGCAGGAGAATGAGGTCTGTGATGTAACGAAAGGTCAGTGAATCATTCGAACCCTGATAAAACGTAAAGACAAGTTCACACCTGGAAGCCTACGCAACGATAACTATATCCATAATTCGGTCGGAATAAATTTTTGTTTCCAAGTAAACACGAAGATTTCTATACAATGGTCCCTTTTCGTAGAATACATTCCTCCCCAGTCTGCGTAATTGCAGAAATCTTGAGAACTTCAGAGAGACTCGAGGTGTGTCGATGCAACATTTGAACGCAATAGTACAATTTGTTAAGTAAACAAGTTGCACAGAACAATAATAGCTGTAAGTAGCATTAGAAAAATAGAAGGGAAGGTGAGTTCGAAGTTGGTGAAGGTGGGTGGCGGTTCAATTGGACAGATTTCGGGGGATTTAGCGGAGACGGGTCTAGCAGGACGGTGAGTATAAATTAGAATCAATCAAGCCTGCTTTTCCAAACTTTCTCCAGATTAGCATCACGTCGAGGAGTTATAATTTGTGGCCAGCCCCCGCTGAGAGGTAAGCAGGGGTGTTTCTGGCCTTTTGGCTGGAAACGTCACGCGGGCTGCACCCTCGTCAATATCGATACACCCACCTCACTTGGAGGCTTGTGGGCCAGCGCGTCACGTTCCACAGAAAAGCGAAGAGCGAACACTTCTCACGGGCGAACGGGGCATCGCATCGCTGCAGACGAAATTAAAATCCTGTCAGAATAATAATACCGTGTTAATCTCTCGTTCAGAATTGGACGTTCTCGATTACACGCGTGCTCCGCTCATCCCGTTCTGATTCGACCGGGCTCTTCGATTTTTAACCGCTACGACTCTCGAATAAATTATCTCCTCTCCGATTCTCAGCTGACTTTTCAACCGCCCTCCCTCGTGCTTTCCCGTAAATACGTGCAGGCTTCGCCAGTTTATATACACCGTGGCTCGGAAGTAAGGGCAAAATTTCGTTGCGATGTAATTTCGTTCGATATAACTACAGCGCCCCCTTAACATTTCGCGTTGCTACAACTTTTTGCTCGATCATTCATCGTCCTGTGCTTACATCACATTTTCGTCTCCTTTTCGACTGTACAATACATGTCACCTAACGCGCGTTATCTCTCGAATGCGTCCACAAAAGAAGAAAAAGAAAAAATTGAACGAAACGTATGACAGAAGATCGAACAATAGGGAGGAATTCACGACGGAGGCAGCATGCGTCAGTTCGCCGCATTGCAGCAGCCGCTGTCGATTTTCCCCGGCAGCAAATACTTCTCCGGCCAACTTTTAAACAAGATTTAACTAATTTTCAGATAGTTTAATATCTTACGTATCCCCTCTCGACCTGGCCAGGCGAACGAGTTAAGTCGGAACGGCTGGCTCGTCTGCGCTGGAGATGATCGCGCGCCGTTCAGAGTGAGCGAGAGAGGAGCAGAGAAAGAGGTGGAGGAGGCAGAAAGATGGGGACCGGGGTGGATGAGCCTGGAAGCGAAGTGGGCTGACTGACGTGTAAAGACACCTCCACGTCCCGAAGAATTTAACTAATTATAATATGGGATAAACGGTTTATTCCAGCCTGGCAACCTACTAGCAGCGATACTGATACCCCCGTTATCCTCCCCACCAGCCCCGTCCAGCCCCTGCTTCCTCTCTCTTCTTGAATCTCCGCCACGACTTGGCACACGTCACAGAAGTTAGCGACTCGGGGCACCGGGCCATGATTAGGCCAGATTATGGAGGTTGAACTTTGATCGTCTCTCGTGAAGGGCGGTGAACGGGGGAGGTTTTCAAGCGTCGACGTAACTCTCTCTCTCTCTCTCTTCTTTGCCGGCGGATTTCTCGCTGCAATTTCCTCTAAACATATGCTTTTCTTCGTAACCCTGCCTTCGCGATTTCTCTTACTTGCTCGTTTTTCCCTTAGAAAAATAAAATCTATCTACGTTTGAGAAGGTATTGAAAAATTTCTTCGAGAAATTTGGGGGATTACTGTTATTAAATCTGCGCCGCCTTTGCACAGAGATTTTGCAAAAATTATACAGACAATTAGGGAAGATGCATATTTAAAATATCTAAAATCATTGCTCAGTGGATTGGCTCGAATAGGCTGGAGAAAACTAGTAGCACAGTTTACAGGAAACGATCGAAATCGCGGAGGAAAGAGAGGGGAGCCTAGGTCACGGTGCCTTTTTCCTCTCCGGCAAGACGTTAATTAAACGGCAAGATAATTCGACGAGAGCGAGGAAGCATAATTGTTACGATTGTAAGGAGCAGTAACAGGGGTAAAACGCTGTGCTATCAGCTATAATGCAACAAAGTCGCGATCATTGTCATTACTCTTTACGACGTAGCAAAAAATCGCACACATTGAAACGTTCCGGTGTTCCCAAGGGAACGGGCGGGCGAGCGGAGCGTTCAAGATCCAGTAACAGTTGAGCCGCATTGAAGTGCCTCACGGCCGTAAAATCGTGGCGAACCGGAGCAAAGGGAAGGGAAGTAAAGGGATCCATGGGGATCATTGAAATCCGTAGATCGGGACCGGACAAAAGGCGCGGTTCCCGCAACGTCGAAGGTATTCGCGCGGGCTATTTAAAAATCGTAAAAGCCGATACCGCGGGCATACGCACACGCACACACAGGACTACCTGGTGGAGACTGGGTTAGGAGAGGGGGAGAGAACAAGGGGGGAGAGGAAGAGACAAGTAGAAAGAAGGACTGGGACGCGAAGGATAGCGCACTCTCCGGTCTTGTGGAGTAGGGGTGCATTTAAAGTAATGGCGTTTCACTGGAGATGCTATAAATTTATCTGCCATAACTTGTTATACGCGGCTCTCCTCGCGTATTTATACATGCCTGCGCGCGGCCACACACAGATTCCGCTCGCGCGCTCTCCTCTGTTTCACTCGACCGAGTTATGGCTGTCCGGGGACGATGGAACAGGGCGTGGAAGCGGAGCCGTGAGCCAGGTAGAAAGAGGAAGAAGACACTGTTCACCAGTTGAACCATTAACGTTGCCCGACGATCAATTCAGAGACGGCCAGGTCCTGTCGTTTCGATAACGGAGGAACGCGAGAGCCATTCGAGTGCCGTTGACCTGTTTCGATTTCTCGCTGCCTCCGTTTCAACCCTTTCCGTCGATTCCTCATCGAAACGGCGCGCGAGGCTCAAGGATGCTGCAGCAGAGGAGGGAGGAGGGGGGAGGGGGGATCCTAGAAAGGCACCGCCTTTAATGCGCGCCAAGTTAGACGTGTATATACGCGAGGATGAATTAAAACGAGCTGTTTTGTTGTCGAAGCGTTAAGTTCAGCGGCGCCCATTATGGCGGTGTAAAGGCGCCGCCATCTGGGGCTAAGGGACCCATAAAAATCACGCAAACTGAGAGACAACTTTTCACCGAGTGATCGGAACGGTGTTCGAGTTACATTTCGCCGGCTCTAACCGTGATTAAAGATTCCAAGATGTGTAGAGTAGCATGTTTTAATTGTGAGAAACGAGGGAGAAAGGTTTGACGGGAGAATTGAAATTGTCTAAGATGGTACGAATACACGGCGCGGTGTCGTTGCGACCTGAGAACTAGTCTCGGCGAAATCGTGAGTGTGTTCGGTGTTTTCTCTGCGATGGTACCAAGCACGAGAGAATACACAGCGAGTCGCGAACGCATCGGGACCGTGGCTAAGGGAGCGGACGACGACGCGAGCGGTCCGAGCCGCGCAGTAACGTAATGGACGTCATTAGCCCGTGTAGATTATAGGGCGGCGTGCAGTAACGATCACTTCTTATAGGGCACACCGTGCCACAGCCACAGAGAACAGGGCCCACCGTGGTCAGAGGCTCGTTCCTAGAGGTCGTACCGCGACCGATACCGCA
>NW_017100227.1:531336-532708 GCF_001263275.1 Habropoda laboriosa | reverse complement strand
CGCGCCCCCCCCCCCAGCCACTATCACTCGGCTTCCGGTATCGCAACATTCTTGCCATTTCTTTTCAAGACCCCCCCTGTACCTTTCGAACATATTTATTTCTTAGGCGATCCTTTTTCTTCGTTCGTTCTTTTCTTTACGGAAGGCTGATATTGTGGAAATTGTATCAGGTCGCTGCAGAAGCTTGCTCCCTTGGTGTTGGGTAGTGTTAGAGATGTTGAAATTTCTATCGCGTGATCAGTACTTTTTTAACGTGGTTGGAATATTAGTTGTCGATAACGTAATCGTTCTTTTTTTTTGTTGAAAATTACACAATAGGTGTGAGACAGGATTGGCCATCTAATTGTCTTTGAAAAGTATAATTGTAAAATTATAAATGAAACTTAAACTTAAGCAAGAAATTTTCTTGGGAAATTCGTCGAACGTAAAGACTGAAATTTGTTCATACGTGGGAAACTAAGTGATTTATAGAAAAGGAACTGAAACTTCTAAGAAGCCATAAATTTTTATCAATTTTTATAACGAGTTCTTTTAACCCTTCCACGTTATAAATGAATTCTATAAAAAACTTGCAGACCACTTACGTTCTGAGTATTTAAAGGAAAGAATTAGTTTCATTTTTTCCATGATATAAATTTACAATTCGTAGCGAGGTTCAATTTTTTTTTTTTTTGCATAAGTAGCATCTTTAACTATTTTGCAAACAATCGAGGTTTTCTCTATTGAAAACGTGAGATCGTAATCGCGACAGTGGCCACGAAGAAAAATTGCGTCTAGGAGGAAAATAAGTTGACGTTGCTGGATTTCAGGATCTTTAGAAAATACACATAAATACGCATTAATCGCGCGGTAACAGCTTGGCGCGGAGCCATCGAAGGGTCCGCCGGCTTGCTTCGTAAAAAGCTGAACGTTCCGGATAATAAACCAGAGATTTACCTTTAGACATTTTTAACGAGACGCTGCGATCGGTCCATTAATTAACGTTCAGCATTGTCAACACTTCGTAAGATACATTATAATTTTACGCTACATTTAATACCAATATAGAAAATTACTCCAACCACTTTCTTTACCTATCGTAAATTTCAGTTTTATTTGTACACTATTTCGTTACAGTAGGCTTATTTGAATATTGGTACATTTGTAAGTGCGGCTTTGTTCCCTTGGAAAATTTATTTTAGCAGACACTTTGTTTGTGTTTGTATATTAAAAAAATTATTATCGAGAAAAATTGTGTAAATCACCCCAAATTTCATCAGTCAATTTAACAGCGGTGTATGAAATTTTATCATTATACTTCTTATAGAAATCATATTAAAACATAATCCATAGTTATATTACTTCATCTTTCGTCACTTTAAAATAGTCAGAC
>NW_017100227.1:527884-530811 GCF_001263275.1 Habropoda laboriosa | reverse complement strand
CGGGTATATTTTTAATAAGAAAACGTCACAGAAAAATTTTCAAACTTCCTACTTTCAAAATGACTAGTTAAAAATTCAAAATGTTAGTTAAAAATTATTTAACATTTATTATTTATCGTTACATATTAAACAAACCTCTGTCTTGTCAGGAATCTCCATTAGAATGCTATTCAACCCATAGAAATTAGATTTCACATGAACCAAAATTCTACCCTTTAAAAATGCGCTTCCTAATTTCTCACGTTCAAAAGCACTTGCAAAGGTAATTTTCTGTAAATTTCACCTGTCTCAGATTGCTATCGATCAAGTGGAAAATATCGAAACACCAGTATTACCTGATCTCTCAGCTCTGGCGTTAAAGTAGGCTCGAAGGAAAGAAGAAAGCGAAGAGCAAGTTCCTGTTGCTATTAGATAGGCTAGAAGAACTGTTGACGTCGCAAGGTGTAGGTAAAACATGAGCCTCTGTCTTCTCCTTGCCGATAAGTCGATGCATGATTAGAGGGTGGCATTGTGCTTTGAGGGTTGCCTTCTACTCCTTGCTCTCTTCTTCTTCCTACTACTCTGCCGGTAATAATTACAAGCGCGGCTTCGGAAGGAGCTCTTTGAGCTTATCGATTTCCTGGAATTAATAATTGCACGGCAAACCACTCTCGTCCCTAACACTGCGCCCCGTTCACTGCGGGTAATCGGCCTGATCTTTCGTCTTTCAGGGCTCCCCCGCTTATGGCATTAATCTATAGTAGAAAAAGTAGACGGACGATTTCACCCGAAGAGGAAGGTCTTTAAGAACAGAGAAACGAGTGCCAGTTATTTAGCGGTCTCTATGTCTGAGGTTAAGAGAGCAAACTGAGTTTTCGGTGGAATTTCGAATAATTAAATCAGCGTTGCGATCGATCATTCAAAGAAGCGGCAAATGACGCGTCGTTTTAATGTTCAACCTCTCTCCGCTGCGGCGGATTTCAGTACGTGAGAGAAAATGGCTGTAGAGTCTTTCGAACACTTGTTTCGTCGAATTGAAGTGGAAGTGTGCAAAGGATAAAATTACAGGTTAACCCTTTCACTGTGGCAGACGATAGATGTTCAGTCGTGGCCGCAAAGTCTCTCGTTTTGGCGTTTGAAATTTTTAAATTAAAATTTAAAATTTATCGCTTTCAAATTTCTTCTATTGAAATAAGGTGGAAGTGGATAAAGGAAAAATTAAGGATTAAATTAAGCTGAAAATGCGGTAAAAAGCCACAGCGCGAGAAAATATTCAAAACGCCTATAGGCGCCAAGGTCACGGCGCGAAAAAGTATTGAAAACGCCTATAGGCGACAAAGTTACGGCGCAAAAAAAATTTTCAAGACGCCTGTAGCCGTCAACAGCAGTGAAAGGGTTAAATTAGGGTGGAAGTGTGCGAAAAGGCGCGAACTGTACAGAGCGAGGAAATTTTCGAAACGCCTATAGTCATCTGTGAAAGGTTTAAAGGGATCGAAGTCACCTGCGAATATCGATCCCGATTTCCCTCCACTTCGAAGAAACTTCGAACGAATCTCACAGTCGCCGTAATCACGTTCACCGAAATTTTAATCGATTTTCGAAAACCGCGACGAGGTGAAAGGAGAGGAAAGAAAAAACCGAGGGAAGAGAAGAAAAGAGAGAAAGAAAGAAGAGTGAACCGAGGGGCCAGTGTTCGAGGCAAGAACGTATCGATATCCGTGCAACGTTATCGCGTGCACCATCGAAATCAATAAATAACCAAAGCCCCGACATAAATCGTGGCTTCGCTCCTTATAAATCCGACTCTGGGCACCAGGACAGACAGTTCCACGCGCTACCCGCCGGATTTTACTAATTTTCTGTCGTGCAGGCCTCGCCTGCTCCTCGTCACAAAGGCAGATAAAAGAAGGGATGCGCAAGCTTCGCAACTTCATCCTCCTTTTTTCTTCCTTTGCCTCCCTCTCCACCTCCGACAATCTCCTCCTCTTTCTTCTTCCTCTTCTTCTTCTTCTTCTTTCTCCCCAGCCGCTCCCCGCCCTTTTTCTACTTTCTTCTTCTGTCTCCGTTGTTTCCCTTGCTCCCGCACTTTTTCTTTCCCCGCAACTTCTACACCTTCTCCTTGCTTTTTCTACTCTCTCTCTCCTCCTCTCCCTCCGCCGCTCTCCTTCAGACCACGTGTGCGACTCGTTGAGAGTGGGTGCACCGAGGCAATATATTTCTGGCATCCGTTCCTCCTTCGTCTCGTCCATCCATTCATAATATGCACACGCTTTTGTTGTCGCGTCCATGTTGGGTCCGTTTTTGTTGGGCCATTAGAGGCCCACGTATCAATTTTTCTTGCAGCCGGGATACCACCGCGGTGAGCTGCCCCCGGCACGGGATTGAAAATCAGCGAGGAGCGCGGTCGAATCGCGATGTCGATACGAAAGTGTCGTGTGGGTAGCCGGCGGAAAGAAGAAATGAAGAGATTGTTCCGTAGAATCTCGGTAATTTGTGGTTAGCCCCGATGGAAGAAAGTGTTAAGAAAGTATAATAAAGGTTGTCTTTGGACACCTATAAGGGGAAGATAAATTGCGCCGGCAGGTATCGCGATTTAAATCTTGTTTTAATAGAAACCGGTATTCTTGGCCTACCCAGACACGCTTGATCACGCGTAGATTGTAATAAATAGGTGTGTATCAAAAGTTGATATATAACGGACGGACTCGGGAATGCGTGCTGGAAAATGGCGATCGATGAGAAATATAGAAATAGGGCCTTTGAATGATCAATCCTTCGAGTAATTCGAATTTTATGCTACGAATAAGCGCCAGATGTGAAAAAGTGTTATAAGCAGTGCTTAAAATATCGAACAACAGTAGGCACTCTAATTTGATAATTTGATCGGCGGAAAAAATTTTATCACGTGAATTGTGTCAGTTTTAGTCAAACGTGAAATTATATTCCGC
>NW_017100227.1:452837-527867 GCF_001263275.1 Habropoda laboriosa | reverse complement strand
TTATATATTATTCATCTTCTTATTTTTTAAATAACTTTCGCTGTTATCAAGTTTATGTTCCCTTAATTTCATATTAAAAGTTTACTGTCTAATGGGTCTTTCTTGACTCAAAGACCTTGTGTGCAACAATTTTTATTACCAGCATACTATGTGAGCCTAAACAATAAACTTGGGTCAAAGAAGGCAGAAAGGAAGAACGCAGTAGGGTTAAAGAGGCTGAAAAATTGGTCGGAGCCTCCAAACCGATTGTCACAAGTTCCACTTAAAGCGACATTACACGTGAAATGATCGAATATTCGTATTCGAATAGCAATCTGTTTCCTGTCTTGATAATACCATCCATTAATCCCCGTGTGCGTCTAATGCGGTCCAATTTACCACGAGATCCACCGACATAATCCGTTCTCCGATTTTCGACTGGTCGCCCCTAAATAATGGTTCCGATCGTCGATCTATTTCTCAAAGACCGGACGAATATCGTCCCGACCATCGGGAGTCAAGAATCCCCGCCGGGAAGCACGGGTGAAATATGTCCGGCAATTTTTCTTACTAGGCGAAAGTTACACCCCTTGGAGTACCTAGGGAAACCTTCCTGTTCGCTACTTTCGCAATTGCCAAACGATCCTCCTCTACCTGTTTCACTCCGGCCAGGTAAAAATCGGGTCAAAATTCAGAGCAATCCGTTGGAGACACGCAGAGAGAGCAGACGGTGAAATTGGAAAGGTCGATTGTTCGGAAAGGATGATGATGAATCACGCCTGACCCAGACTGACGCAATTTTCTAATTGCTTCTGGTAATTAGGGGTAGCTCCTAAGACCGTCCCTTGACAGGGAGGCTACTAGGAAGTCGCCTGCTGATCCCCTTTGTCCAAATTCCTTGCCACTTTCTCGGGACTCTGGATTTCGAGGGTTATTGGTCCAGACAGGCCACCTGATTTCCCTGTTGGTCACAATACAATAAGAAAGTGGGTAATTAATGTGTGAATAGCGGTGGATATTTTAACAATAGCTTTTATTTAGGTTAGTTCTGCTTAGGCTGAATTTATTAGGCGCTGTAGCAAGCTCCTCAGTTTCTCTTCTGGAACTTTGTGCGTTTGTATATGATTTATAACTTCTGGAATATTTTCGGGCATTTTGGGCAACTTTAAAGTAGTTTTGTAGTAAATTACAAATTCTATCGTGGAAAAGGATTAGGCTATCGATGGATTTTATTGACTTGAAAGAATGAAAATTATTTGATATCAAATCAAAGTCTGCGATGATTTTGCAGTGTGACAAGTGATTAATTCAAACAATCACGAGTGAATTGCAACCTTTAATTTACCTGAAATTTATAACACAAGGTTTCGCAATACCTGACGCAAAACATAGTCTAACTGCAAGAATGGAGAACAAGGTTAAAAAATTTCGACTGATCTTCGATTCAACTATCGACCAAAGAAACCGACCGAAGGTCAAGAATAAATGGAAAGCGTTTAAATAAATGAATTTGACGAAAAAAGAAAAAGAGGAATCCAAAGCGTAGATCCCACTCAGAGATTCCATCACCGCTATCGAATACCTACGTAATCCAATTTGAAACAACGCAACGAGAAGGATTATCAGCCGATCGTGCGATCCTCCGGGACGAGGCATAGAGCCGGGCATCGGTATCATCGAAGAAGCAAGGAAGCCAGCTCGAAATCTTCCTCGTATCTTACCGTTCGATCTTTCCGAGCGGAGAACGTGATTGCGATGCCTTATGACTTTCTTTCTCTTTTTTCCCCACTTTGTCCTCGGGGCCCGGACCCGAAACCTGTATCGATATCCGGAGCCGCGTTCCTCCGCAGGACTTATAGAGGCCGTAGAAAGGTAATGGATCCCAATAAAGCATCGATACGTGTCCGTGTGTACCAGGAGTCGTCTGTCCATGGGACACGTCACGTAAGGACTCAATACAAGCGTGAACAGGGGAGCGTTGCACACGGTCAAGACGACGGGCCATCTCGTAAAATAAATCGGTGACATCCTGGAAGGCTGGTCGAGCGATTTGTGTGACGGACAAGCGACGGCCCCTCTACAGCCACCGCGAGACACCGTATGAAGACGTCACTGGCTCCGGTTCGAGCGTCATATCGGCAGAATCATTTGTCAGGGGTTTCACGTCGCGCGGCTGGAGGTCTCTCTACTTCTGATCGACCCGCTGATTGACTTATTGTGCAGATCGTGGACAGTCGCCTGTCGACGTGGCCGTGATGGCTTGATGCGCTACGCACCACTGGATGCTGATGCTAAATTGTTTTTCTACTGTAATCAAGCCTCGCCTCCTTCAACTACCCGTCTTCTCTCCTTTTTTCGTATCGCCGTATTCGCCGTCTCCTTCTTATCGAGTATCGTTACGCGTTTTCGCGAGGAAACAACAGTGTCCACTAGGGAAAAGTGGAAATTGATTTAAGTCAGAGAAGGGTTTGTGTCTTTTACTAGATATTTTCTATCGCTCGACAGTTTCTCTTGTGTTTAAGTCTACGTCATCGATGTTCAGTTTAGAGAGAGAACACTCTGTCTTTTACCAGGTGTTTTGCATTCCTTGGGTAATATGAGAAAAACATTGAAATGTCAGTAACTACCTTCTTTCTGTTTATTACCTTGAAGCAAATGGTTCTCGTAAATACTTCTGAACGTAGACGTGTGCAGTTAGATGTTCAATCGAGGAGCATTCTTGGTCTGGTATTTGTATGCTGAGGAAAATGTTAAGACACTGTGAGAATATGTGAGAAAATCTTAGTACCATTTTTTCGGTTTTGTAGTGGATCTGTTTCAACAGATATTAAACCTGTATGGATTCTAGAGAGCAGAATACACACAGGCACTCCAAACTCTCCGAAACCAGTCCTTCCTCTTTTATTCCACCCTAATGCAACACACACGAAATTCCACCTCGTTACCACTCACACACTGTCACTTGTTTTTCATAAATTAACGTTTAAAACGTGGTAAAATTAAATTTACGCTAACCTAATGGTTCCTCGGTCGTGGTAACATAAGAATCTTGTAGAAGCGTAAAATGGACATTAATCGATGAGATAGGCGATACACAGAACACGGTGAAAACGGCGTTTCAATGGATTCCCCGATAGATCTACCTGCTTCTACAGGTGAGCCTTTGCAAAAACATGCAACACGAGGATGTTCGATCGGGAGAATCATGGTCGAACGATAGTTAAAACGGCGGAGAGGAACCAGCTAAGCCATAATTCAAGAAAAAGGGAGGCGAACGGGGCACGGAGCAGTGCGTCACCCATTGTCCAAAGGCGGGTGTGGTTTGTCGTTGTTGGAGCAACGCGTAGGATGATCTACCTGGGCCATATCTTGCCCACAGGCCGACTGCACTCGTCTCTCTAATGCTAATATCATCTCCGAAATTGTACGAAGGCGAGACATGTCTGGTCGACGAATTTTTTGCGACCATAAATCCATTAGCCACGGTTGGCAAGAGGCTCACAGTTTGACAATGGGAATGCTGGCTGTGACGGCTGTTAAACTTACTCCGGGACCTTCGAAATGCCCAGATTTTTCTAACCGACTCCACGAATTGACTCCGTTAGATTATATACCCCCGGTGGTAAATATACCAGCCGTAGAAAAAAAATCTGTATATACAAGGAGGCACGTATTACAAAGGAATCTCTAATAAAAATTACCACGTCGCACAAGATTTAGATCAGATGAATGCTCAGATTATCGCCGGTTTTATTTACCAAAGACCGCTCCAACTGTACCCGAGTTGACGACAGAGACAAAAAAAAAAAAGAAGAGAGAGAAGAGAAGAAGAGCTAGACTTTTCGAGGAGCTTTCACAAAGGTTTCCGTGACTGCCATCATCTTTATTAAGTACGCAGTACTTTTCAGCCCGAGCTGGATTTCCAAGTCTCTTCATCAGTCGTTCCGCTTAATCGGGCCCCGAAATCTACCGTCCAACGAGAATTACCCAAATCATCGTTCCCCGAAAGCGGCCACCAAAAACGTGCCCATAAAGTTCTCTCGACTCGTTCAGCGGAACACGAACACGCTGCTTTCTGCATTTATGGGAGACGTGCTCCCGTTGTTCAACGATCCTGATACCCCAAGATCGCCCGTATCAATCTCTCTCGTCCGTGGATAATTGAAATCGACACCGAATCTCGAGTCGAAACAGTATGACACCCGCATGTATCCAAGTGTGCACTCGTTGTTACACTCGTTATATCGGCGAATCAACAACAGCGCTCGTCTAATTTCCTCTAATGCCCGTCGTCTTATAAATCAGAAATATTAACGACAAACGTCTTCCCTTCCTGCCACCCTCACCGAGCGAGAGTTAGAAATTGGGAAATTTACGACCGGCCAGATGAGAAAATCATTGGCCCGCTTTTTCGAGTTCACGCTTGAACAGCTGAAAGAACGAGGAGGGCGGAGGACAATAAAAGGACCGATTTGCACGCTTTTCGGGTTACGTTTTGAAGGTGAAATGATTTATCGTATGTAAGGTGTCGCTCAAGTTATCGTGTTCTGGGACTCGAAATGAAAATGTAACTTTATGTCGGTCGATGAATGATTTATGAAAAATTTAAATAGAACGATGCAGCTATGTATTACTTATCTAATGTTTTTAATTAATTTGGCAAATACCAAATTTGGTTAATTTGGATTGTAGCACTATTTTCCTTTTTTACCATAACTTTTTAGCCAAGCATTTGCACACCTATGTGTACACAACATTTTTGTTTCATTTTCGGTTATAGAATACACTAATAAAATTTGAAACTTTTTGAAAGATTTTCTGCGTCAGTGTTACATACAATACGAGCAATTTAATTTCAGATTCCTCTCAAAATTCTCTTCAAACGTTCTAATATTTTTGAAGAGATGCGATCGCGGCAAAACGGTGAAAAAGAAAGAAAAACGACGAAACGAAGAAAAGTAGATCAAATACAACGTTGCATATGTCTTCTTTCACGAAGGTGTAAAACGCGGAGTTTCCTCGGCAACATAAATGCCGTAAGCGCGATAAATTTCCCGTCGGAAGGGAATTCCAAAAGTTTCCGATTCAAAAGACGCCGCGTGGCGACGGAGGTAGGGGGAGCGAAGGCGCGGCCATGAATTATGCATGAAAGCTTCGATTCGCGGATTAAGCGAGCGCAACCCGTGGTTCTAGTGTCTATTCTTCGTCGTGAAAGAGCCGAAGCTAGCCAACCGGAGCTGTCCGTGGCGAATGTCGAAAGATTCGGACCATGGAGAATGGATAAAATTGTCAAAGGGACGAGAAAATCTATGAAAGCATCATCGAAGCGATCCAGTTTCCTTTTGAATAACTTTGCTCCCCCCCTTCTGACTGGCTGTTGTTCACTGTTGCCGCGGGATCGAAATCTGTTGCGATTGAAATTAACGGAGAGAGAGAGAGAGAGAGAGAGAGAGAGAGAGAGAGAGGAATGCACACTGGGTGATCTGAATGGAATTAAACGAAAAATTTCGTATGAATGTATATTCACTGATTGAAGAGGCTAAGTTGAAGAAGAATAAGTGTTTAATTCAAGACGAATGTTAAGTTATATAATAGTTATATATAATAGTTTTTCATATTTTTGTCGTTTAATGCAAATTTGAAAAATATGGATTTGTAGGTGTTTTGTATTTTATACCATGAATTTTTTGAATTGTTAATTTAAGATGAAGTGGTTGTGCAATTAGACCTCTGCAACCATAAACACTACTGGACAATCGGTGTATCGTAAGTATCATATTTTGTAAATTTAGTAAGTATAATAAGTATCATATTTTGTAAATTTTAATAAATATTACACCTACACACCTAAATTTTCTTACACCTTACCCTTTTCTCCAATCAAAATTAGACATGTGTCTACTTTGCATAACACTTTAAATCCTTCTTATTCGCAGTTTTCAGTTTTCCCATGCCAACATTCACGAGATAATTTCAAACAAAAACCGACGAACAGTAACAGGTGGCAGCCACTCGCCTAAATAACAGCAATTCCGTCTCGCACACGCGTATCAGCAATGATAAGAGCGCGCGCGATACGCCCGTGGAATAATTGATCACGTCTGAAGCAGTACGTACGATCCTCGTGGATCGATCAAAAATTTCGATCACGAATAAAGTGGAACCGGTACCAAGAGAAGAAGCGCGTTTCGGCAGCGGCATCAAAAACCGATCGCACGGGTCTCCAAGACGCATCATAATTATCATGGAGCTCCGTTTGCGCGGGAGGAATACGAAGCAGCTCGGCGAGTCTCTCGCAGTATCAGGCATTTCTATTTACGGCCATGGGCTCCCGGGGCCGACGAGTTATGATATTGTTTCGGCTGCTTCTCGGAATCTACGCGATCGGTGACTCGGATAAACCCAGAAAGGGAGAGGAAAAGAGAGAAACGAGAGTGAGAAAGAGAGGGAGCGAAATCTGCCTGGCTCCGCAACCCTATCTCGGTGCTTTCTGTACCTTCCGACCGGTTGGCCCGGGGACAGAGGGAAGCAGGGAGCGAGACGGAGGTACACTTTTATTTCTTCATCAGGCAACGCTCAACTTGCCTACCTTTTATGATCGCCTGACTGCTTCATCAGTTCACCAACTTTCCGAACGTTGCTGGTGCCCAAGTCAGGTTCCCGATTTCATGCTACTTCTTTCTTTTTCTCTCTCCCTCTCTCTCCCAGCTTGTTTGCGGAACGGTATTTTTCTTTGTGCCCTCAGGATCGCGAATTTCACAGCAGTTTGAAAATTGTCACGAGACAAAACGAAGATTAACCCCGGTGCGTTCTTTCGTACAAAGATTTCGGGTCTTTTTTGACCCAAGGACCTTGTGTGTGACAATTTTTGTTGTCAGCATGGCATACGAATTTAGACGATAAACTTCGAGTATAATGTTACGGGGACGTAAATTTGACAGCAGCAAAAGTTATTTGAAAAATTAGAAGGCGATGGGTCAAAAATGACCCGAACACAGAAACTAGATTTCCATCGAGTAGCTTTGCGTTAAATTTGAATCGAGCGAAGTTTTGCCAGACGGAGGAATTGCACGACTGAAGAAAGAATTCGAAAAAGAGGCCGGTGTTAGCTGCGGAGCGTAGAAAGATGTCCTCTGAACGAAACGCACGTGAACCCAGAGAGGCGGCAGTGTCCCCGGGAACGAAGTGCAGTAAAATGAAACAGCGATGACGCGCACACGTGTTCGACACGATTACTATTCTACGGTCGTGCCTGCCCGGTGACTTATGTTAATGTTGTAATTATATCATCCTAATCTACCGAGTCGCCGCGTATACATAGCCTACGTGTCCACATCCTATCAAATACCCATCTTGAAAACTGCTATACGTGCCAGAATGCAAAGCCCACGGTTGTTGCGAGTTCGCCTCGCGGTTCTCTGAATCTCACGGACACTTTGCCCGAGCTTCGAGCCTTTTCTCTTCGAGGAAGTGTCGCGTTAGGCTGAATATATCAGGTCATTCCATGAGTAACGTCGTTTCTTACAATCCCCGCCTAAACGAACGGGTCTTTTTCTCGATTCTGTAAGTGCCTGTACCAGTTTGGTCGTTTCGCTGCTAGTTTAGCTTTGATTCAGTATCAAAACCGTCCACTTGCTGAAATTATCGAGAGTGTAATTGGGGGGTAGCACTTGAAACCTAGTATCTACAGAGTTTTGTTCCTTCCGATCGCTGTCAGGTATTGTTAATGATAGAGGATATGAGGAAAGTAGAAAAGTTGCATAAAAATTGCTAGCTTTCAGGAGAATAGTGTGAAGATAACGAACAATGTGTTGATTAATAACTAAGAAACTCCCTGAAAGTGACGTGCTAATTTCAGAATCGTCATTCGGGAGAAGATCAAACAAATCTTTAAGCAGTTATCGAGGTTACGATGATTTCTTAACAATTTTAATCTTCATTTTTCGTTAGATATGGAAAATTTCATTGAAATATCTGAAAAAATGTAGCAACTAGAAACTTGTTTCTGACCTCAAACACGGTGTTACAACCTTCGAATTGATCTTTCAACTCTGACACCGAGAGGTGAATGTGAAAAAAGCGAGTAGCGGCAGGAAGGAATGGCGAGCAATAGTGTAGGAGAGAGAGAACCACGGCTCCAGGGAGTTAGCCAAGGTTAGTTATGGCGGCGACAGACCCTGCACGCGGTTACAGAAGTATTTGAATTGTTGTCGGCCCTTGTAAGACGTCAAAAAGTCAAAGGGAAACCACTAAAATCAGTTAGGGATCTCAACTATGCGTGAAAGTAAGATGGGACAAGGGAGAGAGGGAGCAAGGGACTGGGAGATCGCACCAAAGGATCGGGAGAGTTTATGGAAATTTTTCCCTTAGAAAGGAGGACCGTTACGTGAGTTTCGCCTATTCTCGTGCACGACCACTTATTGGCTACACTTTGTCTTCGAGACAATAGTTTGTCGTTCTTTACGATTCCGCCGATATCTCAGTTTCAGAATTATTGCCAGGGAATTGCGTCCTTTAGGCTGTACATCGTGAAATACGCCCTGTCCCACGCGTCCAACAGGAAACGAGGGAAACGTGAAAGAAGCTGAGATCCTTGTACGCTGCGTTTCGTAGCCTGCATAGCCTCTTTATCTTCGTATCAATCGTCTCGATATCGTTTTTACTTCGATCTTATCACCTTTACTCGATACCTTTCTTCTCGAACTCGATTTTAAAAAATATCCACACTCATTTGTAATACTCAGAACAGGAAAAAATTGTCATTTCTTCATTTTTAAAATGAATGCTCCATCCTTTGACAGTCTAATATAGTTACGAATTAGAGTCAACAAAATTCATATTTCACACGTATCTTTTTAATAATTACGTCGTGTGTGATTATTTTTAAAGCACAATATCTCGTCCCTTTCTAACTTTCTTCCTGAAAGCCTCTCTCGAGTTAAGCTGTTCGTTATTTAACACACTGCTCGAGTCTCACTCGGGACACACTGGTTGAAAAATATTCATACTGATTCGTAATATCGAGAATTTAACCTAGATTGTCGTTAAACAAACCGAAGTTCCATCAGCAGAAATCAATCGAAACGTTCCACACCGTGCAATCACCAACTGACGAGATTGAAATTAGGACGAAGATATTTGCGCAGCCTTAAGAAATTCGTTTGATCGTGTTCCAACAACTCGTCACCTGCATATGCTCTTCATCTTCGCATAAAATCGTCTCGATACCATTTTCATGTTCGTCTAACCGTCGAGCAGGCTGCTGATATTCATCTTTCGTCATTTTCCAAATTACATACCACGTCCAAACTCGATTTTCACAAATATCGACACTTACGTACATAATCGAAGATATCGGCGTACCCTTCCGAGATTTTCTCCGGAGCAGCGGCGAAATGAGCGCGGCGGATGCATCAAAATTCATTTGATCGTGTTCCAACAACATGTTACCGCGGGAAGAGGGAGGAAGAGAGTGGGAAGGAAGGAAGAGGGAGAGACGTGGCCGCTACGAAGATGCGGATACATTTTTTACAAAACGTTTCTCATTCCGCGGCGCATTACTAGAGGAACGGGAGAGGGATGATGCGCGGAGAGCAGCTTGGACAAGGAGCAGGCCACGAATGGAAAAGAGGAGGCGAGAGAGGGCGGGCAGGCGAGGCTGAACATTTCGTGAAACAAGGAAAAATGCGACTCCACCGAGGCACGACCGCAGCATTTTTGTCTTTACAAAATTATGTATTCCGCAGGCCTCCGCCATATCTCTCAAAGCATAACAAGTTCCCTCTGTGTCTCTCCCTTGTCCCTCCCCCTCTAGCCAGTCCCTCCGCTATTTCTTCCTTCTGCTGCTCTCTTCTCAACTGCGACCTGTGAGATCCCACTGTCCTTCTTCCATCTTCCATACCTCGTTTCCTGTCCTTTCCTTCCCTCCTTCATCTCGTGTCTGTACTCGTCCTCTTCGGCTATTCCCTCACTCACGCATAGACACGCACACGCATAGCCGTAGTACGCCTTTCCGCGGATTCACGTTCATCGTTTTCCTCTGACGAGTCGGTAGCTCTGGCTACCGAAATCGAATATCCACCGCGGAGACCGTGGGATAATTCAACCCACTACCGACAACCAATTCCCCGCTTTGATTTTCCTGCTACCTTCTACCTGCTCATTAATCCCGTCGGCTAGCCGATATTAAGCTCGACCACTTGCCCACGATGCTTGATCGAAGTGTTTGCAAGCTGCCGCATCTGAATCGGGTCTGATAATGTTTACACTATTGTTTGCACTGTTATTAAGGGGGTTACATCTATCTGGAGAGCTGGAGAACATGGTGGAAATTCGAGGATTTCTCGTGTTGACTAGGTGTACCTGGAGATTCAATTCAATTCTTTCGTACTAAAAGATCTGAAATAAGTAGCTACCTGAAGACGAGAGATCAGGCACAGAAATATAGATATTCTGAACGTTTCTCAGTTTGTGGATTTATTTTATTGCAACGAGTTTTGAAAAAAAATAATTATTGGATGGAGTAAAATAACGCTGCCAAGAATGACGTGTAGGAATCTGTAGCGAATCCATAGATTAGGTCTTAGATATAATGCAGGATCCAATTTTAAGAAAGACTTCTTTAAAGTCACTGGCTACCTGTGTGCCTTATACGAATAATTAATTTTTCAGGTGTTCATTTGAAACCCTCTAAAATTGCAAATTTTTAAAATGTGCAAAATTAATAAAAATCGTTCCTTTTGTCTCTCTAGGTAGGTTTAACCCTTCAAATTTGAATTACAACGAGGGAAATCTAGAAATGTGTCAATTAGAAAACTTAAACGATAACGACACGTCGAAGTGTTCACTGAAACTACTTTCTACATCCAGGATAATTATCAGTGTGTCTATACACCGTATAAAACTTTATTTTACCAAAAGCTTTGTAATTAAGTCCATTCCGTCCTTTATAATTAGGTTCGTCATGTCCTCTGTAATTAGGTCACCACGCCAATAATGCGACACATCCCCTACACCAATTTTTCCTTACCAAACGAATTGTCACATTCAAAATCGAATTAGAAATTACAGTCAAGCAGGATCCATCGAAATTTTCGTTTTCAAACCACGTTGGAACTGGTTCAATCTACGACCCAACCTAGGACATTTGGCAGTTGCGACGATGACGTGCGTCTTGTGGTGGGCTCGTAACGGTACCCAGGACAGCTCGTGAAGATTTCAGTTCTCGATCGTCGGATGTTCGAGGAATTCGACTGTCGGCCATGTGATCGGCAATGGTGGACGTTTTGTAGGACCGTTAGACGGTTGTTGACGAGCAACTGTTTGGACATTATGCCCCGCTTCTCTGTAATCTGACCGATCTTAGCCGGTGTTCCTTACGGGGGTTAGGGCGGCTGGTCGTGTGGCGATCCATTACACCTTCCACGCCGTATCTTCTCGCAGCATCTAAGACAAAGTCCCCAAAGAAGGTGAGCAGGAGGAAGGGGATGGAGAAGGTATCCGTGTCAAACGGGGAGGAGAGCCTAGGAAACTTCCTGAGGCCGTCGACGTTGACGGATTCACGTCGCTGGCTCGATGGGATCAACACTCCGTCGATCTATCATTTCCTTCCAACTGCTCGAGAACTGAAATGTTTCTCTTTCTCGTGAAAAGGGTCAAGTTTAACGCGTGAATTACCGCTAGAAATTATTGTAGATCGAACTTTTGTAAAGTAATTGTAACGATTGACGTAGCAGATAGAGATCGGAAAATTTCTGTCGGTGGTTCTTTAGTCAGGCTTAACCTCCTACTAATTTCGGGAGATCTTAATTCACGTGTAACATCCTTTCAAGTTCTCTTTTTTCTTTTTTTGAGGACTTGATGGAGTAAGTGAGAGTAATTATAGTTTGGGTATCGCGTTGAATGTAATTTTGGAAATTCTGTTAGAAGCACCGATTGGAGCAAATGCAATATATCACTAACACGAGATATTATCGAAATCTTGAATATTCGATTAATTGCAAAAATTGGGCAAGGGTAAAGCTTCTAAAGTGTGCATTATTACTGGAAAAGATTGTTCAAAAATTATTTAAAAATTTAGACCAGTGTTTACATTGGACGAGACCTAGTATTTTAAGACAATGCAAAAAGGATCCTCGAAGGTTTCAATCAAAGGTGACAGTTCTATGTTGCATTCGATTGAAATGTTCCCAGAAAAATGATTTGCATTCTTCACGCAAACCTCAGAGTACAAGAATAAAAATTCAAAGCTAACAGAAGATATCCGAAGTCAATTACGAATATTTTCTGAGGTTTCAGTCGTCAAACCCCGTGCTTAGGAAGAAACGTCGTTAAGCGGTCCGATGTTCCAAAACACAGGGTATTTTGAAATTTCATAAATAACATTCGTTGAAACAGGATATCCACGGCGTTATCGTGCGTGGTATCTCGAAGCTAACCCCTCGAAATTTCCTGAAAAAGCCAATCCCCGCGGAGATTCCTTGTAATTCGCGATCGGCGGGCTCAGGAACGACTTTATTGGAGCTCCATTAAAGAGGAAAAGCAGCGAACACATCGTGCACGTATATGACCGTCATAAATCGATCGTTGCGCAAATTGCCTTGGCCCAACATCTGGCATCGTGTTTGCCTATCAGTCGGATCACATTCAACGGCGGTGAAGGACAGAGGAACCGGGAGGAGATCAGAATTCGATAAAACCGCTCAAGAGCCCGGTGTAAAGTGCTTTACCGCGCTCCTCGAGAACGAGAAGTAAATTGCGCGTAGTGCTGCTTCGGATCTCGTAGAAACGAGTTTCACATTTTACACGCGTGTGATCGTTCTGCTAAACGACCAATCGAATTGTACTGGATCCCCCCCGTTTATTCCATCCTCTAAACAGATCCGTTCTTGGACCATTTACCACACCACGAGCAACACGTATAGTTGCTTCGAGCGATACTGCGAGGTCGTAAGGGGGTATTCTGGTTTTCAGCGTGAGAAAAAATCGATATCTTCTTGTTGACTCGGAGAAACGTATTTTTGACTTTAATCGATTTGACTTTAATCGAACATGATCTTGGTTGAGGCGATAGAGACACTCTTGAGGACTGGAAAAACGCTTGGTCCAATTTTTTCTGAACGATCAGAAAGCCACCAGCCTTGGGAAAAGTCAGTAAGGAAGTTTATACATCACGGTATATAACCCTGAATTTTGTAAACATTTCAAGTCTTTGATTTGTTTGAATAAAGGTATATGCAAAGCATCAATATTGCAACTTTTCTGGTCGCCTGGAAAAAAAAATCACCAATTTGGCTGAAAAATTGACCGTTTAAAGATCGTGCATAATTTGTGCAAAATTTCTTCACGCCATGTTTCATTTAAACTATACAGTACTGAGCTTCCGTCATCTCCTGTTGTATAGTGATTCCCACATTGGTCAAAATTAAGCTGCGGCAGTCGACAAATTTTTGAAATACACTACAATGAAAAAACTAATTCCAAGTTGACATCTGACAGGCCTAAACGTGTCTCGGGTTCCTTATCTCCCCCAAATTGCTGTTTCGGCGCCTGGC
This sequence comes from Habropoda laboriosa, assembly GCF_001263275.1. Classification (NCBI taxonomy): domain Eukaryota; kingdom Metazoa; phylum Arthropoda; class Insecta; order Hymenoptera; family Apidae; genus Habropoda; species Habropoda laboriosa. The sequence continues at coordinate 514,335 of NW_017100227.1, read as the reverse complement.
GAATTTTACGACCTCGCTACGTCGCTTCCACCGACTATACGCGCGAACAAATCTGTTTCCCCGTGCTTGCCCAAGGAACGTTCGTGCGTCACGAGCGCAAGCCTGTTAACATTCGTGTTTTCTCAAGGTATTGGCTGCTTCTGGATAGATATTACGCACAAGTATGAGTAATGTCCCGAGGAACATTCTTCTGGCCGTCGTTCTAATTGCCCGCATCCCCCAAGAGAATTCTGTATCGCTGGAATTAGGCTCGTCGAATGCGGGAAGATCTCGTTGTTCGGACTGAGGGCATTGTACATTGATTATTAGACAGTTTCACTTCTGCTACGTTTTATTTTACAGCGTTTATTTGCATTGATTCGATTTTGATTCAATTACGATATCTATAGAAAATAGATTGCATTCCAAATATTTCATGTTTGGAATTGGTTAAAATTATTGCAAAGTACAGTAGCTTTCATTCGAATAATTAGGCTCTAAATTTTTATCGAATAAGCAACCTTATTACTTATTAATCAAAAATATTCAAAATTAAGAAGTAACCAATCCCTCGCTGCAAAATTAGTACAAATTTCTCGCGTAAATTAATAACAAACAACAGATACAGTAAACTGCATAATAACAGGATATATTCACTTGTTAACTAATCAGTTAGTTCCTGTAGAAGTTCTAACACCGTCTCACTTGGCTCTCTGTTACATTATAAACGATGTTTAATTAAAGTTAACAGCTCTCGCTACTATCTCTTAATTACTTACAACACGTAGAAAGATTTTCACGAGACAGAGAGAGGCTTGAAACGATTTCTACGAAACCTCGCCTGATAACAATCTAGCTTCTACCAGCTGATCATTAGATGTGCAGAAAGAATCGTTAAGGATATTCGAGTTGTAAGGTAGTGGCACTATGTGGACCTAGCGATACTCGTTCCAACTTCAATGTTACAACAACGGTGTTAATCGAGAAATTAGCTCGAGTCCAGCGAGGGGAAATCGGGGGCAAGTAAGTTTCGAGGAACGTCATGCGCATTTTTTCTACTCTCCCCGGTTGCTTGAGCCTTGTGAGAAAACGTTCAATTAGCCACTGTCGGACGAGAGAATCGACAGGACGTCTGAAATGACCGCCATAAAGTGTTCGACGAATCACCGTGTTTTCAGAATCCAGTTGAGTCCTCGAGCGAGAGAGGGTATCGATAGAGATTGGTATCGGGGAGCCGATTTAAGGTCATGCCCGGAATTCCTGATGATTCTATTTCAACCTCGCAGCCCCTGAAGCCTGATCCTCGGCCCATCTTTATGTCATTAGCTCCTCGATAACTATGCCAGGCGATCCTGTCTTCCAGGATAATAAAAGTCCGAAGCGGGTGATCCTGGCCGATTTTAATAGCGCGATGTGACGAGTCGATATGCAGAGTTATAGCTTAAAACTCACGCTTCTTGGGTATGCTCGAAGCGTCAGTTTCCAAAGAATTTCCAAACTGTCTAATTTCTTTTGGTTGCGCATTTTTAATTTCACGGTATTCGTATAAAACTGAGAACAGTTTCTGTCGCAGTTTGTAGTATTCCTGACACTGTGTCCTGAGTTTTGTGTTAAATTAGGCGGATCCTAGGCCAATGAACGTCCGTTGACAATTGTGGCAAGCACGACTGAATACTTGTTTCAGGTGTAAATGGTAATAACTGGGTGAGTTATTATCCGTCACTCTGTATAAGAACTGTCCTTTGCATGTTTGCAGCATGCACCGTTAATTGTATTTTAATTAGTAAATGAAAATAAGAATCGTGTTCACTTTCACGTTAACTCAATACCTAAACTCCATATTTCCAGCAGTGCAACAATGCCCCTTGTATAAAAATGATCGCTCTAATAAATCAAAATAAGAACACAGACATTATTAAGTTAGGTTAGGGTTCGCATTATAATGCCCCTTTTACAAAAAATTCCGCCTTTTACTCGTGAATTGTTCCGAATTATCGATAGTCTTTCTAATCGAGATTTATGTCCCTACTAAACGTTCCATTCCTCTGGAACTCTCGAAGCGCACAACACTGTCCACTATGTTTATCCTTAACACGGTGAATGCCGGACCAATTCTACGTAACTTGTGAATTTTTTACTTAAATACAACACATCCCAGTATGCATAAATAATACGTCAACAGTTACAAATAGAACTATTTAAATATGCTGTGTGATGCGTTAGATGAAAATTCGACAAATATCATCGTTTACTCGAATTAAATGCTTTCGCTAATCTTGACACCGCCGGTCACCGACGATCTCCATGGCATTAAACGTGTCAAGCCACGTCCTCCTTGCTTTTTGCTTACCTCGGATTAAAGTAACAGAAGGGCCAAGGGGGGAAGGAAAATTTCCAATAATTGTTTAAACAGCGTAATTAATAGAAGAACGAAACGAATCGAGATTCGAGTGGCGAACGAATAGACAGGCTAGACACGCGATCATTAAGAATTATGATAAAAGAGCCGTAATGCGGACAAGAGAGGAGACGAAGACTGCTCGGTCTGGGTATAAGTTTAATTTAAACAAATGGTCAAGAGGGCGGCATCTTTGTCCGCGTCTTGTATTATTTATGCCCGACTACTCGGAGTGCACGTGCGCCGCTGTGTCATCGGCGGGACGGGTGCGTTGTCTCGTGTCGTGTCAATGTTTTCCTGAACCCACCAGGTATACGACGTACCTGCCTCACGTATCCTCTCTCTTTCTCTCTTACTACCCCTCCGTTGTTCTCTCCCCCCTGTCATCTCTCCGTCGTTCTCTGCCCCTTTTGCCCTGATTTATGCGATTGCGACTAGAGATGCCTCCTCCGCTCATTAGCAACTGGGTTCTTGACCCCTTAGCTCTTTGCGCTCAGACCTTGCACCGACTTCTTTCGCCAGTTTCCAAGGAAACTTCTTTCTCTGGATTTTCGATCGAATTTCGCCAGTTTCTGTGGAAATCGCGGTGAAATGGAACTAAAGAGGTCAGAATTGGCATTTCAACGTCCACCCCTGACAGATTACCGAGAAAATTTGCGGTAAAGAATGACTTGATCACGACGGAAAAGTGTGGTTTCCCCTTGGAAGATCACGGAGAAAATTTTTTAGGAAAAAGTCACATAATCGCGGCACGAAAGTGTTCGCAAATTTCTCAAGTCTCGATAGAAATCGAGCGATTACTTCGTGAGAATAAAATTTAAGAATTCAGAATTGGAATGCCCCTCGGAAGATGATCGAAAAAATTGATGGTCTGGTGCCTAAGATGAGAAAAACTGACGCTGTGCTCTGTTTTCGAAAATAAATGAATCACATATCTTACGTTACATTAACGAAGCGCGGTGCAATTTTATTATTTCGAAAAATTCCAACTCGTTGATTTTCCTCTCTCCGTTCTTTCATTCGAAGTGGAGTAAGACGTATGTACAAATTGTGCATTACGAAGTGTGCTCGTTATTAAGTGTGCCTGATGGCGCGGTAAAATTTGCGGATTGCAAAAAGGGCGCCGATAAGCGGTGGTTCAGAATTCGAGGGGAAACGAAGAAGTTAGACCGCCTGTTGCAGACCGAACGGACCGTTTGACATTCCAGTCGTTGTTATTATCGGCAGACCGGCGGATCTGGAGGGACTCTGATGAGTCAGAGCTACCGAGCCGTTCTGCTAATTTTTCAATTTATTCGTCCAATTACGCCGGGTACGCGATACGCCGACAATTGGCCGTTATTAGTTTCGAAACGCGACGTTCAGGCCGTGGTTTCCGTCGTCAGAACGAATTCGCAACTTACACAAGCGGCCTTGACGTTTCCAAATGCTTTTTACCAACTTGCCATGTAGAAATATTATTATCTACGTACCTGCAAGCTCGAACAATTCCACATTTACCTTTTTTCAATATTAAACTTTCACTTATGAAAGTGAGCACCGAAGTGTTCGGAATTAGTATGATTAACTTGACTCGATTATTGTTTCATTGGCGTTCAGAAGCTACTCTGCTTTCCTTTGCATTCTGTCAAACACGCTGACGTGTGTTTGTCGAATTTATTTAAGTATCGCTTAAGGGAAGCGAAACTGCACTTGTTCAAACGAGAATTAACACTAACGTCTATTTGTCTTTCAGTGGCAATTGGCAATTGTTAGAAAATTGCGTATGCAACTTACGGACTGTTCTAATCGAAAATGAAATTCTAGTGGAAGAAACATTTCTTTCTTACGTTTTAAGTCAAGTACTGCTGACAGTGGGTATTTAAAATTTGGTACACTTACTTTTAACCCTTTGACACTCACAATTTCCTCAATTTAATGTGCCAAAAGTTATCAATTTTTTAAAATTATTTTCCAGGCGTCTAGAAATAAACTTCCTATCATCTATAATGCTGTAACTCACGTTCTTGCCTTAATAGAAAAAAAATAACGCAATATAGAAAGTGAAAGAAAATAATAAACAAATTTTTAAAAATTACACAGACGGTTGAATATGTTTTATTAACTCTTGGATAAATATACAGATTGGTGCATTTTCCATATAAAACACTTTCCTCCAAAATTGGCCTACACAAGTCCTTCCGAAACACAGAATAATAATTAATTAATAATTCGCATAATAATCGATAAGGTCCGATGCCCTCGCGGTAAGCGCAGAATCTTCGAGAACGGGTGTGCAAAAAGTTTCTCGGTCGCGATCGCGAAGAAGACGAAGAAGAAGCCTAGCGAAAGAGAAGAAAAAGAAGAAGAAGAAGAAGAAAAAAGGAGAAGAAACATTTGCTCGACGTGGAAAAGAGCGAACAAGTTCGTTGGGCTTGAACACGAAGAAGACGGTGAGAATAGCTGAAATCACACAGTGGGTAGAGCGAGAGAGTGAGTGAAACGAGGCAGGCAGTGACGGGGAGAGACAGAGAAGTCTCTGGTGTTCGTGGGAGGGGGCGAGCGTGTCCTGAGCTACCACGCGGCGTCTATAGGCCCTTTGATCTTTGCCGCTCTTCGCTTCTGCCTCGCTCTATCGACACTTCATACTTCTACGGCTGATCGCAGCCATAAAACATTATACCAGGGCTCCGCAGAGAGAGCCTTCTCTCGTTCGACGGTACCCCATTGTGTCTGCCGGTGCATAGGCTCGCTCTGCCTGTCCTCCTCCACCCTCCCACCTCCTCGTCCCGCGAAACCTAGCGAAATAATTAAAACGCGACACTCCATCGAAAAGCCTCGGCCCCGTTCCACTGCTTCGAGTCTTTCGATGTTTACGAGGGGTTGCCTTACCAGTTGGCGAATGCGTCTGTCACGCCGCGAGAAAAGTATGGAAGAGGTGCGTGAAAGATGACGCGTCTTAATGAAACACCCGTTAGACTGGTTTGTTCGCTGGTTACTTTACACTTTGACGCGTTAACGCAAACGGGGGTGGGTGTCCGTTGGAGTCGTCTTTATAGTTCGCGTCTTGCTTATTACGAAATGAAGTTAAAATCAATTTCGACGTGGCGTGTTAATGAGACACCCGTTAGCCTAGTGCCCGTTGGCTACTTCACTTGACGCGTTCACGGGGGTTGCAGTCGTTTCTGCGTGGCTTGTGTTTTTTGCTCATTACAAAATGAACTTAATTGATTAATTGAGTTTAACCCGTTATTTAACACTGTGAAAATGTTACGGCGGGGTTAAGTTTGCACGGTGTGCTGAAATTTCTTTTTTACTGATTTGAGAACTGTTTCCGAACATTTTGCGACTTTGTTCGTTTGTACTGTCGATTTGTGGCGAAGAATGTCCTCGAAAAATGTTAAAGAGAGGGGGAAAGTTTGCCGATACGCATTTTTCACACTCTATACGTTGTTAATTTGTACCTATGATTTTGCAAATGTTTTTTTTTTAATATTGCAACGACAGTGTAACGAAGTCGTATTCTTATTTCTTCGGTGTTTGTAGTAAATATGTTCGCGAAGAAGGACTCGACCTAAAAAGAAACTTGCTAATTACTAATTTCGATATACAACTTTTCACTTGACTCCTGCCGTTTTTCTTTGCGTCGAACGTAAAAATTGCTAAAACGTGTTACGCATTCTAATCGCTCATTCGAGCAATCGACGACATCCCGATTAAACAGCTGTTTCATTTCAACACGAGGCAACATTGAGAATTACAACTTTTCACAAATCCAATTCCACCTTTTAAAACGCCGCTTATTGTCAGTTAAACGTTAGCTTCCATGAAATGGCAGAGTATCACTTGAGAGTTTTCGCTGTACAACTTTTACCTGTGGAAATAGCGTTGAATTTATGGGCTATTAATATCTGTAATGCCGCGACTACATAGCCACAGACGTATCTATTAATAGGGCCAGCAAAACACTAGCGTGCACCGCAGTTAACGCACCCACCACGCTCAAGAATGATAAAGTTGGCTGTCGCTCGCACTCTATCATGTTGTTAAGGCCGAAGGTGCGACATTTCTACGGCTGGTTTGAACGTTAGTCTAAAATAACCAGATCCGAACAGAAAAAACTGTTACGACTTCCATCTCGAATTGCAGAATTTATTTCGTCCGCGACGTTTATATGATTTTTTCGACACAGTGTTGAGAGGAAGAGAAAAGAGAAAAACACTTACAGTTAGGTTGTTTAGGTTCGATAGTACCTTCTTTATCTTTCCTTTGCAGTTTCCCTTTTATCTTTCGTGCTATTTATCGTTAACAAGCGTTAAATTTCTTCGTTCTTTGCATACAGCAGACAAGTGACAAAATTTAAGCTAGCAAAATTTATTGCATTTTTGTTTTATACAGATAAATAGAACTTCTACTCTTTCGTGCGATTCAACAGAGATTTCTTCAGCGAAATGGTAAAAAATGATTCGACGTGTTAAATTCGTTAATTCTTTTCACATAACGGACAAATGATAAATTTAATAATTATTCATCCATATAAACCCAACATATTTCAAAACTTACACTTTTTCGCGAGTGTCGAAAATCACTGAAAACAAGGGATTTCCTCGGCAGAAAGGTAACAAATGATCTCCCGAAGCGAAGGATCAATTAAAAACGTCGATGGAAGATCCTGTCCGATATTTTACGACGTGGCACATTCGCGACCTCGAGAAACACGCTAGGTCGGGTCATTAAGGGGCCACGAGGACTTTTGTTTTAAAGGAGATGGTATCCTTCGAGCGGGGAAGGTCAGCCGAATTGAAACGGCCGTCTGAAAAGGTCCTTCTTTCCCGAGAAGTGGCCCGATCGTGTTACACCGGCTTTTCGGACCTGTACCACGGTAATTATCCATCCTCTTGACTATGGAGACACTTTGGATTGGGTTACACTTGTTGGTTTATGCAATTAGTGGGCATCATTTTTTACGCCCGTGAAATAAATTCCTTCTACCCTCACTGAACCGAAACTCCAGCTTTACAATTGTGTATTAATAATCATTCCAATTCAAACGATCGTATTTATCATAGCGGAGATTTTTATCTTCTTCGATTGTCAATTCTATCGTAGATCACAGTGAATTTCGTAATCAAATCAAATTCACTTTGAATGTAATAGCAACAATTAGTCTATTCTATCTTTTAGATCGCACAAACGTTTACTAAATACATACACTACCGGCCAAAAGTTTGGAATCCACCTCCCACTTTTCATCAATATTAAATCTGCTGCTAATCTTTTATAGATTTCAAGCTTATCTCAATTCTACATTTATCAATTGATTCGAGTGATAAAAAATTCTCAAAGTCGCTGACTTTTTTCTGCAAATTTTTGTGTAAATTGCTGTGCTCGGTGATTCCAAACTTTTGGCCGGTAGTGTACGTTGAATAATTATTTTCCAGTGAAATTCACTTCGATAAATTATTATCAGTGCTAGCTCGTATCACCTACTTTCTTTTCTAATTCATGTTTGCACTTCGAAACTTATACAATATACACACAATCTGTCGATTGCACCAATAATCATTCTAATTTAAACGATCATATTTTCGGTGGTAGATACTTCCATCTTCAACGATCAATCCTACACCACTAGATCACTATGAAATTCACAGTGAACGTCTAAAGAAATGATTGTCAGCGTTAGCTCGCATCGCCTATACATCTTCTTTTCTAATTCATATTCGCATTTAACGCACAAGCTGTCAATTGTACCAGCGACCTCTCTCTCTCTCTCTCTCTCTCTCTCTTCCCTTGATTAATCGATACTTCTGAAAACGCCCACGGGACCCGAACTCATCTTTCTCCCGGCGGTTGTCTCGGGAGACTCGGAAAGGGACACGAATCATACTGTTACGGATACGATCCGTTAATGACCGAATTAATTTTTTCACGCGACGAGAGAGTCGTGCACACACACACACACACACGCTCGAACGAACGTGGATATAGAAGGACAGAGAGCGTTATTAATTAACTTGATAGACCATAAATAAAACTTGGCCTGTTCCTCTTCCACCCCTCCACTCCTCCGTCCATCATTTCTCTAGAGACGAATATAAATAAATAAATGTGCCCGCACGATGCGTTATGTTAATTGGGGCGTTGTCTCTCCCGGCATTCGCACGCACCTATTCTCATTAGCTTTTTACTATCGAACAACGTATATACTTAGGTAGTTACTCGTTACATTTATTTTATAACCCGGTGTTCATGCCTCTCTTCCGGTCCCAGCATGAGTTACGTAAAACCGACCCACCTACGATGTCGTGATGCGCTGTTATTAGAGGTTGCAGCTCTTTTTTTTTCCCTCTCTCTTCTTTTGCTTCTGTTCACACCGTTGTATGGCAGCGTAATCTATACTGGGATTATTAAAAATCGCGCTGGACGTTACCGTAGTTAAGCGTTGACCTTTGACCCTGGTCCGGTCCCCGGGTCTTTTTTGACCCATTCACCTTTGTGTTGATTTTAATAACTTTTGTTGTTACCGAGTTTGTACTGCCTCGACATTGTATCGAAAGCTTATTGTCTAGGTGTGTTGCTGATAGAAATTGTTGCACATAAGGTCTTTGGGTCTCTTTTGACCCAAAGACCTTATTAAAAATTGCAGACCTCTTAAAAATGAATTGCCTACCAGTAAACATCCGAAATTCTTCCTTGGACAACCAAGGACCTCGCCTCTTGCTCATCCTCGAATCTCCACCTTATTACCTCATCCCTAACCGAACACCCAACCCGTACTCTTCAACTTTCCGAACCTCCTACACGCTGTTTCCCTTAGACAATGAATCTTTCGAGTTGTCATCGGACGAGCAGCTAAACATATCTCAGAACACCTATCGTACACCGCTACCTAGTTTCGCCTAAGTTCCGTTCACCGCTTGCTCAGCGGAGTACAACAGCACATCGATCAACGTTGACCATCTGAAGATTATTTCCGCGTTTATTAATATTCCTCCGATTTATACATAGACACGTGAAACTGAACGCTGTTGTTACCATTGGTTTACGAGAAGAAGGAGAAGGAACAGCAGAAGAAGAAGAAGAAGAAGAAGAAGAATTCAGTGATGGGCCTGGAAAAGTGGCAAGTAACGACTCGCGTCAAAAATGCGACAGATTGTCGTGCATCAAGCAGCTTCGCGACGCGCTCGTTACCGAGTCGGCCTTGTTCTGATCCACGTTGCATTTAGTCAGGACCACCCTGTATCCGCGAGACGCATCTGCCCACGTACGTGGACCGCTCCCAACGGGAATATTTATACAGCCATTGTCCCCGAATCTGGCGCCAATAACTCAGTCTAATTATGCGCGTCGCGAGATGGATCGCGTGAGAAAAAAAAAAAAGAGGAGGAACCGGCGAAGAATTTTTCGACAGAAAAGAATATATTTGCTAGCGATACGAAATATCTGTCGTCTTAACCCTTCTAGAGTAGAACTTCCTTAGTTGCAGGAAAACGGAGGTGAAAACGCACGAAAGCATCGGGATTCGTGGAATTAACGAGGTAACCAATCGCAGTGTTACAGATCTGATACGAGATTGCGATCCGTGGTTCCCCCTTTTTTTTACTCGTAGCTAAGCAATAATTTCTAGCATGCGTTCGCGGAATGCAACAGTCGAGGTTTGCTTGCAAGAACGTACCGAGATCGCAACTATCGAGGTTCTACTGTAGGCATGGTTATCTCATTTGTGGGAATTATTTCCTCTCGCGCAACGGATGGCGCACGCTCTGTCATTTATTGCCTGAGAAACGTGCAGAAATTTTAGGTCTGTTTTGTTTTATATTTTTATTTAGCTTCGTATAATGCTGTTCAGGTTTTCGGGTGCAAGTGCCACGAGTGGTATCCAGATTCTCGTCTTTTGCCTTTTTTCCCTATTAGATATGACTGTTCGATTGATCGACAAATCTTACGAACTTTCCCTCCTTTTTTTAACGCTTTCTTATACAATATGTGAAACAAATAATAGGCTATTTATTTGCATAAATGAAAGTAAATTCTAACTTCTTTGTCGATCTTCAATCTGGTGCGAACTCTGGGTCGATCGGTTTTTGAAACAAAACAAAGGTTTGTTCGAATTCTGACCTTACTTTTGAATCCGCGAATCCCACGCAGCTCGCGTTTAAGATGTCACCAGAGAAAAGGAGAAAGCTGAGAGGATCTTGACTCAGAGCAGACTCTATCAGACGCTTTTTCTCTCTTCCATTCTTTCCGTTCTGCCAGTGGTAAGGAGTTAATGAACGACAAGCACTCTCGCTCTCGATCTTTGATGCACTGGCGTCTTAGCCCACGCGTCACCATAATTACGTCGTGTACGCACGCGTGTCCCATACTACGTGATCAGAGTATTAAGTGCACTTGTAACTTCTTTTCGTTTCGCCTTGACTCGAACGATCATTCTGATCGTGTTCTAATCTCTTCGTCACCTGTAGCTTTCGTTTCGCTCGTAAACAACCACACTTTTCTTATTCGGCACGTTTTGTGTTTAACTCGTCGTGTCGTCTGAATTTTTGAAGATTTTTCGTTGGTTCTCGAATTATCGAGTGCAAACCAGAAAAAATTGATCAAATTCTAATAATTCAACGAATTTGACGTAAATTTTCTTTTAGATAGGATATACACGGTGATTGAAAAAATTGTAGCTTTATTCAGTAACACTACTCTGCAAGAGTCTAATTGCAAACATTTTTAGAAAGCCAAATTTGACTTAAAAAAAATTAATTTCCTCAGGGATGTTAAGTAACGCCCTATATATTAGGTGTGGAAATTAAATTGATGCCTTTTTTTATAAACTTCAATATTTATTTGCAAAAAATCAAACAATTTTGGTGTTCAAAATAATCTCCATTAATTTCGACGACCATTTCTTCGTTTATGGGGTAATTGACTGAAAATATGGTACTTTTAAGTAAATAAAGTCGTCAGACTTTGTGAAAAAAGACACCGAATTAATTTCTCCACCTAATATCTTCAATACGTAATCAGAAATATGTTAAGCGTAGAACGATAGCAAACAAAAATCTATTATTAAAATCTAGCATTTAACAGCCAAATCCTATTTTATTGTTACTACCTCTTCAACTATAACACAATAACATTACACCCAGAAATGATTAAAACAAGGGGATAATTAACAGCCGAAAATTTATTAGAAAAATCGCGGCGAAGTTTGAATAAAGCGGTCGAGATCAGTGCATGTACAGTCGATGGAAGAAATGCTGCATCGCCAAAAATGAAAGCACCGAATGCAGCATTTTCCATTCTTCAATTAGGTCTGAATCAAAGCTGAAGCGTACTTCGACACTCTTTTCATCGATACGATCACCCCTGTAAATTTTCACACCCGACAGACTTCACGATCTCGCCATATATCTTCCATCGACTATACGAAGGGTATCGAAATGACGTTATGATATCACGATGACATCATTGCCCGGGAGATCTGCCACCGCTGCACCGAACCGAGTCGGCCAACGCTCCAGACAGGATATTATCGCGGCAGTCATTCGCTAATTGATCCACCGTAGTGTTTTATTTTACGCCGTCCACACGCGCGGTTCTCAATATCTGATTGACGGCCGGGGTTAGAGAAACAGCTGTGCCGCGTGATATCGCCAGGATATCTGTAATTGCTTCACTTCGATGCTACGGTGTAATTATGCTTGTCGCGCAGATGTCCCTCGCCACGCAGCCAATGCAAATTTTTCAGCCCGCGGGATTGAGACGTTCCGCTTCATCCGCCGCGCTTTGGTCGCTTTGCATTCGTCGCGAGACGATCTTCTGTCATGGTTGTTTCACGCTCGTCCCGATAAAATCCACCTTTCTCTTATTTTCGCTTTATCTGCCGGCATTGCGATCGGTGCTCGCTTGAAACTCGATTCGAATCGTAGTACTTACTTGCGCGGGTAATGATTTTTCAGGGACTGTTGCACTCACGCTTCGCGCTTCTTAAGGAATGTATCAAGTGTGATGGAAATAATGGAAAATGCAGTAGAAAAGTTTGACGAGAAATATTTGCAAAATCTTTATTCTCAAGTCGTTTCTTCCATCTCTCTTCAAATTAACTCAATATTTGCAACTTCCATGGAAAAATGACACTTTTGGCTTCCACCGTTTTCGAAATGTATGTATAAATATTTTTCACCGAAGAATAACATAATGTGAACAAATACTTTCGCGTTTAATTAAGTCTCCTAAGCGCACTGCACATTTGAAGAATTTTGCCAGCAGTAAACATTGCATTCCGTATATCATGCATAATAATAAAAAACAGTGAAAAATTTGAATAGCAAGTATGTCCAAAATGGAAATCTAAAATTTAAACAAGCACCGATCATTAGATACCGAATTGTTAAATATCAAGCGTGTCAAAATTCTGCGTGCTTCCATTTATTTTGCCAGTTTCCAAAAATAGCACTGTGACATTGTTAAAGAATATTTTTTCGTTTAACGAAGTGTCTAATAAATCGAAGATCCAAGTGATTTCGAAAGAGACAGATAGCTGCTCGATCGCGAGCAAAGAAATGAGAACCGTTTCAGTGACGATGCTATTAATTCATGGAGTTCATAATCTATTAGTTACGTTAGCGGAGGAGCGTTAACGAGTGTAATGGCAGCACACGCCATCTACGTGTCATTTAATTCTGACACCCTCACACCATCGATGATCTCATGCCGCGGTCGACTTGACTTCGCTTAATTGTTTGTTATCATTACCGAGCGCGTGCTATTGAAATTAATGTTGATCTGTCTCAGTTAACATGTGCGCTCCCATAAAACCTACTTCCGGCGCGTTGGCCCAGCTCACTTGATGGAATTAAGCTGCATGCGTCTCGCGTCCACGTTTGCTCTGCTGAAATAACCACTTTTTTGACAGGTCTACCACTCCGACGAAATACCCTCATTACCAATACTTTTTTTACAGCGAAATGACAAAAACGCAACTCTGCATGAAAACGATCGATCTTCAAAATTTTTTTCTTAGGTACAAGGAAACTTACTAGCAGTGACAACATGATATTTGATTGCTGCTAGTGTTGATAATACCTCTCGGTGAGAATTAGTTCCAATTTATTCGAAAGTGTCTTTCTTAACGTTACTCCAAGCGCTCACGTTGGGCCTAAACTTGGCCTCCGTGTTAACCCGTTGCACTCGGAGGTCATTTTGCTGTAGGAAAGTTTGCAAATCGGATCTTCGAAGTATTTTCAAATTAACGTAAACAGAAACCATACTATTTTATTATAGTATGAGAGATCTCGTAGATCTGTTCTCTGATTTGATCAGTTATTTACCAAGTGACTTAATGTCGCTTCTCGATTGCAAAGGGTTAATATCGGACGAAATCGATTAGCAACACCGGGTAAGATAGCATCCTGAAGAAAATGTCAGTAGTGAAAGCAGGAAACTACGCTAAGCTTCATTTGCATTTCTAACCAAGAGAGATTCAGCGGCTGTAAATGCGACGTTACTTAGCGCACTAAGCAAAGTAGAATTAAGCGCGAACGAAAAATTCTTCGTTAACCGTGCGTAGGTAATTACCAAATCGTTAACAGAGGCAGTTATCTGTGGTGTCTAGCAAGAACAAAAAAAAATCATTCGCAGAGATGCATTCTAATGTATACACCTATTACAAACTGATATCACGATAGGCATCCGGTACCATTTAGCTTCCTCCTCTCAAATCGATCGTTTTCTACGAATTACAAAATTAAAGAGAAAAGCAAAACACTTCGTCCAGCTTCCATCTGAGTACCTAACAGAATTCTGTCCCGACGATCACAGAGAGAACTTCCTCTCATTGATGGATGATAAACGATTTTAATCTAACACGAGCAGCAAGCCAGCGCATAATGTGGTCACTGACCCTCAGCCAATGATTCTAGTCGCCGTCTCGAGAGAGAAAGAGAGGGAGAGCCGAGCGAGAGTTATTTGATCAAACGATCATCGAAAATTGAAGAATCACATGCTATTGTAGAGAAGTGAATAGCTGCAATTTATATTGATCCTGCCTGCTATAAACGTAACGTCTCTTTGGATACCGATTCTTTCCCCTAACTCGACGGCACGAGCATTCCCTCGAGTCTTTTGCAGAAAACCAGGTAGGTGTAATTTAGCTTTACGACTCGATACCTTCGAACAGCGACACGCAAGGATCTCGATATCGATCCCAGGGCAAGTAACAAACGAACAACCGAATGACGATGTAATTTAATGATCGTCGAAGGATTTTTCCAAGGGGCACCGCACGCTGAAACCAGCTATCGCGGCTATACGTGGCCGTTGATCGCAGTTTATTACGAATCGGGCACGGTCCAGATACGGCCGATCGTCGTTACGTGTGCTGCTCGATCGACGATATTATTACAGATTGCCTGAACGGCCTGTGAAATTCATGATGAGCCGTTTAATGGCTTTCGACAGCCGCGAAAATCATCCATTATGTTCCGATGCTGCAGCTTCGCCTCCCTCTTGATGAACTCTGTTCATCGAACTGTGTACTGTTATTACTTTTCGACGTTCTAATTCGCCGATTAACCATTTCTCGTCGTCGAGGTTCGGGGTATTTCCGGCAAGTTTGGTCGTATACTTCCGCGATCAGCGATTAATATTGCGCATCGTATTCATTTTTAGGGAAATTGTCTAAATGGTGGAAAAAATATTTTTTTGGGATTAGTACACAGTTACTTAACCCTTTCGCGACGGCAGAACTAGCCATCAGCACGCCACTAACGGACAGGTCGTCGTGCCATTAGTGCACACCATGAGTGTCTCGCGTTTTTCGAGCTCCCAGTGTGTCCGTGTGAAATCTTAGAGGATTTCGTTGGAACAGCAGAGGACTTAAGGATGTATTGGATAAAGGGAATGTTGTCGAGGCCTTGTTCTGTATTTTAGATAAATCTTCACTTTGAGTTGTCGAAGCGCGAGCTAATGCGAAGCATTTAGTGGATGCCGGATATAACCGGCGCTAGTCGCGAAAGGGTTAATATTATTTGAGAATTAGACGATGGGTATTTCCTTTTAGAGATGTCGCTTTTAGCCGATTTTTAGAATAAAAGATTATAAACCGAGGGACTTGAAATTTTTTATACACGTTTGGTCGTATTTCAGGAAGACACAGTGTAATTTTTATGTAATTACGTTAATTATTGTTTAAATAGTTACATATTTCCCGCAGTGTGCTGCCACGATTCGTGTTGCATTCATCTGGAACAGAAAAATCGGAGACAATCTTAATCCACATGTGTTGTTATCGTCCCTACTGGAATAAAGCAAAAAAATGTATTTTGATAAAATGACATCCATGTGAAGCAGAAATACCGTTTTAAATTCTTCAAGCGATAAAAAGAAACTACCGCAGACAGTGGCTAATACAGGCAGTAAAAGGATATCTATTTTACACCTATGTGAAAGGAGGATGTTAAAAAATGGCCAATTGTGGCATACGGCCGGAAAGAAAAATTTTTCTACAGCATGATTCTACGCATCCTAAGGAACGAAAAATGTAATTGTCATTTTTCCCGGAAATGATGGACTGTCCGCGTAGTTGGGAACCATCCCCCGGTTTTACGGAAAACTGAAGTCTTCTGTCGAACTACGCGTCGTATATTGTCGTTAGAATAATAACAAACGAAGTAGGTCGTGTGTAAAGACTTAGTTGTTTACTAAGGGACAGTGTTTTTCCAGAAAAGGACAGAATATGTATATGTCTCCGGGAGACAGCAGTAAAAAAACTAATTTGTTGTTGTTTCATAGCTATAACACATCTTATTACAAGAAAAATAAACTTAGGATACGATAAAACGAAATTGTTGCAGTAATTGATCTAATTAGCTATACGTAGGCTCTCCTCTATTTTCACTTAACTCGATCGTTCGATTGTGTACGTATATATACATACGTATTATTCGCGCATACGCATACCGTGAAACTGTAGCTGCGTAGCTCGCAGAGACACGCTTCTCGTTTGATTTTTCTCCCAAGCTGAGCTGTTCGTTGTGTACTTGAATTCGGTGCACTAGCTTCTTGTATGCAGCGGCACTTAATTCACACGAACGAATATGCTAAGTACGTAAATTGATCCGCGTATAATCTAGAATCGCACAGTATAAGCGACGTTCGTCGTTCGTCGAGGCACTCGTTCGACTGCCTCGTAAACACCGACTGAGGACGAGTCGTCCTACCCGATTTCCGATCGCTGTACGCTCGCAACTGTTCTGGGAAAAATTCTAAGCCTTAACTTCTTAGAACTCGCGATATTTCTTGCGTGCTAAACATAAGAAACGCGAGCCTGGGTCGTTGTACGTACATCGAGCCAAACATAAACACAGCTGCCCTTTTCAGAGTAAAACTATCGCGAGTGGACACTGCGTCTGAGAATGACTGTCCGAGAGCATATCTCAACTGCCTGAGAGTAAACGTGTCGAGACTTGCTCTCGAACGGATACGTAATCATACTACAGTCGAACAGTTGCTTTGCAAACACGAAGTAGTTTCGTATTCTTGAGAGAACTCTCGTACGAGTAAAAAATGTCAACTGCGAGTCCGTGCTTTGCAAACACGAAGTAGTTTCGTATTCTTGAGAGAACTCTCGTACGAGTAAAAAATGTCATCTGCGAGTCCGTTCGCGCACAGAAAATAGTTAGCGGGAAAAGAATTTTCTGATTTTATATTACTTCTATTGGCAAAACCGAGAACAAACGTCACGCACGTAGTCTTAATACAACACAATACGCCATACTTTTTTTCGCTCGACGCATGCGCGATCGCCGCTCCACGCATGCGCGATCGTCGTTCCCAACGCCGTTCAGCGGACGCACGCCGATCACGGTAAAAAGACGCGGCCTTTTTAAATTCAAACCATTACACTGTCCTTTTCAGAGTAAAACTATCGCGAGTTATAAACGCGAGACTCGAATAAACAGTTATTTTTTATAACTTTCGTTCCTTAGGATGCGTAGATTTTAAACATCCTCCTTTGCAGAGATTAGTCGATTCGTTATTGAGAAATCATGGCAGGTTTGCAGAACACGATTTCGAGGAAAACGCATTTAAAGTTTCCCTACTCTTAGCGTTTCTCTCTGTGCATCACTTCCTTCGAATCGTTATAACTTCGCCGTTTCGTCGATTTCAGGCGTGAAATTTCCCCAGCACATTCTCAGAATATCATACTTTATAAAAATGCAATAAAAAGATGGATTTTTTCGACTCCCCCATGTGTGCACTCCCCTAAAGCTTAGGAGAATTCAAGAAGCAGTGCGCGTTTTGCTTCCGCGAAATAATTTTTCATTACTCGAACGAGAACAGCTAGCAAATAGTATCTAATTATTCACGGTGCAGCAGGATTTCGGGGCAATTCAAAGGGAGGCAGAAGTTCGGTTCTGTTTTCCTCTCGATTAGAATCACCAGCCACAAATATTCCGCCGGCTCTCCATACACACCGGCGGTATTTCGTTTCTTCGGTGGAAACTTCGGGAAAACATATTCCGGGGGAAGTTGCCGTTCGATACGGGCGTAAAAGGCCAGAGAGAGAGAATATGTTGGTACGCGTGCCCCTATCCCGCAAGTTTCCGTGGCGTGGCAAAAGCGCTACGGATCGCCAAAGCGGCTAATATAGCAAAGTTTTCGCATCATCCGGCTAGCTATCTTCTATCTCTTCGGCTCTTTCCACGCTTATTAAGTCCCGCCAGTGATTTCTGCAGCCAGCGGGAGGTATTCCCAGTGTATATAATGCTGCCTTCGAGCAGCCGTCAACCCACTCTCCTTTCGTTTCTCTCTCCTCTAAAGAGGCTCATTCGCTTTCCAAGGATTCAGATTCAAAGCTGCGGAAAAAACGGCCCGGGTATTGGAACTTTCAGCCACGAAATTGCGCCGTAACTTTCCGTACCGACAACTTTTCCCTTCAATATTTACCCGTTTCCGCGTTCCCAGGAACTTCCATCGATTGATTTCGATCGAAATTTAACCATCGATCTCCGACTTTTCTCTCTTTCTTTCTTATCAGTTTGTCACATTTGTTTCAGACATAATCGCAATTATTTTAACAATTCTTCATTTTGCCAGTAATTTTCAAGATCTTCACTCTCTGACGATCTTTACGATTAAATTACCCATAGATCGCGCACTTTTCTATCTTTCTTTATTGACTATTATTATTTCAGATGTCTTTTCATGTCATCTTTAATCTCTATTCTTTAATCTTAATTTGCACTGTTCTTGCGTTTTTAATATTGTCTCCAAAATCACCTAACTGAACGCACCTCAACTATTAAAATGGTACCTTATGATCGAAACCCGTATTCTCATTGCATCCACGCTTCAGGGTCAGAGTAATAAAAGTTAGGTGTGCAGATAGGCCTAAAAGAATGCTCGGAAAAGTTTTCAAAGTCAGAAACGACATTTCTAATTTCGATGCGAACAATTCAACGTAAAATTGGCCTGAATAAGAATCGTTTCTCTTGCCATTCAGAGAGCTCCTATTCGTGAGGTAATTTTGATGCTGGTCTCTCATCGATAAAAATGATTTACCCTTCTTAGCGAATCTTCGAGAATCACATGCCTCGCTGGAGAGTCCGATCTCCAGACGATTTTACGGGTTTATTAGAAGCAAATCAGGAGGATAGAGCCTCTAATCAAAGATACTGATGAGCGGAACTGTGTTGGCTTGGCATTATGGCATTATGCTCTGTCCTCGTTCCGCCAGTTCTCCGCTTCCCTCTGCTGTCTTCGTACCCTTATCCTTATACTACACTCTCGTTAGAGACATTATATTGCCTCTCCATCGCTAAATCAAATCCGTGATTGTGAATAGAGCGGCAGGGGTTCTCGTGGCTGTTTCGCGAATCGAACACCCGTTCGAATTTCAAAGGAAACGAAACGTTCCAGCAGAATCTTCAATCCATTATCTCGCGCTATCTTCGAGATATGCTTCGGAAATTTCTTAATTATTACCGAGCTCATTTTCGGGGCGAAAAGTAGAAAATTTGACGTCTATCTGGTCCAAATAAAAGATCTACGAATTTTACCACGAATATTAAAACAAGTTTTTAAACTAGATGGAAAAGTATAGTTTCGAGAAAATCGCGTTTCAAATTTTACGTTAATTCGAGGAATTTTCATTGTAATAAAGTGTAGACGTCTAAATTTTCTATTTAAATGCCACACCTTTCTCGTATCAAGAGCTGGATTATCAGTTCAGAGAAAGAAAATTGTGGACTTCTTGCCGGATAAAGGTGGCGTGATTCCTTGATTATTCTCTTAAAGGACGAATTTGTAGTTAATTAGCTAGGGCATTAGAGGTTGGTACGGTGTTGGTCGCGGGCGAATCGGCGCATTTACCAAGAAAATCAGTATAAATCGCCTGTCGACGCGCGGCGCGCATAGCCCTGTCCTCCTTCCATTGCAAGGACTCGAGATAAATTAAGTTGAATCGAGGCGAATCGAGGATCGATGCGGGGAAACATGTCGACGTCCTGCTGTTTTACGGCGGCTACGTCTTAACACGTCCTGTCGGGTCTCAGGCTGTCCATTAAAGGTATTTACTGCATATTATTACCTTCACTTGCCCGATCGTTTACGATCAACGATAATAAAATAATTATAACTCGGTGTCGTAAAACGTTTACGGGGGAGCAAAGGCAGCGGCCGTGTGTAGTTGCCTTTGGAAATCGCGTTGTCCACCTGAGCTCGTTTTCCCCGCGTGTACACGCATAGACCAGGGCCTCCGAGAATCATGGCCGCCGGATTGGCCGGTCATAAAGATAACAAAATGCCCGGTTATCTTAACGTCCACTTTGATTTTTCGTCCGGGGCGATTATTCTCCCGTGGAACATGCCGGTCGTCGATACTCTCAGATCGAACTCGTGTTGTCGGCGCATTTTTACGTCGGGGAAACTTATCGAAGAGCCGGCGTGCTGCGGTTCGGCCGTAAAACCGTTAGAAATGGCTGGTACCTAATGACACGCGCTAAATCTTCTTCTACCTCGCTGAATTCCTCTTTAGATCGATTCAAATTTCAGAGTCGCGCAAGATTGTAATTTGTGAAGTGTGAGAAATGTGGAAACTGAAAGTTTCTCAAGTCTCTGAGTTTCTTTTTCTTTTGTTTACTTTGGAATTTTGAGTTAGCGTTGAGCATGGACTTGTGCGAAATCGTCCTAAATAATTTTTATGGTTTTCGTAGGAAATGCTGATTCTTTGATCGCGGAAGCCTCGTTAATCTCCCGGCGACAATCGTTTTTTAGAAGACAGAAGCATTCTGATAGCCATAAATTATCGATCTTTAATGATTCTGACAGGCTAGACGTTACAGACCAATAAATCTTACGGTCCTAAACGATTCCAGCGGACAAAGGAGCAAACGTAGCAAGGCAACAACAAAGGAGCTAAGTGGTAATTATTTATGCATTATAGACGGCGTGACAGTAGGTGTTGCGATGCTGAAATTAGACAGCCTCTAAATCAGTATAGACCAAGCTGCTGGATCTCTCGAAGATCTAGAGGAGTGTTTGCTTCTCCGTCGTGCTTGGAGACCGGTGATTTCACCATTACCCATTTGACCACCACAGTTTCCCCATACCCTTCTTGTCGACACCTACATCTACAGGGGGGCCAGCACACCCCAACTGACCTAATTGTAACTTATGGCGACCCTAATAGAGCCAACCGTTCGCACGTCTAAAATCTACACCTCTGACCGAATATACCCGGATCATGATTGGTGGATGCTCCTTTATCACAGAGAGTCGTCTTTACCTACGGGGTGGCACGGGTTCGTCAAAGTCGGTTCATTTCATGGAAACTTGACGAACAGAGGAGGAGTTATGGTTACGCCATCCTTGAGTCTTCGAGAAGTCTCGAAAATATTCCTCCTAAGAGATTTTAACTTCTATTTTCATGATTCGTGAGATCTTGGGTCACTTTCATATAGAGATCAAAAATCTGTCACGATTGTGCCATTTTTGAGCCTTCAAGAGGCCTCGAAAGTATTCCTCCTAAGAGATTTTAACTTCGTGAGATTTTAGGTCACTTTCACGTAGAAATCAAAAATTTGCCATAGTTGCGCCATTCTTGAGTCTTCAAGAAGTCTCGAAAATATCATTCCTCGTGGAGGCTTTAATTTCCATTTTCATGAGACTTTAGGTCACTTTCACATAGAGACCCAAAAATCTACGTAACTTCTAATAGCAACGGATTGTTTCTTCTAATTCATGATAAAGGATTTCGATTTCAGTGGATCTCATAGACACCCTACGAAAAATTTCTTTAGCCTTATCAACGTAACGTGACTCTTTAAAGCTGAACAATAGAACTAGAATATTGGGACGGTGTCTTCCAACTCGAAACTTAGTAGTTAAAGTTCCGGAATAAATTGGAGCTAACATCTGCAGATTATTACGTGCTACGTTCAATTATCGATGAGGATGGCGCACAGTGATACGTTACGTGTAAGAGAAAAGGTTCTTTCTTTGATGAATGAGAATGACACATTTGATCATGTGAAAAGAAAGGAAAGAAAAAAAGTTCGTTCCAGTTGTGTTTCTTTGAAGAAGTTGACAGGTGCGCTGCACGCCACCCAGCTGCTGTTTCATTTCCAATATCATTCATGCAACCCTAAATTCCTGACAGCAATTGTTTCTCTACTGTTTTCTTATCGTATACGCTATTGTGTAACTACACTCTGTAGAATACATATGTACTGTCAGACTATTCTGGGAGGACAAAGTGTGTTTCTTGCGAAGAAACTCAAGAGCAGTGACTGCTTTATTCGTGAACTTAAACGTGACTGGAGAAACATATCAATAGACCTTGTAGCCTCGGCTAAAATTCGAAGAAAAACACACTTTTATCAAACAAATTTTCTCAAACTGTTAACGCCAAAAATATACGAGGGTGGATGGATAAAAATAAAAATTCAGATGTCTGAGAAACGTATCGAAGTTAAGAAGAAACACATCGAGAAGGAAAAAAATAATTCTACGTCCTTTTGTACCCTCCTTCCCCCTCGTTTCGCGAATTTCTCGACCTACCCTCGCACGTAAAGCAATTTTACCCATTTTCAAACGAAAACTGAAGAATTTTGATACATGAGAGGGTTAAAGTCATAGTGACGTAAGTCGCAATTTCTTTATTTTTAGAAACAGAGAATATTATTAGAATGATCGAATAGTTTGAGCATATGCAGATTGCATTTCACCACTTGGGTCCAAATTTTCAGAAATGTCACTTACACCCCTCGTATCTGGACTCGCAAGTGTCCTCGAAAGAGCACGATGTCACGCAGTCTAAAATTCTTTCATCAGACGAGCCAATTCCAAACGCCAGACTGTATCGTCAGACTGTACACACGCACAACAGCCTAGATAAAACGAAATCCGGTTAATACATAATGTTGGCCCTTTAATTTTGAACGGAGAGAGCGAGCGTTTGCTCTGTCCGGCTGATGAGGCACGTAGGGACAGCTTCATCCCCTATAAAGGCTCGACTGGATATCAAAGTCGCTATTTATAAAGAGTCAGGTCGTACACTCACACCTAGAGTAGGTACGTGGCGTAAAGAGGCGTCGGTACACGCAGTCTCGATAATACGCATTTCCGTACGTATACACAGAGGAGACACGCAAAAGAGGACACGTGGAGGGACCGGTCATACGTATTTGCATATAGAGAGCGTTAGCTAAGGGAAATAGAAGCCGAATACGTGACAGCCTTGCTCTGGGAGGCGATTCTACGTTGAGAGACGGACACTTCCTATCAACGAGTTCATTAATAACCAGACGAAGCTGGCCAAAGGTGAACCAGCCTGACTAAATGGCCGAACATCTCCTCCCGTCGCTCACGTCTCTTCTACTCTGCACGCTTTTAATATCTCACCAATGATCCGTTGTCCTTAGGAACGACCTTTACGAAAACCCTTGGGACCTGTTCGTTATATCGTGAAAATGAAAATCTGCGTGCAGAATTTCTAAGAGTGTACGGTGTCTCGAGTATGCTAAAAGAGAAAAAAGTATCTTCGAACCCCCTCATTTGCGGCCAGACATTAATCCTCCTCGCGAGACAAACGCTTTATCGCAGCGTGTATTTGGTTTGTTCTACGGATAAATACGGTCCCAAAGGCAAATGGGATAAATCTGAATAACACGTTTCAACCGACGGCTATGGTGTCCCTTGAAATGGGTACGAAGGGGCTGGTGAATGATTAGAGATATTAATATTGCCCGGTAGAAGGGTGCAAACTACCTAAAATCCTACGGAAAGGGTGATATACGTATACGTACATAGATCGAGTTGTGTATACGTTATACAGGATGGAAATTTATAGACAACATTTTCCACGAGTGAGAAAGCACGACTTGTCGCGATAAGCGAACGTTCGAAGGATTTTCGAAAGATCAGCAACGATCGATGATAATTTGATATTGTTGCGGGAAAGGTGATCGTAGAACGGTGATCTGAACGATAGCGACACGGGATTTCTTCATCGTCTGGAACGTACAAGCACGATTTTAATTTCCTTTCGCTCTCGATCAGCCAGTTCTCGGATCACGAGCGCGAGCAAGGGTTACGTCTCTCTGTGCTCAATGAGAAGATCTCGATCTCTCTCCGAACGGTACGAACCCCGACGGAGTGTCGGATCACAAACAAACGCGGATCCGAGGCTCCGCAAACTAATTCTAATCTGGGCGCTACCGACAAATCGCTCGCCATAAATCTGGAGCCAAGAAACCGAGAGCCAAGACGTTCGTAATCGAAGATAAACCGCCTTGCCCGCGCTACCGCGTCACTGCTTTCCACCCCACCAGTGGAAACCAACTATCGTATGGTTATCAAAGTCAAAGCAGGACGCCGAACCACCAGGGGGCACCGTCAACGGTGGAGGGCTGCCAGTGAGGGGATGACGTCCTGCTAACTTATCCAGATAAATCAGAAATCCCGTGGAGTTCGTTGCACGTGAACCACGAACGCCGACTCACGTTCCTCAGCTCTGCTACGATAAACGATTTCGGTTGTGGGAAACTAAAGACAAGCTTGTCTCGCTGTTGCATACCACCGAACCACTTTTCGACCCATAAATCCGAATTGATCACGTGCTGTTAGGTCATCTTCCCCTTTGCCTCCATAAAATGGTACAGATAGGTGTGCTATCTTACAGAGAACGCTGTTTCTTCTCAGGCTGAATCGGATGTTGGGAGTGTTCAGATTGGAGGAATTTGAGAAACGTGTATCTCTGATAGTTATGTGTCACAGTGCATGCTGTAGAAATTTTAGATTTCAGTGGAAGATTGCATCGTTCAGTTGCTACAGACTATGTATACGGAGGACAATAATTTTTTTAGAAATAAAGGATTAAATAATCTCCAATAAAATTACACTTAAATTTGTATAATATTGTCTTCCAGAGTTTTACAATGGTAGAATGGTCGCTGTAGACTAAATTGTAATTATTTCTAGGAAGAAAGGATTAGATGGCAGTTGAAAGAGTTAAAAATAATTTGGATAGCGTTGCCTTTTTATTTATTTGTGTGCTCGTTTGATCACTCAAGGTGCACGCTGCGAGCACGAAAGTGTAAAAATCTCTGGAAGACTTTGACTAAGTGCTCAACCTTCTACATTGTTAATCATGAGCAATAAGGATCGACTAGCCACTAAAACGATCCCTAACGTTCTTATTGTCGGGACGTTCGTTTCTACAGCTCGTCTTTCACACGGTATTTTGCTGGACAAAGCTAATTACGTTTCATAAATCATTCACACCGCTGGACGATTCTCTTCTTCTAATCACCGCGACAATCACTACTATTCGATTTGGTTAGATTTTATTGTTCCAAAAACCCGGCATCTCTCTGCTAGATAGAAACTGTCATAAAGGGATTCCTGATCCCCAATGTCTGACTCGTTGACGAGATTGATCGCTTCTCAGCGACAATCGTAGTCGTTTGAGGACAACGAAGACCCTTTTCCCAACACCGTGAACGCACCACCACCGTGTGCTATACATCACGGAGATTGAAACATTTCCTTATTATTACGAACGCGGGCATAGATTAATTCCATGGTATTACAAACGTCCACGCTCTACCAACATTCACTCGAATAGCTCGGTGACGTCGATCCGCTTGACACTGACGGGACGGTTAGCGTCTTTGTTTAAATCGAGCCATGAATACTCTTTGTTCCTCCCTCTCCTGAGAATGTACCTAGGGCTATTCGTCGCAAGATGTGAGCGGATGATGGGGAAAATACTTTGCACGTTCTCGCACTGAATATAAGAATATTCAACGATTGAAGAGAAAAAAATATATACGAAGTGAATTCCTTTTGATTAAGGAGAATGTAAATAGCTAATTTATGCAGCTCAACTTAGCCAAGGTGTTATTTCAAAAATTTTTATCTCGTGTTAAATAAAATTTGCAAATTTATCCTTTAAGAGGAGAATAGAATTCTCTGAGCGACGATATTTTTACTTCAAATGAGACTATAGAACAGTGCTCAGTGCTCTAAATTTTCAAAGGAATGTCGTGAACACCGTGTATTCCATTAACGACTTAAAAGGCAATTGAAACTCTTTCACAGACCAACTTATCGGGCTTCAGTTATATGTAATAGACTCTGATAGCTAACCCCGTGTCCGATGACACGAAGGTTCATATCCAAGAGGAGAAAAGCGTAGGAACGTATGATCATCTTACAAATCAGCGACACTTTCGGCCGTCCTTGATGCGTGTTCATAACGGTGAACAACGGGTGGTCCATCAAGGGCGGCCTCAGCAGATGCTAAAGCGAATCAAGGAATCGCTTCTTCGAGCTCGAGCAATTGGCATTCGAGGTTCGATCATTTGCAGCAATTTTCATTACTCGTTCAATCCTATCCGTGTGTGTATGTATCTGTATCTCTCTCTCATCGAACGATAAATTTCACGGAATCGTTGAATTTCTGTTTACACGTATCAGTGGTAGAGAGGTGTACCGGTCGCGAAAAACCATACACCTCGAACGTCTCCTCTTCTCCCTTGCTCTGTGTCCTTCGTTTTCTTCCCTGCGACTCGGTTAATCTCGTAAATTGCCGTCGGCCAGGGTGTGACGGGAATATTTACTGGAATCTAAGTTTATAATTACCGAGAAATCCAACGCCGCGTATATACATATCGGACGTGGTCTCTACCGATCTCGTTATAAACTAGGATCGCACTGGAGCCCTCTCCCTCGTTTCTGTCACCTCTTTCGCCCCTCTTGTACCCCAGCGTCCTCTTCGCTTGCTCTTGGTGTCCCTCCTCTGGTCGCGTATTACGAATCGCCTTCCACGTCAAGCACGGCGAATTAATGCACGTAATATGTTGGCCTCGGGCACGTTTACGGGTGTGCGTTCCTCCTGGTATAACTTAAGACCCTGCGCGAGCTCTGTGCTGGTGCGCGTAGAGAGTCGGTGTATCGCGGGTGCAAGGATTCATTGGCCGTTAAGAAATCGTCCTACCCAATCCCCCCCCGACCCACTCTTTTTCTCACCTGCTTGCCCTTTCTCCCTTATTTTTCTTCCCTTCCGCCGCTTCTTACAGTTCCGTCGACAACGTTCACCGGTGCTCCCGGTAATCAGCTTTCGATTATTTATCGCTCTATTAATCCGTGAATAGGTACCGATCGGCCAGCCAATTTGTAATCGTTAACCGAGCCCGATTCGGACCCTTCAGCCACCGGTCGCGGCCTTTTTTAGAGAGACTCGCTACGTAATGTAGAAGTTATTTGCGCGTGATCGCGAAAAGGGATTGCAGGTTTGTACAACCGGGATCACCGTGTTGGACGACAGTTTTCGAACGCTTCTTGGATCGTTCGATAAAGTAGAGCCGGTTTCGTTTCACGTTCGCGAGAATATTCCTACATCGATCGTGAGAGGTGGGCATAAGCTGATTAGCTGGAAATCTTACGTACAGATTGAAAGTGTCGAAGAATTGTACCAGTATTGTAAGAGTACGGTGGTTTCGAATGTTCTTCAGGTTCGACAAATCAGGATTCGTTTCAACAGCTTGTAGCCGATCTGTCAGTCAGCTGTTTTCCATTTTCTCCGGGTTGCCGAAACTTTTGTTAGAGGAAGAAGAAGTTGAAGCAGTGTCTCTCCCACTTCTAGTATGCGCGAGAGACGTTTCAGGTAGGTCCGGGCAATGATGTATCGGCTATTACCCCGAGCACAGTACCTACTAATATGTTTTCCTCTTTTTGTTCCTGCCTCAACACCTGACTTTCGTATTCCATTCACCGATCTCACGACGTTTCGCTTTCGCTACTATTCTGCTGCAAGAATGTCGCAGCAGGAGTTATTATGGAATTGCTTTTGTATTCCTTATTGAGATTTCCTCGCTTCTCGTTGATCCTCGGCAACAATTGCAAACTAACGATAATTAAACGTCTTACGAAAATTACACTTCAGGAGAACCTTTCTTAAAAATGATTTAAAAAATTCTCAGTTCCTCTAAGGAGACTGTTTACTTGAGCAACACCCTGTATATATTCTCATACTTCTTCACCGGAGGAGAATATTTTCGATAGAAGCGTACCGTCCATTTAATCGAAAGAAACTCGTCTTATATTCGTCGAATCGACGATCGAGAGGAAGGAAGTTTGTTACTCGAAACCGGAATTCGTGATACTTTCCATATTTCAGAACTCATCGGGTACTCGCGAATAAAGTACAACGTTAATGCTTTCTTATCCGCGTGGCGGGGAGCAGGGCGGTTTAATACCTTCTTAAATATTCCCTCCTTTTCTCCACCTCCCGAGCTCGAAAGATCTTCGCATTCCTCCTCCACCCTCCGCCCTTTTCCTTCGTCCCCCTGGCCGACAACGTTCCGCTGACTCTCGAGTGTTAGAAGGAGGGTAGTATTCTTAAAGGTAGAAACAAATAATACGATTACGTTCCGTTTCCGTTTATTAAAGAAACAAGATATCGCTGTCTGGGCTGGATGATTCCGAAGCCGAGTCCTTCCTGTTACTTCCTTTACCTATAGACATCTCTCCGAGGAGGCAGGCACTCGATACCGAAACTCGATATATTAAAACTCGCGAGAATTACTGGCCGCTGCAGATGGCACGCACTTGCGTCTGCGACAGCCTGCGAAAAAACGCGTAAGCCTGCTTGTCCTGATCATCAGACAGAGTTTCAGCGATTTCCTGTGCGGAGCCACCACCATATTCGATATCCTGCTGACTATGCCCGTCGTAACCCGTTTTCTTGCCGTTGAAAACGTGAGAACCTCGCCGCGTCCCTTTTCTACCACTCCGACCTACCGATCTTTCACGAACGCCGATCGACTCCTTTGCTTCTTCTAATCACGCTGCGGAGTATGCTGCATTTCTCGGTGTTTCATGGCTAAATTGCTGGAAAGCTGTTTCTTAGAATTGGCGAAAGTAATTGTAGCGCAAGGGTGGAGTGTGAGTCACCTGTAATCCAGGGTACCTGTCGAAAATAGTCATTCTAAGATTTCTAAGACTCAATACTCCAATCACCATTTCATCTCAGTTTCACACTTACCTCCTCTATGCCTCCCTGCCTTAATCTCGTATCGGGTGGAAGTTTTTCAGGTTAATTTCAATTACCGTCAAGGTTAACGTTGACAACCTGCGCGACGAACGCAACCGGCGATTCCAGACGGAGAGATTAATCCGCGGGAGACAGAGGGGAGGAAAATCTGTCAAATTTTGCACCGAGTAAGTCGACCCCGGTGTATTACGCGCGAGTTGAAAGGTGGTTGCGGGGCTGGCTCACCTTTAAACGCGGCGGCGGCGATGAATCGGCCAATTTATTCGAAGCGTCGCGTAGCACGCGTCGGTAGAAACGGCGTGTACAACAGTCACGTTGAAGAGTTGCAGACGAAATGAAGAAGTGGTTACCACC
The DNA here is from genome assembly GCF_001263275.1 of Habropoda laboriosa. Lineage (NCBI taxonomy): Eukaryota > Metazoa > Arthropoda > Insecta > Hymenoptera > Apidae > Habropoda > Habropoda laboriosa. The sequence continues at coordinate 485,068 of NW_017100227.1, read as the reverse complement.
CACCCGTGATACACAGGGAACAGGGGGATCGACAAGTCCAACCCAGCGAACGAGCCGGGACCAGTTAGCTAGTCGAACTCACATGGCGCGCGTATAGCACGTGCGGATATATTGAGACACGCGCTAACGCATTCTAATTATCATGCGCATAATGGTGGCCGGTTGCCAAGCTTCAGAAATACATCAGACTCCGGCCCACTATAGATAGGTATACCCGCGCGCGGATTCCACGGAAACGCGGAATATTCAGACGGGTCTCTGTGCGCGCGCCAGACATTTATCGAGAAATAAAGTCTCGAATATTTCGATCATCTTGTTTGCTCCGGCCGGCCACGAGTGTTACACGATGACGGAGAAACATTCTTCGATGAAGAATGGGCCAACGTAACGAAAGCCAGCTGGATCTTAGCGAATCCGCCTCGCTTCGTAGAACTCTGCTTTTTGTTTCATCTGAGAGACACAGACAAAGAGAGAGAGAGTGAAGAGAAGTAGAATATATAGGTGGACACTTGAAAGATATTCACCTAAGGTATAGGAATAGAGAGGATTTGAAATCGTTAATGACTGTCGAGCGGTTTCGTTAATCGACGTTACCCGCCATAGGAATGTCAAGCGGTTTCGGGCCAAATGACCATCCGTTCGTTCGAGCACAATGACACTTTTTTCATCCGGACCGAGGACAATTACGGGTACGCTCGTTGCTCCCTGCACGCTCTTTATTTCTCCTTCTTCCACGAACCATACGTCATCGAAGCCTTTCGTGTTCTCGTCGAACAAGAGGAAACCGACTGGCATTCAGTCGACAACGAATGCCCATATAGACCAAGACCTCCTCCCCTCCTCCCTCCCTTCCTCGCCCGCCCCTTCCCGCCGTCCTTCCTCTTTTTCTTCCTCTTCATCGCTATTGCTCGAAAGGCCCCGGTTTCGCGTCTCATTTTTTTCTACCGTGCCGATCTTCAATCTTCGAGCCACGGCCGTGCGCTGGTCATTGCCAGGTCGGAGTGATAGATGTGGAAATAATTATAGGCGAACGGTCGCGCAATAAAAGTAAAAACCATGTCAAATTTCGCCGGCCGGTAATGACTTTTGACCATGCAACGGAAAAAGTCAATAATAACTCTGTTGCTCGTTCGACGATCGCGGGATCGTTCGATCGGCCGCGACTATCGATCTCTTTGTTCGCGGCGGAAGCGGAGACGGAGATTTCTCCGCTGTCTGTGAAACTTGCAAAGATGGCAAGTCGAGTGTACTTGAATGTCGTTAGAAAATCGCCTTTGTCTTTGTCTCGTCCAGGTTCTCCTCTGCTCCACCGCGTGCTAGAGGGTTGACGTAATATCGGTAAAAAGCGTTTAGGATTTTCATCGGTCACCGGGAGCGCGGAGGTGGTGTTTTCGGAGAGTTGGACTTTTTGGGAAGGGAGTAATTTACGACGAAGGCCCTTGAGGCCCACGCGCTGCCTAATCCGCTTGTTTCTGGAAACGTCACGTACCGCGGTTCGAGAAGGGGGCCGAGGGTTCAAGTGGAACTGACGATATCCAGATTCGGTAAATTAGAGCTGTATCCAGCGCGCTATCTTTCTCTGTCCCTCTCGCGCGTCGCACCAAGAAGAGGATAGAGGAAACTATCGAGACAAAATCGTGAAGCTTGGGGGCTGCCTATCGTGTACATGGAGAAAAATCACGAACGATTTGTCCCCGTCGGTCTGTGACGAAAGACGAAATCAGTTTGTTCCAAAATCAAAGACCCCGCGAATCTACCCGAGATGATCTCCCCGACGAAGGTCGCAACGTACCTTACTCCGTCCCCCTTCGCGTTCCTGGCTAATGCAGCGGCGTGCCCCGGGGCACGGTAATGCCTAATTAATCCAATTAATCTAGGCTCGGGCACAAATGACCTCAGCGAGGACCTCAAAGACGCAGGGGCCGGCCAGTTGTCCTGCGCGGCTGATGGACCGGGTCCGATCTAACATTCCGAGAAATTAACGATTACCGGTGATTTATACAAATTCATATTTTAAATTATTGGCCGTCATTAGCGTGCGTCGAGGTATTAGTTCCCGGTGACGTGTAAAAGGCTCAGCTGGCCTCCTCTTTCTCCCCCACCGCACACACTCTCCTATAGCCCCAGCCTCCCACCTGACCTAACCCTCCGCCGCCTCATTTCTCCTTCAGGCTCGATCATCGTTCCGTGGCGTGGGCCTCGAAACGGCGTATAGTATTCGCTCGATCCGTCCAGATCCCGTCTGTGCTCTCTCGCGCGCGCTGGAATATATTATCGTTTTGTTCATGCGAGCCGGAGCGAGATGGAACATCGGAGAACGAGAGAACCGAGCCAGGGCCGGGCTGGTTGTCATTGGCTCATTTGTTAGACGCCATCCAAAGCATGCGGGGCCTTGATTTAGTGCCTCCACCTCAAACCGCATGCGTATATACCCCGAGAGATATCCGCCGCGGCGCCCTTCATCGAAGAGACAAAGACACGAATTGAACCGCGCCGAGCACGCAAGTTCATGACCCCGTTGCCGTTTTCCAAACTCATTCGCGGTTCCACCGATTTTTCCGCGGTCCCTCCCTTCCGCCGACCTTCGCGCCACTCTCGCCTACAGGGTGATACATTTTGGAAAGTTCGAATTTCCTTTGCTTTCACCTCTCAAAGGTTAAACTTTTCCACGTGAGAAATGTCACCTTGTCGTTGTGGCACCAAGATTTCCAAAAGAAATCCGAATCACAGCCTTCCATAAACTTTCATTCATCCAATAAATTTTAAATACAGTTATCAAGGAAACTTAGGAAAGTTAGGAAAATTCGAAGATGTCGCGGATGACAGAAAAATCCCGACAGCACGTCCGATCGTGAAAAATTGCACGCACACTGGTCATTAGCACACGCGTGACAAAAGTTCGTTGCTACTCGAGCGCGAAGCTTACGAAAGCGTCTTCCCTATAAATCCGAGGCTCGTCGGTCTACGGTGTGTAGCTGTCCATACAGCGCACGATATTTCACCTTGTAAATGCATCACGGTGATCCATCAGGAAGGAGGAATTCAAAGAGATAAGAGGAGAAGGAATTACACGAGGCAGGTGTAGGTGGTCCTCTCCATTTCCTCCGGCGCATTTGCGGGCCCTTTGGGTCGGTAGATCGGGCCCCGATCTGCGGTGCCTTGCACTTATACGGTAGCCGAACAACGTAGCCCAGGAAATCTAATTGTCGGTCTTCGACGTAGCTGGCAAATTGCAAAAATAAACACGAAGGAAAAAGGATAAGGGAAGAAGGAGGGAACGTTAAATCGAGAAGACCAACAACCAGTCGCTGTTGGAACTTCATCTTTTCTTTTCTTTTTCTTCTTTTCTACGGAGAATGGAAATACTAATTTTGCGGAATACGGTGGCCGGACTGCGGTAAGCGGCCGTTGGAAGACGGTGGTGTGGGTCGTGATTACCCGAGGATAATTATAGTCGACGTGCGCGCGGGTTATAGAAGGGGGTAGTTCCACTGTACCACGTCCGATGTGCGTTTACGTGTGCGTCGGGCTATCACGTGCTTGATGGAGATTCGAGGTAAAGTCATCTGGGTGAAACCGCCGCTTTTCGATTCGAGTTTGTCCTTGCACCTCGGATCTGTCCAATTTTCACCGCTTTTGATAAGTTTGATAAGACTTTCCGCGAGTTTTCTTATTGTTGCTTGTGTCTCCGTGTGCACTTGTTGTCATTTTACAAGCACTGTACGTATTCTTGTGAATAGAGGGATTTACGAATTTTTCTAGGTCACTTGAGGAAACGCATTGTAATTTGGCAGTTGGTGATATTTTGTGTAAATTACAGATGCAAGGTGTAGTTTGCCTGTCTATTCTTCTGTAGCCTTCAGAAGTTCTTCACAAGAAAATTGGTGATTATTTTCACAGATCTCCAAATATTTTCTCAATTAATTAAAACGGCCCTGACCGGGCCTCGACGCAGAGAATTAACGGGACCGTTAGACGAGCGCACCCCCTGCAAAACTTGTACCGAACGGCAGCGTAATATATTTTCTCTATCCTCTAATTATCAACCTAGGCTTTCCCTTCTCCGATCTTCGATTTCCTCTCCTTCTGGGATTTTCCAAAACGCTAGCCGCCTCGAACTTCCATCCCCACTTTTACCCTTTCCCTATCCTCTTGCAAATATCCCAAGACCAATCATCGAATTTCCATCGTTCCAATATTCCACCCCCAGATTTTAACTCTCATTTTCTGTACTCCTCCAATTTTTCAGTCTTCCTCCGAACACCAAACCATACACTCCAAAAAACGATCGGCCTAGTCTGTTGAAAAATCACATGCCCAGTCTTGTACCTTACCAGCAAATTAAATAAAACTTGTACTCCGGATTCTCGCTAGTTTCTCAGTACAAGACATTCCATTCGTCGTGATCCAAGTCCCGTATTCGTGGACCGACACGACACCACAGCAATAGAAGAGTCAAAGTCTGCGTAATCAAACGAAAGATCGAAGGGAAGCTTCTTCAAGTGTAACGAGAACTCGACTGCTTATCAACAGGAGATATACGTAGAAATTAATGCACAAAGTTCCTTTACCCTGTACATTAAAAATTTTTGTTTACAAATGTCCACTGATCCAAGGAATCACTCCCTAAAGCCACAACTACTTCTTTTACACTCTGCACATATAAGGAATTCACTAATTCCATACGTGTAAAGAGCCAATCCCTCTAATCTAACCTAATCTAAAAATTGCCGAGACTTATTTCAACGGAAGAACCATTTCGCGAACTTTCAAAACAGAAAGAAAAGAAAAACGCAATACTGAATGTTCATCCCAGTTCTAGTGTCCAATGCATCGAACTTCACGAGACGCGTTTCGTTCGGAAAATTCGTGAAAATCCGAAGAATTGACGCGTGACAGGACCAGGATAGACAAAATCGAGCGATGAAATAATAAAAGGAGAGAAGGAGAGGAGGCGGTGTGTTGGCGTTCGAGGAACCGTAAATACCCCGATGAACGGCAATAAGAATTTATTGCAGCCGCCTTTGACGGTAGGCCGCCGGTTTTCGGATTCGGGGAAGGGTCATTTTTGATATCACGAAGCCACGTTAATTGTTGCGTTACGAAGACGGGCCGCATCTGAAGAGGCTAAGCTGGAGGAGAATAAGAGGGCTGAGAAGAAGGAGGCGATTGTGGTAGTGAGAGTGAAGACCGGGGAGAGGATGGAGTCAAGATATAATTGCTACATCCTCTTAGTCACGTGCCACTCACGTGGTTCCCAACTGCGAGTGCGAACGACTATGAGGCGACTATATAGCTCCAAGGTACAGTGCTTAACACCGACGTTTATACCAGGACGTTTCTTGCCGCGTGCTGTGGTTTGATTGATCGTTTAATAAAAGTCTTGTCCTGTACACTGAAAATAAATTTCCTACCCGGATAAATAAATGGTTCTTACAATGTGGTTAAGCGAATTATCGTCATGGGGATGTGAGTAGCGTCGTCTTCGCTCAAACACTCAATTCCATTCGGCCAGCGTCTTTTATGTACTGCTGATATTTGCACAGTTGATAAATAATTGCTAGCTGAAAGGCTTGACGAAATATTTAGGCGCTCTTGTGAAAAGTAGGATTCCTGACGTTTTCAGGTAGTATTATACCGTTAACTGGTGTAAGGTAAACATTTTTATGGTCAGAGTTGAATACTGTAATAGTAAATGATTAGGCGAGCGTCTTTTATGAACTGCTGATTTTTGCACAGATGATGAATAATTGCTGTCTGAAATATTTAGGTAGCTTTCACTGACAAGAGTGCAGAATTTGTGACATTTTGTTAATCTCTTGCCTTACAATTTTTTCAACGATTATGTGTGTTAGCTTCGACTATTCGCTGTTATTATAGTATTTCAGTCTTAAATTGAAGCTAAATTTAGAGCAAACATAGAAATTTAACAGAAATATGCATAATCTGCAACACGAGTGTGACTCATCGTTACCATGACTGGTGTAAGGTTGAAATTTTTGGTTACCGTTCGATACCGTAACGATAAATGATAAATGAAAGTTGCGAGATTACGGAGGGAGCTCTATCTGGCCTTGGTGCCAACAAAATTCGTGCGAAGATCAGCCATTAATTTCTTTTCGAGAGAAAAACCCAGTCGACCTAATGGGAGCCATGGTCTAATGCCTCCTGCTGTGTCTTCTAAAGGTCTTTCTTTTGCTCCGCTCTTCTACTAATGGCCACTCTTTGATGACAAATATCAGACGAAAGAAAATATATAAATTACTTTGAGAAGGCTGTTCCTATTGGTGACGCTCTCAGCTGGACTCTTTATCGATAACAAATTAAAGGGAACGAACTAGTGGCTTTAAGTATAAACTTCACGAATATCCTGCAAAATCAGCGTCAAATCCAAGACAGCATTTTGTCAAAAATTATGCGATATAGAACTGATTCTGAAATAAATTGTTAATTATTTTACTAAATAATGCAGAAAGTGTGTATTCACTTTTCTATTTAATTACTCCATGTTTTTTGAATAGAAAAAATACATTTGTGACATTTCACGAGAAATATTTTCCAATTAAGCAAATCTGTATTTTCCTTACGATTTTCGTGCGGGAAATTCTAGAGAATATCACCAAGTGTTTCCTACCACAAAAGTAAAAGAGTGCAACTTTTCAATAAAGCATTTACATACTTTGTTTATATACGATTCTTTATCCTTATTTTTGGCTATAGAACACGGTAGAAAAGTTTGCACAGAAACCTACGGGACACCCTGTGTATATAATCCCAGAATTATCCGCAAGACAATTTCTTTCACTCCCACAGCACTTTCCACAATCTACCCGGTGACACCAGGATTCCTCGAATCACCCTCCGCAACAAAACTCGATCGCCCGATATCCCAACAATTCGAAAAAGCAAGAAACAGAAAAATGCGGAGATTATTCGTAGAACAGCGATCACGTTTTATTTCAATTAAACGGCTGGTTTTTGAGTTCGCAGGTGCGAGAGTGCGCGGCTCTGTCGAACGTTCCGGCGACATTGAAGCGTGACACCGAGCGATGCATCAAATCCTTATGCGATGGCGCGTCAGTTGCACCGGATCGTCGTAATTCTTCGCGAGAAGGAATCGCGGTGAAACCCTTTTCGTCGAGCTGCCACTTCAACCACGCCACATTCGCAGCCCGGCCCCTGTGCGTACACACGGAGGCCCGGCGAGGAGCGGTGGTGCACACACGCAGCCAGCCGCCATACTTTGACAGACACAAAAACATCGGAGAGCCTTGATAAATTGCCCGGGAGAAAAAGCATCGGCCACTCGAGGCTGTTCGGTGGCGCGAGAGAAGGGCCAAGAAAGAAACAGAAAGAAATGGGAACGGGGAGAAGAGAGAGGCGTTAAGGACAGGATACATCACCGACTGGTTCCGGTATTGTTCGCGTTAATAGCGGCCAGATACAACGGGACTCGGCCGATCCACCCTCCGCGCGCCTCTAAATACCACAGTGCGTTCGAATGAGCGATGCTTCGATTATCTCGATCTGGAGAGCGTCAATTCGACGGAAACGAGAAACAGGAAGCGTCTGGTGCTCAGGGGGAACGGCTAAGTAGCCCGGCTGAATGCCACAGTTCCTAACGAAACTCCTCTACCTTTCTCTCTTCTTTTTTCTCCAGCCATTCTGTTCTCTCGTGTCCCCTGAATCCAGATGCGCGGCACCGAGCCGGGGTATTTTCTGTGAATTCGCGTGATTGTGTATTGACTTTCGAAGACGTTTTTCCGAAAGCATGAAATTTCTCGGTGGATATTCAGATTGAGAGGAGAGAAAGCTTTCTGTGTGTTATTTGAAACGGTGTATAATTTGTTGGCGAGAAATGGTCGGAAAAACGGTCTGCGCTAAGGTCATTTCACTGAATCACTGTGCGTTGCAAGTTTCACAAAAATGTTTAGGAAAAAGTTAGTAACCTTGACGAATTTCTCTGCTATTAAGATTGCTGCTGATCTCCACAAGATCAATTTCAAATCTGTGTAAAGTTCAGCTCAAACTTTTACCTGAAGTGTACACAGCGTGTCCTGTAAATTGTGATACTACTGGGAAGCAGGTTAATTCTACACGAAAAAGTAAGTGAAAAATGTAGAACAAAATTTTGTACAACTGTTATTACATTATTTTTATTCATACTAATACTTCATCTGACGACAAAAAAATACGATCCCATGTAAAAAAAATATAGGAATAGTGTAAGGTGACGAATCTTGTAGTTCCAGCAGCAAATTTGAAAAATAAAGAACAATAAAAAACGCTTAAAGCAAATATCTTTATTACCCACATCTTCGAGAGCAATTTTCACTCCTTCCACGTGAACGATTGCCGATAAAAAAAAAATACGCGCCGAATATTTCCGTCTGTACTATCATTCACCAGAGTTTCGTCAAAATCGACGGATCAGTCGCTTGAAAACTTTCGCAAGAACAGCTACATCTAACAACAGACACCGCCCTATTCCCGTAAAACGAGGGAAATACGACTGGCAAGGATTTGCAAAGAACGATATCAGAGATAAGAACGCGTCTTCTCATGTGGTACCCGTTTCCTTCCAATAAGGACTCCGGTTATCTGATCTAACTGCGGTATCAGTGGAGAAACACGCGTAACCACAGTCACGGTATACTTACTTATTCATTTAGCCGTTTCGTTGGGCTCGGCCTCTCGTGTAAAGTTCGCAAGCTATGATTTTCCTTCATCGATAAACCCGTTCGATCACGGGACGGTGGTGCACGCACTCCATTATCGTTTCTTCGTAGATTGCGCCGCGCGCGGGCTTTCTCTACGGGGCCGAACGTGACTCTCTACACTGCCGTGATCGCGAACGTTAACAAGAACGTTATCGCGTGTTAATTCAAGGCAGCGTTAAAACCCGGGAATTCCAATATCACGATCAAACCCGTGGTTTTTCCAGGGAAGTTGTTTAGATATCGTTCCATCGACGGGAAACCAACTCCGACCCAATGTTCTACGCGGGATCTAATTGGCGACAGGGTTGGTCAATAAGTTCTCCAGGCGAAGCTCAAGTTCTTAGTAATCACTGTTTTTCTTTCTTTTCTCCTCTCGACCCTCTCCGACCTGGTAAATAACTGCGATACGATTCACTTTATATTTATTGCTTCTAATCGATGCTCGTTTTACTCTTGCTGTAGGCTTACTAGGTCACCGAGAACGATACTGTTTGCTTTGGCGATAATGTAAGGTGTTTCGTTGCTGTACTGACCTTCGTGAAACAGGTAATCTGATTGTTCTAAGTGAAGTGTGATAAAATGTTCCTTGGGGTCACAGGTGAAAAGTGTTTTCCACTTGATGTATCTGCTGTGTTTAGTTTCGTTTTAAAGAATCGGGGATATCGTTGTTTTTATCTTTCATTTTGCCGAATTTTACAATTTCAGTTTACTTTACGTTCTAACGAATTTTCAGATTTTATTTTACTTCACATTTCGACGAACACAATCGCAGCGAAGATCAGAAAATTAAGTTAAAAATCTTGCATAGATCGCAAGTGACCAGGTCATTAGCTTTCACGATCTCTTACTCAAGAATTAATCGGTCGTAAATTCGAAACAGAGGAACACGGTTAAAAATTGATTCCTGTCTCAATATCGAAGCAACCTCAAGTTTCGTTTTCCGCATCTTAAAGCGACAAAAGCAGAAGATCTTCCAGAGTTCATTTCACCCATTTCCCTCGAGCGAAAGCTTCCCACCGAAGTCGACATATTCCCCAAAAGAACGTTTCCGAAAACGATCCTCGAAGGCGGGTGAGAACGAGAAGCGACACGTTTTTTCCCGTTAACTAACAGCCGCGTCTAATCAAGAAATAATGCGGCGATAACACGCGCAACAAAGGCAAACACAAAAGCGTGGAGAAACGTTCGGTCGATCTGTACAGCCACGGTTGCTTTCGGCTCACCTGAAAAGATCGTTAATCTTCAAAGAGATGATAGTTATATTGTCCTGTCACGGATACGGAGGATTGTCGTTCGTGGCCGGGCGAGGAGAGAACGGAAGATAATGCCCGCGGAAAACGTTCCTTTTTTCGCGTGTCGAGATGTAATTTCAATAAATCATGGATAAGTGGTTGGGCGGAGGGTCGGGCGCGGGGCAAGGGGGGAGCAGCTTGCGAATTCGGTATACCGCGAGTCCGGAGCACCGTCGACACTGCGTCGGATTAATTTATCGTCGTGCCATCATTTACACGTACGGCGTTTATTCCTTTTTCACGGTATTGTGCCCGCGGATTGAACGAGACCTACGGGAATATCTTTTCATTTTCGAAAGCTACTCACTGCTTATCTCGTTCGATAATCGGGGAAAAGAGATGCTTGCTCGTTGCAATGGTAGCAGGTGTACAGTCGCGTTCAGAAATTATTCAGACGGTTGTATGTGTTATTCAGAATCGCAAAATTTAGAAACTATACGCACTGACGTATTCGAGACACTCTCGTTTATCTTTTAAAACTGAATTGAACTTTCTAAGATTTTTAGTTTTCGGGTAATACCGAAAACTTGGGACGATAGAGGAATTTTGCTTCCGCATTCGCGTTTGGATATTAGTATTAATTTGTCGGTTATCGAATGAAAATTGGTAAATTTGGAATTTTGTAGCACGACGGTGTGACACTTTTGTTTGGAATTTTTTAGTACAAGAACGGCGTGACATTTTTGCCTTCTAAAAATTCGAGAGAACAGCTGAAAGTTGCATTTATATCTTCTGAAAAATTGAAACTTGTCAATTGGTAATTACCTAAGAAAAAAATTCTCAAACTTTTCTGAGATATGCAAGCTCCGAGGCACCTCTGCTGTCCCGCGCTATCGACGTATTGTTCACTTTCCAGTGCCTGAAGCAGGATGAAACGACATTCGTTGTTGAACGAAATAAACGAGCGTTTGTACAGACGGCTACAAAGCCCAACTATATCACGGATCGCTGATCTTAGGTTAACCCTCGACGGAGAGTCCAGATTCCGCCTACGGAGTATTCAATTTGAGCGGAGCGAATTGCAGATTCTCACCGACTGCCCGCGGGCTTATTATCGCACTTTGCCGGCTCGAAACATCCAGCGAAATTGCTGCTTTACCCGGCTCGATTCACTATACACGATGATTTCGGGGGTCCGATTTACAGAAGCATCGCGTTTTCTTCTTTGCGCCAGTTTTACCTCGCCGAATATATAGCGAACGTTTTGCAAGGTGCATTCCAATTCGCGAATTGTGACTCTATCCAGATTTTACGTTCGAACAGTTTGTTATTGTCCAACTGGAAACACGAGATTCTTGGAATTATCGTTTTAACGACTCTATTGTCCAGAACACTGTTCGATCTTTTCGAATCGTTCGATTAATTTCAGCTACTTCGTTGGTGTTTCGAAGATCGTAGGATTTTGGTTGAGAATAGACGAACGTTTGAGGAGATTAGATGTAATTAGCTGATTATGTCACGTGCAATTATGCAATTCTGAGTTTATTGGCGTGAATATGTCTAGACAAGATTAATTATTACGGAAAAGGCATTCAAAGTGTGCGAGTGGTCTAGTTACGCTGAATTAAAATAAAAGTTTACTCCAACCAACTATAATTTTATAATTCGGATAGAAGTCTCATTGAAACGTAAACGACATGTAACTTGGGGAAAGCAGTTTACGATCAATCAGATTAAACTGGTCAACTTTTATTTCGCAAGGAACGCGTACAATAATTTGGTACACGTAACGAGCTGAAAAAGTATCGAAAGAAACGAACGTAATTCTGTTTATTTCTTTTCAAACTGTTCTACAATCCTGCACGGTTTACCGAATACTTAACATTTCATTGGTATTTAAAACGAAATTCGACATACATTTATCCGTAAACTTTTACGCTCCGACCATTCCGCGATATTTCGCGAAAAAGTTTATTCGAGATGGAAATATTGAGGCGAATCGAATGGCCAGGGTATATTCCTTAGAAGCTTATATGTTTTGAAGGCCGCTCCTGGTGTTCTCGAGGGCCGAAAACCTGGCAGGATTGAAGAGCCAGGACGATGAATCGTCGCTAATGGGTCGTCACGGAAAAACGACGAAGCGATCAGGGAACCTCTCAAACGGTAGAGGGGGGCGGAAGGGTTATTAAAAATGCCCTGAAATATCTGACGGATTAAATCGTCTCATTTGCATAAGATACGGTCACCGTAAACACGAATTTATGGATGTGCGAACGTATAGATTCGAGACCGAACAGGATAACTGCTAATAAAGGCTCATCCTGGCAGCAAATAATGAGGGGGTCCCCTGGGTGGTGTGGCGCCACGATATGCGGCTAAATATCTCCCATAAGCTTATACTATACGCTACGTTATTGCGGCCAGATACGTTGTAAACATTCCTTACACGATGCACCTTACTCTTTTGAATTTCAATTTTCGATTATACCAAATGTGTAAATGTATATATTCCGTAACATTATTTCTTCTCGAAGTTGACAATTCTATTATAGGCGAACAACTTTTTCTTTTTTGTGATTTACGTCAGTCAGTCTTGTAATCTTGCAATTTTTCACTTAGGGAATTTTTGATTCGGAGAATTTTTGGCGCGGAAAATTTTCGACTCGGAGAATATTGAACTTGGAGAATTTTCGACTCGGAGAATATTGAACTTGGAGAATTTTCGACTCGGAGAATATTGAACTTGGAGAATTTTCGACTCGGAGAATATTGAACTTGGAGAATTTTCGACTCGGAGAATATTGAACTTGGAGAATTTTCGACTCGGAGAATATTGAACTTGGAGAATTTTCGACTCGGAGAATATTGAACTTGGAGAATTTTCGACTCGGAGAATATTGAACTTGGAGAATTTTCGACTCGGAGAATATTGAACTTGGAGAATTTTCGACTCGGAGAATATTGAACTTGGAGAATTTTCGACTCGGAGAATATTGAACTCGGAGAATTTTCGACTCGAAGAATATTGAACTCAGAGAATTTTCAACTCAGAGGATATCGAACTGAGTTTGGCTTCATTCCACAAGAAAGTGAACGATTCTTAAAAATAGAATATCAAGGATTTCACATTAAAAGAAAATTCATTTGGAAACAGTATTTTAACGAGGATCAATGAACACTTTAATGAGAAAATTACTTTGAAAATACTAAGCGTTGTCTTTCTTACTCTCGTTCAAAGTATTCATGCATGGTTGACACAGTCAGATTCGTGTACTGTACCAACACCCTCGCCAGCGATGTACGCGCACACATAAACGAGACCGTGTCATCGCAAAGGAGACGCACACTTCACGGCAGCTTGTTTGCATTAGGCCGGCCGCTCAGGATATTACGTAAAGTCAGAAAAATGCCGGACGAATGCAAAGTGGACAGCTCGGGGCCGCGACAAAGGGTCCGTAGCTTTTCACCTCGAGCAACGTACTCGAAGGCATCGTTCGTCCGTGTAATTAACGGCGAATATAATTATGGAGCTTCTCGAACGACGGCCCGACGACACTATTTAGCCCAACCTGGCTCAACCATGGAATTTTCACATTGCTAGTGTCTAACTTGAAAATCATTTCATTTACAAAATTTCCTTGTTGTTTCAACGATCCTGTAAAAAAAAAAATTGGTTCAGTTGAATTTGTACTTAAAATTGTATTAATTCGTGTGTGAGACAATCTGTAAGATACGCAGAGTGATTTGTATATTTCAGAATTGACTAAATTGTACTCAATTTTCACTCTGTCTCTTATTTTACTAATTTTTTTTCTATCTCCTTAGTTAGGTGTTCTCGCTAACATTTTTGAACAACGGAGAAAAATGAGGTAAAAAGTAGTAAAACTATCTGTTAACAAAGCACAGAGGACATTCTAACTCAGATGAGCATAAAGGACGCAACTGTGGTCACCACAAAGCACGTAGAATTTTACCTGGTCCATTGCAGCATGAGATATTTTGAAGAATTGACCAATTTTTATACTAAAATTTAAGAAAAAATATGTTACTTCTTTCTATCGAAAAAAAAAAAACTTTATTCGTACTTCCATATAGGAATACCTCCTTAAAGAGCTAAAAATTTTTGGAGCTGCACGTATTTCTAAACATCCTGAAAAATGTAAACTGAAAAACAGTACATTTTAGCTAAAAAGGACACTATTACTTGCCTGCCGAAAGAAATGAAAAATAATTCACCTTTCGATTAAAAAATCCTTAGTTATCAATCCCGGGACAATTTCGCCACGTTTGAGGAACATAATTCAATGTTTAAGCATTAACGAGCGAAGCATATTTCGTGTGATTAATGGCGAAACGCGTGGCAGAAACGTATCGTGCGTTTGAATCTTCGTATGGCCAAGTAAAGGGAAGAGAGCTAGAACAAGGGGCACAGAGAAAGGTTATGGTAGCGAGGGCTGCTGAAGCACAAATCAATTAGTGGGGGGGCCTCGGGCTCTTCGGGCACCAGAACTACCCTTTCTCGGTCGTACAACCCTGGATCTCCCTTCTTATCCCGACGTAACGAGTTATCCTGGCCTTTCTATCCGTTTGTCTCTTCCTCTCTCTCTCGCTTGGCCTGTGAAGGTAGCCATAGTGAATACAGATTACGTTCCAATCTATACGCTAACGAGTGTTTAGTGTTTACCGAAGCGCGAGCCACCTTTGCTTTGGCTGCAGCAATAGTGTATAGTATGGCAATGGGATAAGTGCACTCGGTTACAGTAATCCTTCTTTAATTTCGCTATTGCAAACATTCGTTTTAAAGTACTTTTAGTATTATAACTAGTACGCTTGGATTATTGAGACGATTGGAAAGTAACACCTACAGATCTGAAGAATTTATGCATTATTTCTTAGCTAGACTATACAGGGCGAACCACTTAACGCAGTCACCTTAGATTGTTCCGTTGTTACTGGACCGATCGAAATTGTTTCAAGTCCCATAATATGGTTTAAAGAGACCATTAAGATGACTATAGTACATTTTTTTAGAAATTTGCAAGGTACCTTCAATTTTTTACGAATAAACCTGTAATTTTCTCACTCCTATATTTTAGTGGTTGTTGAAACAAGTTCATAAAACATTTATTTAAGACACTCTAAATAATTACAATCTAACAGATATTACCGTTAAGAGTATATGAAAAATGGTGCATTATTTCTTACCTAGACTATACAGGGCGACCCACCTAAGGTAGTCACCTTAGATAATTCCGTTGTTACTGGACCAATCGAATTTTTTTTTTTTTTTGGTGTCACGTAATATGATTTGAAGAGGTCTATTAATGTGGCTATAGTACATTTCTTTCGAATTTCGTTTCGCCTACCGCTTAGCAAATGTTGAGACAGCTTCGTAGAACATTTCTTCCTTAACCTTATCTTCTCAATTAAGGAGTCCCCACCTCGATATAATCACAGTCTAACAGATATTACCGTGCAGGAAGGTTCACCGGTTCGAAATCACGAGCGATAAATTCGGAATGTAGGGTAAAAGTCGTGAGGGGACAGAATGAGCGTTTTTATCCGTAGAATTTGAAGCGGCATTTGTCGTGGAAACAGTAAACTGTGGTTCGGACGGTGGGGCCATCGGTGGCCGTTGAAAATTTCGAAAAGCGGTGATCGATAGTAGCACGAGGATAGGAACGCGCATAGAGAACGAAACAAATGCTGCCGCCTCGCATTTAATTACAGGAGTATTTTATCGGTACAAAGCCATTGGTCGCCCATTCATCCGTCGTTCTGTCGGTGTTCACGTCCGGGTGCGTCTGGTATTTCGAGGGCAGCGCGCCGGTTTCGGCCGATGCTGCGCGGCGGCGGCATAGGGCCGACGCTTGCCGGTCCTCGAATATTTATGGGGGCCAAAGTCAAATTAGTGGCGTACGGCGTGCACCTTTTGATTAAGTATCTGTTAACTAAAGGTAATACTTAATAAAGTAACGCTGATTTAGTGTGGGCCAGGGACGCGCGGCATCGACCGATCGTTCGTTTTCCCATTCAAAATAAAAATTCGATATTTATGGGCCCGTGGGGGCCTTATAAGAGCACAGCCAACCGCGCGGCCTATGGCAATATGCCGATGGGATTCGAAGGGTTCACTGCGTGAACGGAACGCCGTACCGCCACACACGTCTTCTCTCTCCTCTCTGTGCATGCTCGCCTTGAACGCCGTATTTGTCGCCTCTATTTCTTCGTTTCTGCCAATTTTTTTCTCATCCAGCCGACCGTTTTCAAGGAAATTGACCATTCGACGTACGTACTCGTAGTAGTGGTGTAAATTCTGTCTCTGGTCAAGATTGACAAAAAGCAAATAGAGAAAAGTACTGTATTTCCCACTTTGTTGACATGTTTTACTAATAGAAAAAATCGAGGTGCGAGAAATGTGCAAACTTTTTCAAAGATAGAACTATATTGATATTTATTCTTACAGGGCACCTTGCTGAGACAGATTTAATATTTAAAAAAACGAACAAATATTTTTCACAGTAGGCAGCTAAGGGTCAACAACGAGCTACTGGGTTTCAGGATTTCATACAACAGAAACACTTTGTTTTGCGGGACTTTTTAATTTACTTCTAAACTAAGTTGATTAAACTTGAACTTCCGCCAGAAATATATTTCCTGCCTTAGAGGAGGTTCCTGTCGATTTTTGAAGCAATTCAGGACGAATAGGCAAAATGGGTACATGATACTTCTTATTAATGAACTCACAAGAATTTTCAAAATGGTCATTTTAAAATTAGAATTGCAACTGTGTGATGAAGCAACGCGGCAAATTCAAATGGCGTAGGAACGTTTCACCGACAGTTTCAACGAGGTGCTCTCGTTTAAACAGACACTTTGAATCTCACTTGACGAGCATTAATAGCGACAAAAGGGATGCTGTTACGATATAACATTTCAATTAACGAAAGAAAACAGGACGTGGTTAGGTTAGGTTCCTTTTTACAAATTTGGTACCCTTTTGAATATTCGACAAGACACCTGGGAGAAATAGTTTCAAGACAACATTCGCAAGGTGTAAAGATCAATTTGCTTGGACAGTTTCAAATGGGATATCTTGTTATAGCGTCGCGAAACAGCTCGATTGTTCTTGTCGTTTACTGGGAGGGAAACTGTGCGCATAAAATCAGCATGTACAGGAATCCCATAGCTTCGAAATGTTTCAGTTTATGTTCAAAAGGTCTTTATCTATAAATACATTGATTAATGTTCGCGTCGCCTCACATTTCATGCGTTCTCGGGGTTGGTCGACGCGCTCTCGCGAGAATACGGTTGCCAGGCAATTTAAGACGCATCGAAAAACGCAACGGTCAGTTCGGGGGGCGAAATTTATGCTCGTCCGCCAATGTATCGCCACTGCTTTGGTCGGTCGTCAATAACCACCGTCCGCCGATACGATACACCTCCGGGGCCCTCTTCGGCCTCCGAATATCCGATTGCAATTATTTCTTCTTGTTTGCATACTTCCCTCGAATCCATCCGGTTGTTCCCAAAAGTCATTGATATTCGCGTAATCGCTGCAACGCTTACACCGAGATCGTATCTGGCCGCGTAAGTGATGTAAAACGAATACATGGTGTACCCGAAATCGTTCTACCGCCAAAACTTCGAAAGAATCGACTTTCCATTGCTAATTTTTTCTTTTTTTACAATTTTTGTGTCTTTGTAAAAATTGATAACGACGTGACTGGAATAACGAAGCGGGATTCTAATGTCTGTTAATTCCTTTTAATTTTTTTAATTAGTCGAGAATAAACAGTAGCAATTATACACACATAGAGGGAGTTTGCAGATTTGATTTTTTTTGTAAAAGGAAGCCTAATTTGAAGAAACTTTCGTTGTACCATAATCTCGGATACACCGTGTATATCGTTGCTTACTTGTGACGTTCCTTTTCGTGGACTTTCCTTCAAGCAGAACGCTGTTGTACAAAATTTCTTATGTATTGCATAACTAATTTGCGTGATTGTCGCTCTAATTCTGAAATTTACTCTTTTCAGAAATATGAAAAATATGTGACCTAGAAATAAGAAATACACTATTTTTATTAACACTTTCCTCGAGCTTGAATTTTTACTTTGCCTGAAAGATGTCAAAAGATAGGCTTGGAAAGTGATCCAAAAATAATTAAAACGAACCGTGCAATTTTTGCAAAGTTTTCAATATTGTCATTTTAATAAGAGGAATTCTGTTAACCACAGGCGGATTGCTAGAAAAGGTATGCAAAAATGTTCGAGAAGTAATGGTAGAAAGTTGTACGATTAGGATCTATAGAAACGAAAGAGGAACACTTCTAATAATCAATGATTATACGAGTCTCGAGTATAAATTAAATATCCAAACTAATCGTGATCGAATCAGAAAATATAAATTAGAAAAAGAAAAAGTTGAATTAATAGCCTTCTAAGCGTCTCGTGACATATATATTTACATTTCGCTATCTGTAGATCAAGGCATTTACACATACACACGGAGTGTTCCTAGACATAAAGACACTATCGTGAGATCTAGAGACAATGTAATTCTGAACGTATTAATATTGACCAATTTTTACCAATGAAAAATATTTCGTAGCTGCGAGTTTAAATTTTCTCTTACACAACGACATTTCTAATAAAAAAAGAAAACCGAGTATTTCGCACATTTAACGTTTCCCTTCAACTCCGCTAATTTCCAAGAGATCCAACAAAACGGGGTTTTCGCTCCTAATTTTAAGGGTCGTTCTCACCCCCTAAACACGACTATAGCGCGATAAAAAGAGGCGCATATTACATATTTTTCACGTCCCATCAAAATCGAACCTAATCAGAATCGCACTCTTTATCAAATTCTCGCGTATACAGACCAGGGCGGATGTAGCGAAAAAGTGTAATGTCAAAGAGTAATTGCCTCTCGATAAATTTCAATCGCGTACATTGATCGCAGGGTAAAGAAGGAGGATTACCTTTGGCAAAGAGGAGATAACAGACACGCCAGGAACAGTGCACGAAACGCTCGTCCCTGAATCGGATCCTCGAGTAACTTGAACGCGGCGAAACGAAATCTCATCCATCTTTCGTAAAGAAAATAGTGGTGCTACATTGGTGTCCCATCTCGAACAAGGCGATCGTGCGCCGAGCCCGGGGAGAGGGTGGTGTGGCTTAGGTGTATTTCGGTCTCCGGCGATAAAGCATTTTTATGTCCTTCCTGGCTGTTTGATTTCGAGATTAGCCGGGAATTTTGGGCGAACCCGCATATCACCGTGATTTACGTAGTACCGGCATTTGGCCAGGGGGGCGCGGTCAGCGTAGCGCCCCGCTAAAGGTAGAATTCTCTTAAATTTCAAATTTATACCCGACGCGCTGTCATAATCTTGATTCTGACACCCGGCCGCAAAGCTATTTGTTCGTTCGCCCGTTCCGCGCCTGCACGGTGGGCTTATTTGTCAGCCGGCTTGCGTGAACTCGAAGGAAACCAGGGGAAAAGGAACGAAAAAACGGAAGCGGGAGCATGCAACGCGAGCGTGCCGCCGCGACACGGTGTTCACGACAAATTGGCCCTCTCGTATTAAAACAAAAAGGACCAAGTTCTCTCTCACCTGATCAACAGCAACCATCCTGAGGAACATCGCGTTGACACCTGCACGAAACTCCTTCGTTTATCTTTCCCCGCGATTTCGACGGCTTCAACGAGTCACTAGAGAGTCTCTGTCCGTCTGACAGGAAATATCTTAAAGAAGGTTGTTGGGAATAATTCAGTTCAGACTAAGTTTGCTACTTTTGAGAGTAAGCAATTCAATATGGATTTTGACGTTTCTTTTCTTAATTTCTCTGTAATTCCGGGAGAATTTGGAGTCTCCTCCTGAATTTTTGAGACTATGTTTCTCAATACTAATTTTGATGTTTCTTTCCTTAATTTCGCTTTAATTCTCTTTAACTACATTCTCTACATCGGTGGTTTCTGAAATCCTAAAGATGGCGATTTCTGGGACGTTGACCAAGGCCCTAGCTTTCATTACCATTTTTGGCCTTCTTGGGATATTCAACCCTTTAGAAAACAAATGCAAACTTGGAACGAAGGGAACAACAAAACATTCAAAGAATCAAACTAATTCAAAATTAGTACAAAATTCATTCTAGTGAAATACAGGTAAGACTCGAAATGGTACACTCAAATGTCTATTCCCATCTTCTGAAAAAATTACAGATTCAAATTTCACATAAACTTTTCTCTTCCATCTGGCTCAAGAAGATGTTTGTACGCTCGATACGAGTCCACAGGTAAAGTATGCAACGTGAACAGGCGCCAGCAGCTCCCACGATGGAGAATTGATTCTTTTCCCCCCCCGACAATGTTTTAAAAAGGCGACAGTAAAATCACTTGAGCGCGTAGTCGTTCCCGGAAGTCCTACTACTGGGCATGTCGCAGCACACCTAGCTGGGCTCGAATGATTTAAAGGTGGGGAACGTCGATTTTGTAGGCTACAGAGAACAGTTGTGGTGGACACGTTCGATCAGGATACCTTAGGTCGAGGATATTTTAGGTGGTACCGAGGGGCACCGGTTGCCCTCCCGGTGAGAGGAAGATTTAAGGCCTACTGGTTGGGCCCAGCTCGCTCATGGTGGTCTATATCAAGACAGAAGATCCACTCGATATCAACCCAACTCCCCATATCGTTCTTATATCGCACTGTGCTTCTTCCACGTTGCTGTCTCTCTTCGTCGTAATTCAATATTTCGCTTAATAACGTTCACGTCCCTTTTCTTTTCTCTTATTAGCGAACATTCGAGCTCTGATAGCTTTCGAATATCGCGCAAGTGCAGTTAGGTCGTCTGGAGAGCTCGTTGCAGTTTTCGAGCGTAACTTTTCGGATTTACAAAACTCTGCATTCCTTCAATTGCGACAATCTTAGTGTCGCAACGAATGGAGATAATGGACACTGCTATTTTTGGACGATAAGAGCTTCCTTCTGAAGTTAGGCTTTCAGACAGTCTTATTGTATCAGTTTCATAAAATTTTGCGATATTCTTTTGTAATTTTAGTAACGCTAAATGATCGAAGTCGTAAAAGATAGCTGCTTTTGAAGTGTGAGTTTATAGCCAAGTATCCATTTCCAAGTCTTTTCGATGGTAGAATCTGCAATTGGCTAGCTATTTTCGTCTAATATTTCCGGGATCCATCAAACTCTGACGTCTGTCGTAGACATTTATCCTTTCTATAGGCATTTTGAATATTTCTTACAGTTTACATTGCACTAAATCCTTTTTTCCAATTTGTGTAACATAATAGACAGAAATGAACTTGGAGCTTATTCGGCTATTCTCGAAGACTACTTTTTAAGATCTAAACCAGCTCTAACTTCTTTCTCCCGAAAACTCGTCGAAATTCCTTCCAATTCTTTGGAATCATGTTCCCCTCAAAATCGCTGTTCCATAATTAATCGTACATCAGCATCGTATCTCACGATCCCAGTTGTCACGAGAAATTTATAACAAGTTCCTCTTGCCTGCATAATGATAAACCATCGACCAATGAAATTTGCCAACACTTTCTCGATACGCAACCTTGGCGCGAGTAATTTAATCAGCGAGATTTTGGACGGCTACGGTACACAGTCCTCTGTAGAATTATGGGACTTTACGAGCCAGCTCGATTTCCGAAAAATACAAATTGCACGCCAACTCGAATCGAACGGCGCGTCAAACCAGTGCTGAAAGTGGTCTTAAAGTTACGCTGATAGCATAGCTGAGTGTCCATAAGTATTCGATTTCCCGGACTTTCGGAAAAATTTGCTGAATACAGCGATATTAAAAATACCACCCTTTCACAATACCTGTTTTCTTCTTTCGCAAGATTGTAGCTATCGATCTTCTGGGAATACCTACTAGAGGCTTAAGATCTTCTCAGATAAATTTCTCGATATTTTACTCTCATCAATAGGATTGGAATGCCTATCTATAGACTGCATTGCGATACTCGTTGACGTGAGAAATTTCTCAGATGTTCACCTGTAGTGAATCACCTGTTAGATTTTAATTACGAATAATTCTTCTTTTTTTTTTTGGTTTCGAAACGAAATTTTTAGTATTTCCTTCGAAGGTGGGTAAAATCACGATGCAACTTTTCGACCGATTTTCACGTGATCTTGAATCACCCGGAGGAACGAAACTTTTAATATTTCGCTGGACGATAAATGACCTCTCGACTGATTTCCACGCAGGTATCCCAGTTTCAACGATACCGCTTAACAGCCATAATTGAATATTAGCACAACGAGATAGCGATTACTGCGAAGCAGGTGTTTCGTGATTTATCGCGGACACGGCGGTTGGTTTGACCGGATTTGAGAATGGTGAGAGATGGAGCACAAACGCGTTTAGCGATCACGCGATCATTAATTTTAATGACGCAGAGTCAACAGCCTTTTTTCTTCGTCCAGGCAGAAAAGAAGCTCTGATTTATCGCGCAGGCCCGAATGAAGACTTTATGTAAACTTTCCACCGGAGTGGGATCCGTTTTCACCTTTGAACATGTGAAATATTGTCAGCGTACCATCGCTAACACGCCTCCAATTAATCCTTATCGTTGCTTCACGCCTGACCGGTTCGCGTGCGAACAACAAGTCCGAATATCATAGCGTAATAAAGTGGCCAACGAAAGGGAAAAAGGAAAGGCGGAAAAAATAATCAAAGAAAGGGTGAAAGACGAAGAAGAAGAAGAAGAAAAAAGGGAAGAAACTGTGAAAAAAAATTGAAGTCGCTCATTAGGCACGTAAGGGGTGGGCTCTTTCGCTTTTCTCGACCGGTTTTTCTTCGGGGTTCACCGAAAAAAAGAGAAGAGAACGAGAGAGAGAGAGAGAGAGAAAAAGAAACGGTTACAGGTCCGTTGAAAGCTATGTTACGAAAATTTTCTCTCGTCATTAGCAACGGGTTGATAAGTGTCGCGAGGTGTGGTGTAACTGCTTGATCCGCCGGCATTAAAAGTCAAATGCAACAGATCCATTCACCGACTATAATTACTCGGGGGACGCTCAGTACGGCACGCATAAAAGCGGCGTTATTAAAAATTTTAAATGTCTATTAATTACTCGCCGTTATACCGACCACACGAAGGACTGTATAAAATGCATTTAATTATCGCACGGGTTGAATGGGGGAAATCAATGGGTTTCCCTGTAGTAAAGCGACGCGGTGGCGAGGGCTTTTTTTCAAAACCTCAATTTGTTGCTTCCACCGTTCACCCTCGAAGGCAAACCGCCCCTTTCCTGTTGCCCGCCCTTCTACACCCTCCTACCGGAGGCAGCCGGTAATGAGGGCGACACCTGAATCCGTGATTACATCGCGGCAATGAAAAGTAATTTGTCGATTCACGGCACGATGGACCGGTTCGATACCCGCTCCTGCAATTTTCCACTTTTCACGAGTGAAAAGCTCCCTGGCCGAGGAAAGCTGCTGGCCGCGATATTTTTTTGCTCATTAACGCGGGGCCCAGTATTTTTATATCGCGAGCTATTTATTCACCACACGATGAACGTCCACTTGGAACACTTCGAAGTGTTCGTAATTGTCTGAAACATTAATTGGTTCGTCTTTCAATGCTTCTGATTGCACTCTTGATGGATGTAACATTCGTGTTTAGCGTTCTCCCTCTCTCTCGCGCGCTTTCTCTGCTTGCTGCTGGTGTATCGATTATCATTGCGGGGGTGCGCCACCCTGAGGTGTCTGGAAATTGGCGAAGTTTGGGAATCTTTTACTAAATGAAAAGTTTCCATTTTTTTTTTTCGCAAGGTACAAATGTAAGTTTGAACTTCTTCCTACAGTTTTTAGGAAGTGTAAATGTTACAAAATGGAGGAGTTGTTGTGAAACTTCTGCTAGAACATTGATTGCTGGCTGCCATCGCTGGCAAGGATTGAAATGTTAGAAGTAATTATTATAGAAATGGCGGCAAACTTAAGGAAGTTTGTTTACTTATTGAAACTTTTCGTTAAGCTGTTATCTATGAAAGAATTCCCAAATTTTTACCCCTGTTTTTAGAAGCCTCAGGGTGGTGTACACCCTTAACACTATTTTCAAACGAGAATCCAGTCGATGATTTGCTTATTTTATGGGGTGAGTACCTACTTTGGTACAAAAGAATAAAGATTAGTGTTGGGACACAGACAGAGAATCCAGTTCGATAATTTATTTGTTTAACACACATTTGTTTGTGGGCACTTTAGTGCAAAAGAATGGAAATTAGTGTTGACGTTACTAAAATATAAGAAAAAGTTTATTTTTAAGAGATTGCTAAGAGTGGCAAAAAGAATTAGCATTGTTGCATAGCAATTTACTATATATACTGTGTGAGATGAGAATAAGTACCCAAAATTAATTATAACTCCGAAAGTTTCTGATTGATACATCAAATCTGGAAGGTTCGACAGTGTCTGAACAAGTTAAGCGACTAAACAGGACTGTGTTTACCAATGAAATATTAAATAACCTTTGTCTTATTTATAACGTTGATAGACTGAGCTAAGATAAAACTGTCACATATTTACGAGAAATACCAATGTACATGTTGACATATAGAAACATATGATTATGTACTTTTAGTTTCGCAACGTTTCTTCAGCTTTACATCGAGCTCGTCAACCGCATGCAACAAGTTAAACTACGTGTCTACAGATGACTGTGCATTTTAACTAAATATCATTTATTTCACCCTGTCTCGAAATTCGAACCTACCAAAAACTGTATACCTACTGCTCCCATTCGTACAGGCTAAGCTACCATAATTTTATCTTCCATCTTGCACGCCCTTTGAAACCGTCTAAATTACGTGCAAAGAGAAGAAACTTAGGCGATCTGTTAAAATAGGCCATACATGTAAAATGTAAACATAGCCCACCCTGTATAATTATTTTTCCATCGTCCCTAATTGTACATTTTCAAATCATCTCTGGAAATTTTTACGAAGAAAGAGTACGTGGATCATTTTCACACGCCACCGTCGAGATACCGTGACAAACTTATTAATCGAGTAAGGAACAGAAATGGCCTGTTTGCGTTCACAGTGGCGTTTAAGACGTCCCTCAAGTATCACGGTTCCTGGCAATAACTCTGAAAGCTTCGGCAACCAAACGTACACGATATGTCCAACGGGTCTCCTTATACCTTTATACGTGTACACACGTGTACCCACACGGACAGCCAATAATATATATCTCTGGTTTGCACCGTCCAAAGAGCAGAAACTCCAGAAGTGTCACCGAGAGCGAACTTGGGTCGCTCGACCTGGGGGTTCGGCAACGATACCGCTTAAACATTGTTGACCCGCGGCTGATATATCGCCTCTTCTACTGGCAAGCGGTTCTCAGCTTCTCTTATCGACCGATCGATCCCGTGATCTAGATCTCCGAGTATGTTGCAACCATCGGGAACATTCGACAAATCCTCAACCTGAACGACGTTTCTCATTAAAACCTCCCAGACCGAAATAAGAAACTGTATTTCTTCTTTCATGCGTGCGAGATTATGCGAGTCGATTCTGTGTTCCAACGTGGTTTCGTGTTGGACGGTGTTTTTGTGTGAGAAAATTCGTTTAGAAGATCAGCGCTGGAAATAGTGGACGGGTCAAAAGTGACCCATCGGCGATCTTTTAAAAGGGAATTTTTGTGCGACTGAAAGGTGACTGAAAAATTGGAGAAAATTAGATAAATTAGTCGCAAAGTTACAAACGACGATACTTGTCATTTTTACGAAATTTGCTAATGGGTCATTATTGACCCGGCCGATCGTTCTCCTATTAAACGAGACACGAGATTCTTCGCGAGCATCGATAAGTAAATTTACCCGAAACATTGAATTTCTTTATCTCCCTTGACGGCTGGTAATGCACACTTTCAATCCTGCATTTGAATAAATTACAATCCGTCAACGTGTACCCTACGTACCAAGTGGTAACAAATATCGGCAGTTAAGGTCGATAGAAGAAATGTCGCCAGCACACACACGCACGTAAGTACGTTATATCGAATTGAAGTTTATCCCGATTGGAAAGGCGGTCGGCTTTACCGATCTGAGCATCGGGGATAGGGAAGGGAAGGATGCACGCAACCGGCTGATCATTAAATTGAGAACCAATATTGGCAAGGTTCTGCGGCGCAGCTGCCAGGAACATAAACATACGAGACTCGTATAGCCCGCTGGAAGGGCCTCCAATGTAGATATATACATATAGAATATACATACATATATACCCGGGAGTACGGTGTAAGAGCGGGACGTGGCCAGACGCGCGATGCAAAGCACTAATTTGTAACCAAGTTGTCGCCCTGGTTTGACACTGCAGTAAATACGAGGGTGATAGCGTTGTATATCACTGGGCCACTACTACCACCGTGGTTGCTCTTGTACCGTTGCATCAGGTACCAAGTGACTAGAAAATCGTACGGGCCTCTTACGTTTCTTCGATTCCACTATACGGCTGCCCTTTCGGTGCCTGGATCCTCCACCTTCCAATCACTGTACACTGGTTTTGATCGTTTAGGTGTAACGTGAGATATTATTGGGTGCAGAGAAAGACATTTAAGTTCGTTTGCGAATCTCTCGGAATTAATGGAAAAAATATTGAAAAATAGTCGAGAGGTAAAGGAAAGAATCAGAGGTGAAAATGTGCTTCAAAGTAGCGAGTGAAGGACGAGTATTGAAAAGTATTGGGTGCAGAGAAATGCACCTGAAAAAATCACTTGTGAATCTTTCGGAATTTGTGGAATCAAATGGAAGAAAAGATGAAAAAATTGTCAGAAGCTAAAGCAAGAAGTTAAAAAAATAGAATAGAATTCTGCGATACGAAACTCTGATACTGCTGATAGAGCAATTAAAATATTTTCATAATCCTTTGGAAAATATCTAATAATACAGAATTTCTAAAGAAACGGCACAGCAAATTAGAAAAGTTAAAAATGGCACAGAAACTTTGCAGCAGCAAATTGTTATCCAATTCGATTCTGTGATACTTCAAGATTGAAGCTTGAAAGTTACCGATACCTTGTTAGTACGGAATATATTTTTTCGAAAATATCTAATAGCAAAAAATTTCCAAAGAAATGATTGTTAGCTAATTGATCTATCTCGGTGATTCGATTCCATGGTAATTCAAACTCATAATCATCCTCGATACAGGATAATTGCGCGTTGAACGCGCTAACCACGCATACTCGTTGATAGGATTTTCCTCGTGTTCGTAAGATGCTGAGAATGTTAATAACATTATCGTGTACGCAGCTTAATTTTTGTGCAGCTTCTCCACGAATGCTTTCATCCTTTAAAACGGAGATCGATAACGTGCCCGGACCCTTGACGGTTTATCGTTTAATTTTAGTATTGCGCTTATTCGAGCCGTGAAGGCTATCGGAATGCCATAACACCGAGAGAAGAGAATTCTTGACAATTAACTATCCGCCCCAGGCTCGTGAATCACTGGAGACATAACGGAGATAGCGAGTTTCTCTGAACGACGACGATTTAACGTCCACGATCGTTAATCGCGCAAAGAAGCCATCGTCCAATCGTCGATTGGCCCGTATAAATGTATTCCATCGGTGCTTTCATGTATAATATTGTACAATTTTGGAATTTATCGCGCAACGCGCCACTTCAAATATCGGGGAAACTGTCGTAAGTTTGAATTTCAATCCTTCGAATTTGACAATTTTTGACGAATTATCGGTTGTGATGGATCGATCATCGAATTTTTGCAAGTGTTGAATTTATTATGAATATTTTTATTACGTCTGACGATACGGTATAATCAATTGTTATTTATTGAAATTGCAAAAATCAAATTATTTTAAAAACATCAAGTTTTCTTGGCGAATGTTTTCTTAGAGTAAGATTTCAAGTAAAATTTCTAAGAGAAAATAGAAATATACGATATTGAATTATTTTAAAGAAGTAAACTATGCGAGGCTAAATGATTTAAAGAAAATATGATTTTTCAAGAAACACAGCTTCCTATTAAACCTGAAAATATTCGTATTACATCAGTTATACATAAGTGTTTTAATTATGGTGTCAAACGCTCTATTAATTTGTACGTTTTACATCACTTATACAGAACCAACAGGATTTGTAGCGTGTTCTACACAATCTAGTTAATCTTATTATAAATTCCTAACTATTAGTCTGATACTATTTCCATATATTCAAAGATGACACTTCATTTTACATTAAATAGTATAAACAAACACCGCTACGCCAAGTGTAACGTAAAATACTTACCTACGTACTAAATCTCAGAAAAATTTTTTATCTTTTATCTTTACACAATAAATTATTTCCTATAAATTTAAATCGAAGGAATTACTGGAGTGTAATTTTCAAGGGTCTAGAATTCCCTCGAATAAAACTATCCTAAAATTTTCTGCAATATTTTCACACTTAATTTTTATCATTTTTCTAAATATTCGCACAATAAATTATTTTACATAAATTTAAATCGAAGGAATTACTGGAGCGTAATTTTCAAGGGTTTAGAATTCTATCCTAAAATTTTCTGCAATATTTCCGACCTAAAAAAATCGCGCTCACCAATTACAGCCTCTTTTGAAATCGAAAGAAGTGTCACGTTCTATACACAGCATCGTTAATTCTTTCGAAACAGTCGTTGACCGATCGTAATCACTTTAAAATTCCGCTACGATTGAACTTTTGACCGCGTATCGTGGATTTCGAAACTTCGTGAAGCTTGATCAATCGATATACATACACGTCGACATGTACATACCTGACTATTGAATCTTCTATCACGTACTAACTATTTCGTTCTTTTATTAGATTGTAAATTTCGCCCGTATTCGAAAGTTCTGCCCGAATAAAGCACGTGGATAATCGAGTTTCGGGAGATTCCTATCGCGGTGTATTCTATATCTCAAAGTGGATATTATCATCGGTTCCGGTCGCAGATTTATTTCACGTCTTGACAGCGTTACCACTGTTACATAGATACAAAACGGAGACGGTTTTTCGATATTTCTTTTTCGCGCAAGTTTTGATTGCGTATGTCGGAATCGATGGCATCGCGGTCGAAACGCTGATCGATCAAATATTCATCGATCACAGAGAGAAGAGTAGCTTTCTTGGAAGCCCGAGGATTTCGTATTCACGATGCTATCGGTCAACCTGTCAATTAAGCAATGTAAATGACGGGTCTCTTAAAATATTGTAAATATCGTGGATTAATGGCATTTGAAAGTGAGCCTCTGACATACGATCGTTCCTGCTTCGTACCACAATCACGGGGGTACTTAATGATTCTAATTATCGATAAATAAGAGTGACATTTATTTGTTTGTGTACCGTTAATCGTTGCGTCCACTTTTGCCCACCAAAGAATACTATTTAAAAATCTACCGTCGAATTGTGTTAACTTGTCCTGAATGTTGCCTGAGTGGATTTTCGTTTAATTTGCAAGCAAGTTCGAAAAACGCTTTCGAAAAGAAGAAAATTCTTTTCTGAAAAGAAAAGTTTCTTTCTCTCGGAGATTCGGATTTTTATTTAACGCTCTTGTAGAACGTTGGCAAAAGTGTGTCGAATATTATGGAAATTAATTTAAATAAAAATATTCGATTTTAGTGGAGTATTATTTTTTTTTTTTCAAAATGAACCGCTTAACCCTTTCGCTGCGGCAGATTTTAGCACACAACGCGCGTGACTCGTCAATCTTTCCTTTCGGCGTTTGGAAATTAAAAAATTTAAAATTCGTGGTTCTTAAGTTCCTTTTATTAAATTAAGGTGATAGTGCGTAAAGGAAGAATTAAGGATTAAATTAATGTGAAATTGTGCTAAAAGGCTCCAAGGAGCGCGAGTACATATTTGAAACGCCTATAGGCGCTAAGGTCACAGTGCGAAAATATATTCGAAACGCCTATAGGCCGCCAATGGCAGTGAAATGTTACACTTAAACGGTTAAAATCATGGAAACTTTCAGGATGACCTAATATTTTATTTTATTCAGAAAATGACACCGCAATATTTCGATCAATGATCGAACAAGAGTCCAAGTTGATGATCAGGGTTAATTGAACGTTTCCTTATTAGTTTTCCATGGATCACGTCGACGAAATTAATGTCAGAACACTAACCGAAGAATATTTTGGGCGATCGAGATATGCGATCATGTTCAGAGGATGTTCGTCGAATGGATAATGGCAGGGATACTGTTTGGAGAATTAGTTACGAGTCAACTGTTAACGTGGCCAATTCATAATCGGTAGCGAGTCAGATTGCAAAGTGATCGATCCGAGGATCGCGAGTCGATTCGTTATACGCGTCGCGATAATCAATAATTTAGTCACGCTGGTATTTAACTCGACTTGAGTATCAATTTAACCTTCGAAACAGCCCATTAACTAACTTGTTCTAGCTGTACAGCTCGAGACCACGAACTGATCGTAAGTTATTGCGTTCTACACGCGGGACATCATTTTATTATCCTAACGCGCTGATATTTATGAACTTCCAGCTTAATTTGATTTTTCTGTATCGACGAGCGAAACGACGAGACGCTCGAAAAGCAAGTAAATAAAGTTGTTTACATGATTACGATCTTTTGCTTCATGGAAGATTAATCCTGTTTTTCATTGTTATCGAAATTGTATACATTACTCAATTGATACCCGATAATGATAAATTTTTTAAATTTTCTTTTCAATAACACCCTATTATTTTAAGAATTTTTATTCGAAATGCACTTCAAACGACATTTAGTTGATAGGAAGCAATTTAAACAATTTTGTTTTATTAATTATATTGAAGACAGCGTTAAGGGTCGTATTTATTCGAAATGCACTTCAAACGACATTTAGTTGATAGGAAGCAATTTAAACAATTTTGTTTTACTAATTATATTGAAGACAGCGTTAAGGGTCGTATATACATTACCGGCCAAAAGTTTGTTATCACCTCCCACTTTTCATCAATATTAAATCTGCTGCTAATTTTTTATAGATTTCAAGTTTATCTCAATTCTACTTTTGTCAATTTATCTCATATCAACTGATTCGAATGATAAAAAATTCTCAACGTCGCTGACTTTTTTCTGGAAATTTTTGTGTAAATTGCAATGCTCAGTGATTCCAAACTTTTGGCCGGCAGTGTACGTGTACCTATTGCTCATCCAGGTAGAAGAAATATTGCAAAATATAATACGTATTTAAAAATTACTTCATTCATACCTGTGAATAAAACTGACGTCGAGTCACACTCGACGAAGGAGTGCAAAGGGTTAAAATAGTGTTATTTGAACTTAGTAAAATTACTTGACTAGTTAATTATTTATAATACTATCCCTTTCAATTTCAATAAAACACTTATTTACCACCGAAGTACATGCTTCAAGTATTATTTCTTTAAACAGGTATCGTTTTAATCAAAATGCCAGTTTAAATCCTTCAAAATTGAACCTACTTAACTATTTCCTTCAATTTCAGTAAACCACTAATTCACTGTTAAATTAAATTCAAGTATTGTTTACATAAAATAGGTGCTATTTCAAAACCCGTTCCACTTAAAACGATAAAAATGCCAATTTACCACTCCCCATTCGGCACCCTTATTTTTTCTCCCAGGGCTGTCAGAGCATCGAGAAAGGAAACAGAGAAACAAATTACGCGCGGTTTCTCGCTTTGGCGGCTAAAAAATTTGTCTCACAATAGAGGCTTTCCGTCAAACGTCCAAGACAGGCAGCGAGCGGTAGCAGCAGCAGCAGCAGGCAGTCTGTCGTTGTCGGAAGGAAGGAACGTGACGGCCAGGTCTCGAGTTCGACGTAGTCGGGCCGCACCGAGGGCTGGGAATTCGTTATTAAAATTAATTATTCAGATCGGCAAAATGGCGATATAAGGCGCGCCCGACGATGGCGGCCGTTTCGACGAAATGAATCGTAAATTGGACTCGTGCACGTCCAAACCCCCGAGAGCGCATCCCCCCGGTACTCCTTCCAACGGAGGCTGCCACCGCGAAAACCCTGCCTCTAACCCTTTGTTCTTACCTATTAACCACCCCTGATTTATACACGATTGTTCGCCGGCGAACTTTTTTCATTTTATCCCTTTCTCCGGCTTGCAGTCCTCGTTTCGACTCTTATTTCTCAGTGGTTTTCAACCGTGCCCGGTTCCCGCCGCCACCGCGTGTTCCGCGCGAGCAGATCCTGATTAACTCGTACAATCCAGTGCTCGCGCGCCCGCGCGCTCGCTCGCCCGCCCGCGCGCACCCGCGCGAG
>NW_017100227.1:431698-452610 GCF_001263275.1 Habropoda laboriosa | reverse complement strand
GCCACCGGCGATTCGAGGCGAGCCCTATCGGGAGCGCATTTTAATGCGAGTCTAATTTTCGATTTAATTTCGGTAAAAATGATCCGGCCTCTTGGCCGATCCCGCGGCGCGGCTTCAGGGCGGCGTGAGAGGGGCGAGAGAGGGAGAGAGGTAGACTGATTCCAGCACCCTGGCTCTGCAACCCCACTGAGCAACGAACGTCCTTCCTATTCCTCCTCTCCGTTCGTCGCCGACGAAAGTTCTCCCCGTAAAAACCCATTTGCATAACGTTTCCGTCGCCTTCCCAGGATGGAAACGAGCGGACACCCCGCGGCTATGCCCCCCGTTCCTCCTGCTCCCACCTCCCACCGCCTCCCCCGTCCTACCTACAGCCCCTACTTGTGCCCACGTACGACGCCAGCCACGGAGGCTCTGCACCGGCGAATTCCAACGGCGAAATTTTTCACGATTCATCGCTAACCAGAGGAATCCTTTCGATTTCAAGCATTTTTCCGCCGCGTTCCAACTTGGACGTCGCAGAACCACGGGTTTTCCTTCAGGGGACTTTTATTAATATTTTGGCTGAAGTGGGGTGTAGGGAGGAGTTTGGCTATTGGCTAGTTGACTGCTGAGTTTTGGTAGCGTTTTTGATGTAGTGTTTGTGGAAGGTGGGATGATTTAGTGTTTTTTGTGAGACAGAATTTGTTTTGAATACTGGAAGGAGTGGATGGGTCAGGAATGACCCATTAGCAAGTGTCCTTAAAATGGTGAATTTTCGATACTGATAATTATCATCGATATGAAATTATGTAAAAATTCAGTTTTAGAAGCTGTTAACCCTTCGAGGACGATGAACCCTTGTAGGTGTTTATAAGAAAGTATGCAAGAAATTAATAGAACGGATTTGTGAGTAACAGAAGTACGCATATTTGGGGGAAATTTAATTTCCACTTGATTTGAATATCGATAATTGTGTGTAAGTAATCACTATCTCGACATGATACTCAATCCTAGGTTTGCAAAGGGTTGATCTAAATGTACGAATAAAGGAGAGTTCCCAAATGTGAATCGTCGATTTTGATGAAATCTACATAAAATATTTCACACGTATTTTTTCTACGTGTGAACACTCAAATTTAGGAAGTAAAGACCCAAGTTGTCATTAAGAAACTTGTTTCCTCCACATCTTGAGAAGCACTGGGTTCAGAAAAATGTTTCAAACGCACTGAAACCTACTGTGAAATTTTTATTAATAAAAAAAACCTACGTAAATTGTCTAAATAACGTACTAAATTTGAATAACACTTTAGCGAATCTCTTTTGAATTTTTATTTTCGAGATTGTAGCAGAAATAGTTCTACTCACAATTTTCTTACGTTCTGTGAAAAATGGGCTTCTTAGATAATTTCCTAGTGATTTATGAACAGGATTATACAATAACTTTTTCTTTTTTCTCTCTTTTAATTATTAAACCCGTACAGTATAACCGCGATACGATAAGATTACGCGAGGTCAGCAAGGAACGTGTTACGTGTATCGATTGAAATTTATCGGGCGTGCATGTTCGCCAGATAAAATTGGAGGAACGTGAATTTCAGGGGGAAAAACTGGAGCCGTGGATACGCGAAGAGCCACTGCGGATATAAAGAAGAAAAGGGGTTGAAAAACAGCGCGAGAGAACGAGTAAAATTTTATATCTTATATAAAAAGGTAAAGGGTTGCCTGACGTACAACACAATTTGTAGCCAATATTATTTTATCGGCGCGTATTTTTTTAATTACTCCGCTTCAACACCCCTGACCCTCTCTCGATCTTTGATCCATCGGACTGCTTTCTTATTAAACGGCGGTATGCTTCCACCCCCCCTGAATACCCTCGGCAATTGAAGTTCAACCCTTTCCAGTATTCCGCATTGAAAATGAAAACGTTAAAACACTTCTTGCTTGCGAGAAAGTTTCCTTTTTATCGGAAAATTTGGTGAAACAAGCGTTACGTTGTCTTCAGAATTTGTGAAATTGATAGTACGAGAAATTTACGTTTTGCACACTCTTCTTGCTCTCGTTAGAATTTTTAAAATGGTACATCGTTTATTATATTAATTAATGTCTGTATGAGAATTTCAGAAATTAATGATATTTCGTGCATTTTGGGGTGTCTGAGATTACTTGATTAGAGTTATGATTTAATCATCGAAAACTAAGAATACATCACACGTCGTTGAGAACATGAGAATGTAAGAATGATCAGAAACTTTCTGACACCTAATTAACGGATTATTTATTACAAATTTCGAAGAAATGAAATCTTTCTATTCAAAATATTGATTTGTTCCTAGTTCGAAAGATCGATGGTTAAAAATCGTTCCTAATAAATATAACACTATTGCAATCTGCATAACTTGAATTTCCGAAATTAGCACCATTAAATACAACACTCCTGCAATCCGCGTAACTTAAATTTGAAAAATTCATCAATTAAACATTCCTATTTATCATAGAAAATTTACCTCCGGCACAAATGGCCCTTTTTCTCCCAAGAACTCGAAGGAATACCAAGAAGCCGGTCCACGTCACCACTCTCCCCCTGCCAGCAGATGTTGGACATCGGCAACGAAAGGGGTTGCGTAGCCAATAAAGGGCTGGAAAATGTATGCGCTAATAATCGAAGAAAAAAGTGTCCAATGAAAGAAATTTACGACTGGCGCTAATTAAGGAAAAGGGAGCGTGTCGACTTGGCGTACCGCGCTTCCATCGGATCATCTCACCCGGAAGGATTAATTAATTCAAAATATATCAATTAAGAATAAGGTTTACTCTTCTAACAGTCCTGGTCCCTCTCCACTCCCACCCTTCCTCGCCTCTTCTTTTTATTGCAAATTGGACGTGAAAAATGACGCCTTGATTAATCTCGCGGATAATTTAAAAACGAAGGGGTTGCCTGGGTCCGCATCCCCGCGATTCCGGTGAGCCGGATAAAAATTCAAGACGCGAAATTGCCAATCAACGAAGGGTGAGAGAGCGGTGCAGGCCATGGAGAGAGGAAAAAAG
The DNA here is from genome assembly GCF_001263275.1 of Habropoda laboriosa. Classification (NCBI taxonomy): domain Eukaryota; kingdom Metazoa; phylum Arthropoda; class Insecta; order Hymenoptera; family Apidae; genus Habropoda; species Habropoda laboriosa. The sequence continues at coordinate 449,583 of NW_017100227.1, read as the reverse complement.
GGGTGGAGAAGGGAACCGATTCGCAGCACGGCCGGCGAGTAATAACGTTAAAAAATTATCCCTCGTCTGAATTTCATCGGTTCGCTTCGACGCGCTCGCTTGGACGCCCAGCGGCGTCGCGGCGACCTCCGCCCGCCGTTATACTTCGCCCTTTCCTCGTCTTCTTCCCGTTTTTTTAATTCGTCGCGCGAGTCAAGTAAGGGCTGGAAATAAAGGGAATAATGGCTCGCGCGCTGTTGAATATCCCTCTGACTCTCTGTCCATGGAAATGCTCTGTTCCCGGTTGTAAAAACGGAATAACTTCGCCTGGGAATAAGCTTCGAATAGCTGACGATACGGTGACTGTTTAAAAATACGTTGCGACAATATAGCCACGGACTTCAATGAGCCGGTGTGCGAGTACGCGAGTATGACTGGTTAACGGAGAGGTGACATATTTGGTGTACTATAGCGGGAAAATAATTTAGGTGGACGTTAATCGTTCAGTTGAACGGAAGGTAGCTTGTCGATGTAAGCTTGCGAATTATTTCGGAAATCTGGATCAATTCTTCATTTGATTTGTAGCGTTAGTTATGTAGGTATAAAATCGCTAGTTAGCCTGCAGTTTTTGGGGCTGTAGATGCTCAGATCAACAGACTTTGGTCTCCAGGACTGAAGAGTTACAATGCAAAGGGCAGAAGACGTGTAAAATATAATCCGAAAGTTTCTTTCTTTAGAAGACAGGCATCTTGATCTGGACATCTACAGCCGTAAATACTGCAGGTCAATCAGCGCTTTTACACGTAAAATGAAGAATCCATATTTTCTTTTCTATCCTTGACTGGTACACCTAAATTATTTTTCAAATTACAGCTAAAATGCTACCGACACTCTAACCAGGCATATTCGCGGATCCACAGATCAATTTGTGAAGCTATGTTGGTCTTGTATCGAAGTTGTATGCAAAGGATTTCGAAGCATTGCCTACCTCGAGATGAAAAACAATTTCTGAAACAATTAAAAGCATGTAAAAAGAAGTGCATACAAAATACTCTAAATGCTATGCTAGAAAAAGTTCAGGCCCTTTAGGCCAGTGGATCGAAACGCTCATGGATCAATCGTTCTTCACGTCAGCCGTCAAATAGCTCTCACGGAACTGATAATGGCTTCAATCAGGAAGCTGAACGATATCAACGAGCACGGGAGAACGTTTGTCCAAGGGACAACAAACGAAGAGCAAGAACTTAATTTGTTGAGTCCAGACCCTCCCCCTCTCTCTCGTATCCCGATGCGCTGCTCGGTCCATCTATCTATCTCTGTTCGGTAGGGAATCGAACGATTTCGAAGTTTACTTTGTCGGGTGTTGAACACCTCGGCCATATGGTGACAGACAGCATGGACGTTCCACCCCGTGGGATTTCGTGGTAGTGGCCTCGTATGGGTACGAAGGGGAGTCGATAAGTTAGTAAACTAATTAGCAAGACTGCCGACAAAGCTGATCTCCTCTCCTCTCTACAGGAGCCAGCGCAGGCCACGTTCGTCGCCAAGCTTTTTACCTCGACCTACCTCCAATTCCTCTCCTCCACCTCCCGGCTATTTGTCCCCTCTTCCTTCTATTTGATTTTGTCCTCCTGTTCTCCTCGCTCCATCCCTTCCTCCCTCACGCCATCGCCGCCGTGCCTCTTTTTTCACTATTTATTTCTTTCTGTCCTTACTGCCACGAAAGGAACGGTTTCCCACGGGAGACAACGCGAGCTCTCTCTCTTTTTGTTTCGCGCCCCGGCCCGGACCCCGTTCCCCTACTCCTTCGCAACGAATGAATGCTTCGATTCTAATTGTGAGAGCTTACCACCGCGCGATAATCGTCTTAGAGGGCCAGAGGAATTCGAATCCCGAGCGTAGGTATCGACTACCACTCTCTCTCTCTCTCTCTCTCTCTTGAGGACAACTAGCTGCGACCGATAATTATAATCGGGAGAAATGATCCTCAAGGTTATCCTGTGAAAAGTACTGAAAAAGGGAGTATTTGAACGAGAGAATGCTTTATCGTTTTTGGAGAGTGTGGCATTTTAATGGACACTAGGTTGGGTTATCAGGAAATTTTGTGGTTTTGAATTTGTACCTCGTTTTAAGGTACCTGATTACCAAACAATGAATAATTAACTGTCGCAGTCTAGTCGTGACAATGAAAAGGAAAATCGCAAGATACGCCGAATTAATGACAACATGATGATTGAGACACCACCGATGAGACACCAAGTTAAATAATTAATTTGAATAATTTTACCTACATCACCTGACATACAAATCTTGATCAACACTTAGACAAGACGCAAACATGCGATTTCCGTCGAAAGAGATAAGGGAAGCTCGATTAGGATAACCAGATCGATAATTTGCCTGGAGAATCCGCTTCTCGTCGTAGACTGGTAAATAATTGAAAAATCGAGTCATTCGTTGCTATAAACACGGCGAGCAGCTTTAGCAATTACGAAGCGAGGACAAAGACGGCAATTTTCTTAGGATGCACGTACGCCCTTAACGGTTGAAGGGTTGAAAGGGTCGCGTTTAGCCTGCCATTCGAAAGGAAGGAAGTTACCAGAAGTCAGAGTCGACTTTCCAAATAACCGAAACGAGGAGGAGACTTTGGGAGAGTAACAGCCACCGTCTCGCCTAGAATCGCTGCGCTAATTGTCTTCGCTACTCTGCCTGCCTTTGACATATTAGCGCGGCAGACGAGCTGGCTGTCATACCGTTCAACTGCTCGATAGATAAACCGGAAACGGCAGGTATTCGTGATGCATGGGTAGGAAGACGCATCAGGAAACGGTGATGCGTTGCTGCCTGAAGCAGCTACCTATTTCGCGATGTTTCTGAGCCTTTAGGCGAAGTCTCGCTCGCTGGTGTTCTGAATTTTCAGTGGTTCTCACCCTTGTTTTCCCTCTGTCGCACTTTCCTCGCAAACTTCGTCCTGTCGAACACTTCAGGGGGGGGCAAAAAGAAAACAACAACAACAAAGAAAAAAATACACGCCCTTTATCTCATCTTCCCTGCACACTCTTCCCTCCACGTCAAGTTCAATTCCAGCTGAGCTAAAAGCGGAAAATCTGGAAAAAAGCTTTGTGCTACGTAGTGCCGTTGAAAGAATATACTCACTGTGAAGGATTCGAAATAATTAAGAGCAAGTTAAAAGCAACAAATCACAGAAAATTTCAGCGGAATCGGTGCACAAGGAATTCTCGCGAGAGGTTGGCAAGAGAGGCTCGGTGAGAACCACTTTCGATTCGGTAACGAACGAGAAGCAGCCGCCGGTGCGGTGACAATGGTAATTATTGTTGATGCTGAAATTTCAATTTTGCAATTGATGCATCGCCCGGAAAGCGGCTGTCGTTGTATCTGTGTGTTCTCGTAGGATGGCAAGGGCAGGTGGAGAAGGAGGAGGAGGAGGAGGCTCCGGGAGAATCGTGTACACGTATAGATACGCGCAACCACAGAGGGGCGAGCGGCAAACTGCGGAGACGCGAGCCAACCAGAAACCATCATAAAGGTTCGGTTCTCCCTTTGATACCGGTACGGTAACGTATTTAGTTAGACATATCATTCGGTTTCCACCTATTGTACACCCGGCAAACAAACTTCCTATTTGTTTGAACGTTGAAAGTTACCCACCCACCCCCACCACTCCCCTCCTCACGCTTGTCCCTGCACAACCTACCCCGGTTAAGGGTAGAAAGAGTCGTGCGTGTGCTGTCTATCGGCGGAGTACTTCCGTTGTCGTCGTAATTATTTCGAAACGCTGTCAACCGCCGTGGCAAAGAGCCGTATTAAAATATCTCCTCTCTAAATTCATGCCCCTTTGTAGCGCGTACTCCTCTCGAGAGAGTCTCCGTTTTTTTCACGAAAAAATTCGTCCACGTTCCTCCTCCACGGATCGGCTTTAGAATTGTTCGTCCCGGAATCCCCGTTAATTACCACCCCGACCAAACGATTGTCGATCAAAGTGACCTTAGGTGCACACCGCAGAGACTCCTGTTTTTATACTTATCAGACCGTTATCGGTCGAATTATTCGGGGGAAATTTCTGTCGAAACGAATATTTATATTTTTCTCATCTTGTGTATTATGTTTTCACGAAAGAAAAAATGTGAATTTGTAGAAAATATTTCAGAGGTTAGGTTAGGTTTCGAATGTAAATCGAAGGGGGATTTATGAGGTTGAATTATCGGGTAAACAATTAAAAGGTGGGCTGATTCGAGGCGCGTTGTCGCCTAAGTGACGTTCGCCAGGGGGATTCCCAAGACGGTTTTATCCGCGGGGCTCTCGATAGCAAAGACGACCCGCCTAACGACCGGCACCGGCATACCGACTCCTTCGGAATCGCTGACGACGTGCCTCGATAGATTCATCGAATACTATCGAAGGAATTTCACAAACAGTCCCGACCAATCGACACACGGGCTTGGGAACTGCCCTGCCGACGGCCTCTCAAACGACGGTATCGCTCACCTGTACACGCTGACACCGAGCAATTCGACGAATTTCTTTTCCCGTGTACCGTCTCGCTTCTGCTAAACCCTCGCCACCAATAAACCACACAACCAACCAAGTAATGCTTCTATAATCGAACCGATTTTTCTTGCGAATATACGGGTCAGAATTTAAAGACAATTGTGTTTTCGATGTTTTTTTCATAGGCAAGTTTGAAAGGTGCGGCGATGTAATTCAAGCGGTTCGAATTTTGCGTTCTTTTTTAATTAAAATACTTCTCTTGGGCATTTGTGACACTTTTATGTTACCTTTTTGGTAAAGATGAGTGCACTGAAATGATCTGAATAGTATATTGCATAGGGCAGGTTGTATTGGCATAATTACCTCGATTAGGATATCAGGAAAGTGAAATGAGACTTTCTATGATACTTCAAATACCAAATTAATTAAAATACTTTTCCTGGATTTCTATGACACCTTTTATTACTATTTTGGTATAGGTTGAAGATTTGCCTATTTCCTCTGTATTCCTGAGAAGTGTATTTACATAGGGCAGATTGTATTGACCTAATTGTAATTTCAGGAATGTGAACTAAGGCTTCCTCCAATACTTCAAACAAAAAAATATTTTCTGCTTTAGTGTAGCGTTGAAGAAATATTTCTACTCGCCAGTTTTGCTAAAGAAAAATGAATTGCAATATTGGTACTGCTAACACGAAGAATCTGAACACTGCTCAACAGAAATTTGTTTATTCAGAGAGCACAAAAAGTCTCGACTTTCAAATGTATCTACAAAAAAAAAAAAAACGAAATATGCACCAATTTCCAAAATTTCGACAATTCTATCCGAATGAAAACATTTCCATGGTGAACCGAAGAAAATCAAATCTTCCCCGAACTATCTCATTCCCTGTTCATCAACGGTTCAGGATCAGAAGTTTAAGTAGAAGGTCCGATGAAATTGGCGGAGTCGGGGTTGCCCTTGCCGATGTGAGAAAACTGTCGGCCGGCGTTAAATCAAGAAGGCCTAATTCCAGCAAGAAATGGTCGCGGGGCGTTGTTCCCAGGATCAGCTGGTCTGCTGACGGCATTTCTCGAATATACCCGTCGTACCTTATTGACCGGTTTTCGACTCGATCCAAGGACGAGCTGTCCTCCTCTTCTCCGTACACACTTTACAAAATTGAAACCGAAATACGGCTGCATAATTAATAATAATTCACGATCCCACTTTGAAACGCTTGAAAGTGTCACGTGTCGAGATGTGACAGTTTCAGGTAAAAGTGGAAAGAACGTCGCTAGGCTGTTATCGCTGTGCTTGCTACTATTGTTGCGGACCTGTTCGACCTCGAGAGATGGAGCCCAACAACCTGGAGAAGCTCTCTGCGTATCCAGAAAATGTCGTCGGTTCAGTGTCACCCTCCCCGAGCAGTGCTCACCTGAACAGCGGGGATCACCTGCCTTATACCAGCGGATAAGGCAAGAACACGTAGAATGCAGGCAACTCTTGGTCGACCTTGGCTAGGTCGAGCGTGCGGGCTCGAGTATGCGACACTGATTGAGCCGCATCTGCGGTCTAGGCTTTCTCGGTTTTTCTTCAAAGCCATTAAGCCCGTGATAAAGGGCAGACGATTAAACATTGCCGGTCTCTGTTCGATTTTTCGATTCGGGTTGTTTGTAATAATTATGGTGAAAAATTCGATTTTCCAATGCCTCGAAGCCCTCTGTTCGAGATTCGATCTGCTGGATCACTTTGTAGCCTGCTAAGTTTATTCGTTAAATGGATTATGTAGGTTGAACTTTAACCCTTTCGACTGAATTGCTGTGGCGACACCAGAATGCACCATTTGACTATCGTGAAACAGTTCCATCTTTATTTTCCTACCAGTGTTGACGAGTAACTGTTTCATCCAGCAAAAAGAGAGCACTTTTTCCTTTTTTCTTTTGTTTATAGAACTGTTATGCCGAGTAGGTGGATTTTCTTCTATTTGGTTCAATCATTCACTCGTGTTCATGGCAAAACTGCTCTAGCACAGTTGCCCTACTCATGCAGCGTAATTAGTCTCTAAACGAAAGATGACTGTACCGAGGAAGAAATTCGTAGCTGAAGATGTTATGTAAATAAAACACTAGCATAGTTATCCAACGTATTTAGCTTGATTAATCTCTAAACAGAAGATGATTGTCCTGCAGAGTAAATTCGTAGGTGAAAGAAAACCTGAAGACGTCGAAGAAGCAGAGAGAATTGAACGAAACAACTTAATTAAACAGTGTCTAGGGTGATTGAAAGGGTGCAGAGTTTTCAGTAAGGGGAGCAATTTCACAGACACGAAAATCAAATGCGGTTATATTCACCGGCCGAATCGTTCGCAGAATCCGTTTTCCTGGTGGATTAATCTGGTCTTCGGGCACGATCCATTTGAGAGTATCCCCGTCGCGTAAGTAGGACGCGGCTTAAACCCTTCTTTCCGTTCTCTCCGTCCGGCCCATTGTCGCAGAGCTAAGCACAGATTTATTATCGCGTTGAGACACACCCTCTCCCTTTTCTCTTCGTCTATACCCCGCTCTCCTCTCCTCCTCCACCTCCTCCTTCTACCTCCTGGTCCCTCTGTCCTATGGTTCTTCGTAACCGGTCTTAGTCTCCTAAGAGAAATACATTCATCGAGTATTCTATTAAGAATCTGCACTCCGCGGATAAACGAACGAAATAAGGTTCTTCTCCGGCAAACCCCTCGTTCTTGTTCCATTAGTCGAACGATTCCGACCCCCTTGAGTTCTAGCCTTCTCCCCGGCGATGTCTTACCACTCCGGATCACCTGGTCTTTGCGCAGATTACGCGGGATTCAATACCGAGACCAGTCATATTTTAACTGGAGAATTATTTTTCTTTCTACAATTGCGAAGATCTGTGTGCTCTGTAGTTGGTTAACTTCGACGCTTTTGCCGTGTCGAGCCTCTACAGCTGCTCAGTCGTGTACATCTCAATTCTCTGAAGATCGGCTTTTGTGAAATTAATTGCATTCTGTGTACCTTGCATGCACTTCAGTTGCACTCGTTTGCGACGATGCATCGAAGATTGGTCTGTAGAGCTGAATCCTGAAGACTGGCTTTGTGAGTCGTGTTGTATAGTGTTCTACGGGTTCGTTGCAATTTTCGTGCTTTACCGAAATCGTTACGAGAGTCTGGAGGTTAGAGGTGTCTTCGCTAGAATGAGGTTTAATTTTTAATAAAATGGAATAGTCCAACATTTTACGCTATAATTTTCCATCAAGGTTTCGACCATTGCTTTCTTCGTGACAATTGTCCAAAACACGCAACTTGTTTAGTTAGGTACATTAAGATGTCCTGATACGAATATCAGACCTATTTTCATTCTTACAATAATTATTCCACAATAGTTACTGTTATTATGTAATTAAGTCAGTGGGACGTTTCCTTTTTAGTCTTTCTATTCTTCTGCATTAACAACTATCCTGTGCAGTATTAATTACAGTGACTCTAATTCAGTTATGTGGCTCATTGATGATACTCCTCATAATCGTGAATACGCCGAACCATAATCCACAAAGGTTAGAATTTCATTTTCCGATGGTGCCTAGCACAAATCCATTGCTCTCCAAACGTTACCCTCTGCTTTCTCACAACGAATTTCAGCGTCCTCAAAAACGAACAACAAACTCCTCTCCAGGAAGAGATTACCTAATTTCCGTCACGTCTCTTATCAGAGGAAGAGCACTTTTCCAAGTGAAATTTCCCATTCCCTGTTCTAAATATCCTTCGACTACAACGTTACGTCGTCGCGTCAGATTTAACCGCGAATTCTTCTTTTAACACCCTCGTAACAGCCCGGATAGGAGATTCCCTCGGTTCTGCTCGCACGCCTCCTTATTCCCATGCATAGAACCAGCTCTCGATGTCACTACGTGCCGCGATTGTCTGTTGAACACAGACGAGCCTCGCTAGGAGCGTATGTACGTTCTCATTCGGAGCTAGGATAATATTCAATTTCAGCCACCTTTGCTAGGCTCCGCGTGGTAATTTACGCGTTGCACTTTGCAGCTCTAACGGACAAGAGGGCGCAGAGGAGGAGGAGGAGGCAACGAAAAAATTGAAGTTCGGTTCTCTGCTGGTGCTGATGATAGAGAGGGCGGGTTCTCTGGTGAGCTCTTTGCTTCTTTGATTCCTCGCGGTGGAGCAGAGTTTACTGCTGCCCTTCGAGCTCGCGTAAACGGCGATAATTGCGCACGCAGTTGCAGAAAGGACTTGCGCTCCAGAATCGCGTGCATTCTCGTTGAACACGTGCACGTAACCACATCGAAGCGTCCGCGGTGAACGCGCACAAGTTCCGACTAGGAATAGGCGCATCCGTTTTACTGCCGCGTAAAGAGCACGGGAACGGTCGACTCGCGAACGCAACGCGTTTAAACTGCGATCCTCCTGGCGAGTTCATACGGTGAACCTGCAACGCGCCAGATGCGTTACGACTAGCCAACGCCAGCTTGTCAATTATTGAAATGAGCTAATTATCATTTTCTCGGCCCTGGACAGCTGCACCTTGCGCCCAGCGTTTAGACGGGTGAACGAAGAGTGCACAGCCCCTGTCCGGTCTCGGGTGCGCGTGCTACGTGTCGCGTCATTATCCTTAGAATGCAACGGCCGGCTCCTCGAACCGCTCATTCCGACATCTTTCGCGAACCATTCCAGTACACGTCGATGGGCTAATTTATTAATCGACCGGCAAACCGACCGTGTAACGAGCGACCTCGCTTGTCCACGATACCTGCCCACCTTGTACCTTTAGAAATCTTCCGGAAACACGTGGAACCAGTGTCATGCGGGATTGTAGTCGTACCTTGTCGATTGTCGACAGGTGTTTGTGGCGTATTAAACAAGCCTTCGATCGATAAGGTAAATGGAAATTGAAGGATGTAATCAATGTTTCAAGGACCTCCCCTGGGTTTCATTCTAACGACTGTGAATTAACTTCTTTGTACAGTCCATTTCTATACTCTTCGAAATTTCCACAAAGTTTTCATTCAATCCTTCTTCGGTCACGATTAAACATTTCTAATCTCGAATACGAATGAAACAATCCGTATTTCCACCCATTCGTTCTAATTCACATTTTTGCAAAATTCCCACAATAAATTCAACGCGACAAACAATTACTATTTCAATCACCCGTTATATTTATACAAAAGCCAGGGTACTGTGCCCTACCCATCCAGCCACAAATAACAGTAAAAACGCGGTACACCTTCGATCGATTGAGGGCCGCGCACACGGGGGTGTAACAGGGAGGGAGGGAGAGATGGTGGCTGCGTTTCTCGACCGCGAGGAATCGCTCGGAAACGCGAGATATATTGACCGGACTGTTGTATCACGGAATCCGTGCATTAATAACCCAGCCGGTCTTTAACCCGTAAACTTTGAAACTCGGACGGGGTGCGATTAAGAGGCTTCTAGGGCCGTTTCGTGCTGCCCACCCACGCCTCTGGCCGAGCAAACTGGTCCGCGGCACGGTGTACGAGGGCTGGGGGTGAAAGGGCGAAGGGGTGAGAGGGGCCAGTTATAGATACCTCGGATCGAAGAGTTCGCGTGAGACGTCTGCGGCGGAACGATCGTTTTGACGATTGCGATTTCACCGGTGGCACGCGCGCGCCCGCGCCCTCATACACACACGTACGAGCCGGCTAGTCAACGAGACAATTAGCGTGCTTTATAATATCGGTGACTCTAATTGCGTCCGCTAATTGTGCAATCGCAATTCGGATTTGAAACGGGAGCCATGAATTTAAGAGCGCCCCCGCCGGTCGACGTTGTTGCGAACGTTGTTGCATCGGCATGCGTGCACGCGTATATACAGGGTGTCCTAGTTGTTTTTGGCGAAACTTCGCTGGTAGGTTCTATGGGTGTAGGTGAGAGAAAAATGTTATATGAACGTAGGTCGTTTGAAGCTTTGTTGAGAAGTTATAGGGGTAATAGGAAATACGAATGGAACGATAACGGGTGTCAAATAGGAATAGATCAGCGATGTGTATGTCTAATCTGTTTATACGAGCTGTTTGTACGAGCTGTTTGTACGATCTGAGAGAGTTGAGGATGTTGCCAGCGCCATTTTTCTCTGGTGTCATAGCTACGGAAAGTTTGTTGTTTTTGTTATTACTCTTTAACGAAGCTTCAGACGACCTATGTTTATATAACGTTTTTTTCTTATTTGCGCCCATAGAAAACACTGACAAAGTTTGATAGACAAGTTGCACGAACAATTGTGACACCCTGTATATAGCGTCGACTAGGGGTACTTAGACACTTTGATATTAGCGGGAAAATTTGAAATACACTTGAAGTAAAAGTTTTAAACGTAACTGACCACTGTTTCCATTTTGTTAAGTCGTGTGATGTTAACAACGAGCGAGCAAGATCAATTAGTCTAAATAAAGTCGGCAATATCTAAAACTAATTTCACGTCTCTCGCTATATTTCTTCCTACATCTCGAGCATTTCGATCTCACGGTTTTAACAAACAGTGTCAAACTATTTTATTGTCCCTAACGCCGGATACCGCGTTGATGCAACAAAGTCCCTATTCTCTACGGTTTATTGTTCGTAACTAATTTGAATGAAATCCAGCGAGATTCTGAAAAAATTATAATTTTTTTCGCGGAAGCACGAACCTTTTTCCTTGGTGCGCGGCGCGGTTTGCAGTTACCTGTACGACTTCCATGTAGACACGGGGATTAACTTTGTATAAGGGAGGCCGATATTGAATGCATTCTGACACGCCACCGTCTCACATTATATTCTTTGCCTGATAATTACAACGATAATGAGGCTTTGCGATAGAAACCTGGCCAGCGGCGTGTTCCGAACACACACGCGGTGTTCGGTACTTTTCATTCTTCAATCTCTCGGCCAGGCTCGGCCCCGATGCTTTTGTCGGAATTCGCGGGAATTTTACTTGTTGGTAACTTTTTCATTCAGCACGCAAATATCGCGCCGGCTGCCGCACCGGAATATTATTACTCCATTGTGTTTCACGGCGCACATTGTGTTTAATCACAACGTACGTTTCAGGGGCAAAAGTTTCGGAAAGCGATGCGTTATTACGATCTCGTAACAACGGGCCACCACGTCGAATTTCTGAACGACTTCAGAGATACTGCCGGATCGCAATCAGAGCGCGAAACAGAAACCTCCGAAATACGCCCCTCTTTATCCCCCTTATCCAACGAAACTCCTTTTCGAGTTCTCCTTATCGGTGAACCGACACACAGCACTGGTCAACGAAATTTTCGATAATCCAAGAAAGAAGGTAAAGATAGAATCTCTACAGCGGTAGAAAAGTACTGTTTTGTACGATTCAGCACACTACGAATTAACGTTTTCTCGGTGAAAGCTGGAGTTAAGGTCGACTACGACGAACAGCTGAGTTAAGGAACGTCGTTAAACTTGTTGAAATTAGAATGCAAACAAACCCATTATCGTAAAGTCAAAGGGGAAGACAGGCGTGTATTTAAAAGCCTCAGACAGTCAACAGACTTCCTTAAGACAGACAGTCAACGCCTCGTTTATTGCACGAAACTATGAAAAGTAATTAAAACCGTGTTCCGTTGTCCCACGAGCATCACGTTTTCGACTAAAACGCAAGTGCTTCCATGACAAATCGCCGATCGTCCTTGGCCGCCGTTGAATCGCCGAAGAAAGAGGAGAACGAGGAAGAAAAAGGGGAGAGAAAGATTGGGACCAAACCCGTTGAACAGTCTAACGTTTACTTAATCTCATCTGCCTAACGCGTGTATAGTCGGTGGAAGAAATATAGCGAGATCGTAAGATCAGTCAGGCGTCAAAGTTTACATATCTCAACATATGGTTAAAAGAGTCGACGAAAACCTGACCATGATTCTAACTATATTTCTTCCATCGACTACACGTTTCCCAATCTGGATTTCTGTTTGAGAAATGTTAGAAAGTGAAGTATCGAAAGTTTGAGTTTGTTAAAATTGCTTACTTAAATTACTTAGATTAGATTGCTTACTTAAATATTGTGTCCTCGTGTCTAGGACACCCTGTAGAAACGTTCACTTAAAACGTTCGATAAGTTTGTTGGAATGTTTTACTTAGGATTGTGTCTTTATATTTTGGGGCACCTTACAAAAACATTCTTGAAATTTTTTACTCAGGATCGTGTCTCTATTTTTTGGGACACCCTGTAGAGGCATTGTCGGAACTTTTTGCTTAAGATTGCGTCCTCACGTTTCGAGACACCCTGTAGAAGCGTTAATTCGCAACATTCGACGAAAGTTCAAGTTTGCTGGAATTGCTCACTTAGGATCGCGTCTTGACGTTTTGCAACACCCTGTAGAAACGTTAATTCGCAACATTCAATAGTAGATTTAGCGAGCGAACGCATGTGAAATGTGGCATTAGGTGAAAGGTAGAAAAGCCGCGTGTTTTCGCCTGTGACTGTGGGAAAATTACTCTACACATTCTATTATCTCTAATAGCGATGTTCTCGATCTGCGTCCATTGTGGGCGCTATTCGACTGGGTTTCGTTGCGTCAGAGAGCCTGTGGTTTTCCTGCCGCGCGCGGTGTGTTCTACGAAACGAGCATAGAATCTTTGTTCGCGGGAGTAATGAATCCCGCTCATTATCTTTTTTAATTGGCACCATTTAATGATTCCGACGGCATCGTTTAGAAATCGACTTCCTGTTTCTTAATGTAACGCCGTGCGCCTTCACAAGTTTGCCCCGATTCACTCGAAATCACGCTACAACCACGAAGCTTGATTTCCTCTCGCGCAATTATCAATACACCGCTGATATTATCTCCCATCCCCTTCGAATCTGACGTTTCTAATCGCCGCAGGCCGCCACACGATTGCTCCACACTATTGAGCGACTCGTTGTTAAAATACTCGTCTTACTTTAAATCGTGAACTTAACCCTCCACAACGACCATTTATCTGTACCTTTCAACTCTTGTTGATTTTTTTTCACAAACCGTTTTTCTTACAATAAAATATTTAAAAATTCTAAATTAATTATTAGTTTGTATACGACAAAAAATTTGGTTATAAAGGGTTAAGATTCTCTGAAGAGCTACTAAAGCAAGGCAGAATTTCGCGGTTTGAAAGGTTCGGGTGTAGAGATAAAATGCCATCTGCAAGAATTTACTGAAATAAATTCATATTAAACGTATGTCTAACTTGCAAAGGGATAAAATTATGTTTGCTCAATTATCCTATACATACCCCATGGATAATCTATGGGAAGAGCTAGAGCAAAGGGAAACTCTAATTAACCAAAAATTAGAATTGGAAATGAGACTTCATTGATCCAGAATATTGGGAAATGATTTAACCCTTTCGTGCCCAAACTACTTTTTCTAATTTCTTATTTATCTATCGATCATCAAAAAGAGATCAATTTTTAATCGAGTACTCAAATAAGACATAACCGCCCCACTGGTCACGAAAGGGTTAAACGAATTATTGCAAATCGCACAGTAGAAAAATTTGTTATTGGAGCATTAAGAAAAAGGACCAGCAATTCAAGAATTTCAGATGAATTTTTATTAGTATACTCAAGTGGTGTATTTTCTAAGTTCTGTTAGCTACGAAAGGGTTAAAGGAAAATTGTTCAATAAATCAATGATAATTGTTCGCACAAAGTAAGAAATTGGAAAGTAATTTAGCAGGACGGAACACGAGTGAAGAGAATATCTCCATCTGGCAAAGAAGCCAGAGGCAACCAGATATCTAAATAGATTGATAAACGGGGTCCGTCAATGCTGACGGGTTCCCACAGAACCAATCGGCCGCGTATCACGCAACGCGTGTGTACCACGCAACGAATTGCACGCATTTCGAATCTTCTCAGACCTGGCTACGTTCGTAATCGAACGTTCGAATGATTGATCTACTGCTGTGCCTTTCCACGCTGCCTCCACGCACGTGATCGTAATGAAACGATAATTGCTTTCCCTTGATAACCGGTCATTAGTATATTGCTAAACTTCAGTTTAGTTCAAAATTACTTAAATCAGAATTCACGAGTTCAGATAAAAAGATGTTTAAATATTAACAACTCGCGAAATCTCTTTTCGATAGATACGTTGCAAGATAATAACGAGAAAGATGAGAAATAATGCATCAAGTCCATAGGATACGTTTCGAAGCGTCTCGAAGTGTACCACGGATTAATTAATAATAAAGCACGAGACAGAAGCGTGATAAAATATTGATAAATGTAATTTGCAAAATCGTCTGAAATATCAGGTATCAGAAAAGTGTCTTCGCATTTTTAAGGGTCGTCAAACTTTGGATTCGTTTTCAGAATGAAAGACACGAGACTAATTTATAATACGAGCTTGTGTTACGTTCCTTTTCGTAAGTAGGTACACGTGTTAATTTCGGCATCGTGCGATCCAGAACTGGTGTCATTAATAGACACGTGACAGCCGAGAGGGAGATATTCAGCTCGCAAACGTCAGGAAGAAAAGGTGCGTGAGGGGTTTTCTTGATGGAAACGCGATACCGAAAATAAAAATCCGTCATTCGAGGAAGCTTCTAAATCGAGAAGAACCGGCGTGTTGCTCGATTCCCACGAAATAATAGAAAATAAATATCTCGTCGATGATTAGTCTTCGTGCTGGTTGCGCGCTTCTTCGTGACACCCCTCCATGCCTCTTCGCGGTTCGTTGCACTTGGGAAGAAAACCGATGGACACGCGGTTCTAGAGAAGCCGGGGGAAACGAACAGGCCAGACAGACATTTTTATACACACAGGCTGATATGTTGGAAAGAATTCGTATCGTTGCAAATAATCTTCGGAAAGATTAGAAGTATCAAATTCGTTGAATCAAAACAGGTTTACAAATTTTTAATAAATAAAGTGGGAGACAAATTTTTTTTAGTGGAAGAAATGGCAAAAAACGAAAGGAAGATTCACGTTTGATTGAAAATTTTAGAATACAAGGCATTTCGGAGTCATTATTAGGCATGTGCTGAAAAAAAAGAACAGAAAAAATGGTATTTATAGAAAATCTTCTTTTCCCTTTGAAACCACTTATAAATTACATATAAAAATTTTCTCATAGCAGAGAAGATAATTAGGTGACTTTTTTCACGTGGCCTACTATTAATTGGAAGTAACGTGAACAGTGCAGCTTACAAATAGTTAATAATGTTAAAATTTGAATAAAAGAATTGTCTATTGCCTTTTGTGAATAATTCCCTCGAGTAGAAACGAAGGGTGCAACAATATTATACATAATTAATGAGTTTCACGTTCAAGGTCACTTGTTACTATTTGCAAGCACATCGAGATTTACATATAGTAATAGTACACCCCTAATCTTAATCTTCGTATTATACGAAATGAAGGAGATAACGTTTGGAAAAAGAATGGAAGGACTTAATATTCGATGTATAGTCGGTGAAAGAAATATATCGAGGAATTTAATTACAGATTTATCAATTTTTATCGTACAAGCTATACACTTTTAGTTTCAGTCACCTAAAAAATTTTCATAACCACTTGATACGACAAATGACATCGAAATTCCAGATAAATATTAATCCTGGTACATTATTGTTGCACCAAACATAAAATTGACTCGAGAATGACAAGCTAGACCACCTATCAATCTCGCGACACTAAAAAATTTCGTCAGTTCTCGATGCACCATTCCACCAATGGAACTACAATGTTGAACGATCTCGATTTAGGCTCGAAAGAGGGAAAGGAGATCGACGGTCACATGGTGCTCACAAATTGGTCGGTTTTTACGAGGAGCTTGGTCGATGACGCGGTCGAAAAACGGAATCGAACAGCTGTAGAAGAAAAATTATCACCTCCGCGTTTTCGCAGGGTACGCACGAGGCAGCAGGTGCTGCAATTAAAAGGCCTCACAGCCGTCATTTGTTTCCCTGACGATCTTGACGGCTCATCTTCTGAGGAACTTTTACGGCGGTGCTTACCTGTCCCGAAGTCGAACAATGCGGCTAAAGGGGCCAGTCATTGTTCGAGCGTGCGCCCGCGCGCATCATTATGCATAATTCAGCGGGCTAGAAGAGCTCACGGTGTCTTGTTCTTTGATAATGTTCGCGGTATCGATAGCGATCGTTTTCTTTCAAATTCCGCGCGAGCTTCTGGCTTCGCAATTTACGCGAGAATACTCCTAAGAAGATTCTGCATGCGTTAACGAAGGCTTTTCTCGATCCAGTTTCCCCATTTCTTATTTGTAACATGAAAACTGTATTTTTTCTTGATCTTGCCACCGTTCTTACATTTTTTGAAATTTTGGAAAACAACTTGGATAACAGGAGAAACTACCATCATGTTTAATAAAATATACTGTAATTTTTTAATTTTAGATGAAATTTATAGCCACTAGAACGCCCATCGCTGAGTTCGTAAGAGGAGCTTCGGGACAACAGCCATAACTTTCAGGAAAATTATTCTTTTTGAGTCGAACTTTTTTTTTCGCTTCGTCGAAGTGCTTTGTAAATGTGGTTAAAATATCGAAGAAATCTATCGAACGGTGAAGTCACAAAAAAATCTTAAAGATGGTCACATTTTTTAGACGTTCATACCGATATAAACCCTTAAGACAGCGATCGGGGAAACATTCTCGCGTGGTGCATTACTCTGGTCCACCATTGGGATATGAAGCTGTGATAAAAGGGCCAATTTATCGGGTAAACTCGTGATTCTGTTCGCGAAAGGGGAGGAGAGTAGCAATAAAGTATATCGTTCGGTTGGTCTGCTAGCATTGAAACACAATCGAAGACCCCTCGTCGCAAACAATGGCGGCGGGAAATTAAGAAACAATTCTCTTAGAAGGAAATTTCACCCTTTTTACAAGCTCTTAATGGCATTACGAGCATTAGAATGGATTTATGTCATGGGTAAACGATATCAGACGTTATTAGGAAAGTCTCGCTGACATTGTTTAAGGTAGAAAGATCAGAAGGGCACGTTTCAGCCATTTCACGTAAAAACGCCTGAAACTCTAGTCATAGTCACCAATCCTTTTCAAATTTACTGTTATTCCTGGTTGAAATTTTGAAAATTTCATATCCACATTTCAGCTCTGTTTAAAAGCAGTGTTTGTTCTTGTACTCATCTTAAAGTAGAAAAAACGCTCTTTTGAAATATAGTCATAAATTCAAAATACAAAACTCCAACTTATTCGATTGTTTTTAAGCTTACTACAATTATTTCGAGTTATTCCCGCTTTTAAATTGAACAGAAAGCACTCATTTTAAAGCGAAAGAAATGCTCTTCTTTTCCTCAAAGTGAACAAATAAAAAATTCACAGTATCCTGTCAAAAAACGAAGTCCAAAACTTACTCAAATAATCTCCGCCAACTATTCTCACCTCTCAATTTTCAAACTGTCACTTTCAAAC
>NW_017100227.1:430289-431596 GCF_001263275.1 Habropoda laboriosa | reverse complement strand
AAACAAATAAAACAAACTTTCCCATTTTTAATCTGGCAACAACTGCGCACGTTTATCGTCCCGATCAGAAAGTCCCAAAGCCCAAGTAACTTTCCACAGTAATAAATTTTCCGCGAGCGAAGGTGCAATTACCTCCTGGTCTGCGTACAGATTTCATCAAGAAATTTAAATCGACAGAGCACACTGAATAATTCAACCAGCGGTTTCAATCAATATTCACTAATGCGCAGGCAAAAAGAGAGGGGGAGAAAAGGAGGAGAAGAAAAAAACGCGCAACGCTATGGAGAGCAGCTCGCGCAGGAGAGGGCTCGGAATGGAAAAAGAAAATCGCGGCGTGCGAGGTGGGCAATTATACATGTGCCAAACCAGGACGGATGAGTCGAACGCTACCGGGGTCGTGGTTCGAGAGGGTAACAGGTGGTCGAGCAGGAAACATAGGCTATATAAGAGCAGATACTGGCCGACTGGTTAGCATAACAATTGCACCAGCTACCGTGCTCTATGCGAGCGTGGAATGATTTATGCGTAGGAACACGCTGCGCGTTCACACGCGCGTTTCGAGCGTCTCGTGCGTAACGCGCCTCTCTTTTCACTCTACAAACTCGGTGAAAAGTCCGCAGAAAAACGTCGCTGATCAATCGACCGACTGTCTCAGCAAGGAATTCTACATCTACGGGGCTTTGGATCAATTCTTCATCAAACTAAGGCATCGAAGGATCAGAGCTAAGGCTTAGAAAAACCTTAGTTTGAAACGAGAGATCGAGGTCAGTGGTGGTATAGTCGGAGGAAGAAATATAGCGAGGTCGTAAATTAAAGGATATCTGATTATGGTGCTGCTTTAGATGAACAATAAACTTCACTTTTCAACGTTAACGAAATTCAGGTGTCATTGGGGAATGGTATAGTCGATGGAAGAAATATAGCACTTGTCCTCTCGGTATATTTCTTCCACTGACTACACATGCGTCAGGTAGATAAGATTAAGTAAACGTCAGACTATTTAATAGGTTTGGTTCTAATTTCTCTCATCTTTCTTCTTCTTTCTCCACTTCAATGGCTGCCAAGAAATTTTTCTTCCTTCGACTATACCAAAATCTCCTCGTTCATATCCATTCACTCCACAAACGTTTTTCTACCGTTAAATTAATGTACATTTAATTAAGCAACATTTCTAATCGAGTTTGGTAGCAAAAAACTTAAGTGCAGTAGATATGTGATATAATCCTAAACGAGGTTAAAAAAAAATAACAGAACAAATGACTCACATTGATAATAACTTTCCATACCGTACAGTGTGACAGAAAAAA
>NW_017100227.1:415250-430250 GCF_001263275.1 Habropoda laboriosa | reverse complement strand
ACGACGTATGAAATATACTACCCAAGCAATTAGCGAAGGGGGCAGTTGTGGTGGGAGCGATAATTGAACGAGGTATGCGATAGCGACGCGTGAATTGGCAATCATGTGAACCGATCGTGAGATCGCGATCAATTAATTTGCCGTCGAATTCGTCACGGCGGTGGCAGATGCGTCAATTCGCGGACTCTGCCGACCATGAAACGACGAATCATCTCGGCGAGCCGCAGGGAAAAAGAGCTAAGTACAAAGTAATGGAGGCCCTCGTAAGGGAGGAAGACCGCTTCCGGCGGATACGCATCATTTTTTGTCACAATCGCGACGACATCAGTGGCATTATAAGGAACAGTTCAAGAGGGTGCCGCTATGACTTCGTTTCGTATCGATAATGATCTCGAACCGGTGACCGTCTCGCAGCGAAGTGAAACGTATTTCGCTAGAGAGATCGTTTCGCCGCAACCGAACCGCGGCTAACGGAAAATTAATGAAGACTACGTTGTACCCCGGCACGTCAGCCCATCTGTTTCTTGCGTGTGAGGTAGATGAAGATGATAGGCGATGAAAGGGCGTCGAAGTCCAGGAAACTACGAAGCAATAATGGATAAAAGAGTGTACGCCTTCTACCCGGGGGAGAGCAGAAACGTTCCCTCGGCATGGGTGATTTATGGAAAAACCGTGTAATTTTGCGCGGTAGCCGATTGTCAGAGGTAGAGAGGATGAGGATTATAATTTGTCGGAAGATTCGGCGGTGCGTTAATACTTTGATTCAAGTGGCAAGTCCTTTTTTGCTGCTCGTGAAATTGCTTAGTAGTCCGAATCTAGCGTAGTTTCAAGGACAGTGCGAGAAGAATAATTGTAAGAAACACTGTAAGCAACTTTTCTAGAATCTCGAAACATATCCCAATAGTTTTTCCTTTTTTTTTTTTTGAAGAAGTTGGACGTGCATTTGACATCTTTAATACGAACAGCAGACCAGGATTAGGTTCAGAGTTCAACAGCACATTAAAGGCTTAATGGCCATCGTTGAAATGATGGGGAGAGACATTGTATTTCATAAAAATGATGAAAGATAAGAAGTCGTGTGTGATTCAGTTATGCAAAGATCGCAACTTTGCATCGACACAAATGGTCAACACTTCGGACATCTCTTGTAATGTAAAAAAATTCATTTCACCGGCACGTTTGACCTAAAATTACCTCTGATGATAGCACGCTAAAATCTCCACAACAGTAGCTATCGCACAACGATAAAAAAGAAAAAAGATAGCCTTCCATTTGAAAAAACCGAGGTGACCAAGAAATCTTCTCTACTCCCGCAAAAAAGCGAGAGATATTTCAGGTGTAGCAAGTTTTCGCCCCACCCAGTATATACACTATCGCTCTCTTAAGCCTGAATTTCAGTGGCTCCGCGTTAAGAGCACCACGTCCTCATTAGCAGGGCCCCGAAGTGTCGCCCGATCCCTTTTCGAATAGTTTCCGCGAGGTCGAGGCGAGAGCAAAACAGGCCAAACGGATGTCGAAACGGAGAAAGAAGTCGCGGTGTCTGGTAGGCGTGCGTTCACGCCTACTAATTACGATTCTAGACGCTGTTATACCCCCCTCCCCACCCCCGAAAGCACTCTCGCCACGAAGGCACCGCTGCTAACGAGAAAAACCCACACGGTATAGCCAATCGAAGTGGCACGCCAGGGTGAGAGTGGAGGACCGGCGTGAGGAAAGGGTGGAGACGGCCCTCGAGGCGAATCCGCAGGGTCCGCGAAGAAACTCGACTGGTCCTCTCTCTCTCTCTCTCTCTCTCCTCCTCTTCTCCTCTTCTCTCTGTCAATCTCTCCTTCTCCCCTTTTTTCCTTCTCTCCTCCTCTTCTCTCTCGATTTCGCTCTCGCTCTGTGCCGAGCCGCGCGTTCTAACGTGTTCGGGTACCGACCGTCTGCCGGCCGAGATAATTACGACCGGACCGAGGAACCGAGTGACAAAAAGCCGCGTCTTAATGCAAACGCGCCGGCCCGGCCGTAACTCGTTAATTATAGGCCGCCTCTGATTGATCCGCGGCCACTTCGCCAGCGAATAGCCGCAGCCACTGCACCAATGCAGCTCCCTGTCGATATCCAACACGGCACGCGCGACCATAAGCCGTCTCCTCTTGGCTGTGTCGAAAAAATTAATTGGAAAATACCAAATGTCAGCCCCGGTATCGGTGAACCACCTACGCGTGCCGCGTCCTCTCTCAGCCTGGTGCGCCAGTTTACTGGAACCGCGTGTCCGTTATTGCTATTTAGACTGAATTGCCCCCTCGTACAAACTTGCCTTCGGCTACCAAAAATTCTCCGAGACTCTGACAGTATAATAATAATAATATCGTTGGGAGAGCGGTGGCATTAAAGTGTTACGATGTAACTTGCGACTTCAAAGTAGCAGGCTTTCGTGGCTTTACTTTAAGGATGCTTGACAGTTCGTCCTACGAATAGCGTGAATTTTGATCATTTTCCCTCGGAAAGAAAGGAACTCTTCTTGCCTCTCTGCTAGCCTAGGGCTTACAGGCACGATGCGTAATTTCAGTGTAGTTTAAAATAATCGTGTCGACCATCTTTGTCCTCCAAATTTCGGAGAAAAATTCTCAGTCACCTGCAAATCTTCCATATTTGCAAAAAAATACATTTCAGAATTTTTTTTGATAGTTCTAAAAGGTGGAATAATATTTCCTCAGAAGGGAAGAAAATTTACGATCACTGCACTCATCTCGACTTACAGGCACGATACCTAATTTCAGATCGGTCCAAAACAATCGTGTCAACTACTTTCATTCCCGAAAATTCGCAGAAAGATCCTCGGCCACGTGAAAATCTTGGAAAAAAATTCCTTCGATCCCTCGCTTCAATTAACATCGCTCACAATAACCTTGAAAAACGATAAAGTTTCGCCGCAATAGGCGAGGAGGGTGGCGGGGTGGGTCGAAGGAGTCGAGGGTAAAACGGAAAACAGGCCGCGCGGGTGCTTAATTGAAACGCGAATTTCAGTCATTACTATTTCCCTCAACGCGGTTCCGGTGTCACGGAAAATTTCAATTTTCCGCTCGAGCTAATAGATAATAACGCAAATATTTTTCCGTGTGACGGAAGTCCTGGCATGGACAAAGGATTTCTTCCCTCTTCCTCCCTGGACCCACCCCTCCCCCTCCCTTTCCACCCTCTATGTCGGCCAGCGCACTTTGCACACCGCGGGAGAAAGAGAGTGAGAACGTCTCTGCAACGATAGAGAGACTATACCGGCTGCACGCTGCTGACACGGCTGAAAGAAAGAAGGAAAAAGAAAGCGGCAGAAAGGGGGACGAAACAAAAGCAACGATGGCCATAGGAGAAGAGGAAGGGAGAGATAGAAGTCGAAACAAACGGACGAAAACGGCGATGAGATCGACGCCCGGTAGCGTTGCCCTTGCTATAAATATGTATAGCCAATATCCGCTTGCATATTGGGTCATAGCACTGAGCAACATCGTCGTGCAGATACGCGGTGGGGTTAAGGGTGGCTTTGCGTTCTCCTTTAACCTGGAGACCAGCTACGTCGTACCGTTGGAAAATATCTAATCTGCATGCGTTTACGTTTCACACGTCGATAGGCTGGCTCGTGAATTGAATCACTGCGGTGACACGTAGGATTCGCGGGTTAAGAATCTCGCTGTGATGCGACGCTTCGTTCAAGTGAACGGTAAACAGTGGAAATTTTCAACGTCAATAAACTAACAAGGCAGGATAGAATCGGAGTTAGAAACTTTAAGACTTGTTTACATTTATTTTGAGGGGCTATGCTTAGTCAGAAAGTGGAAGAAACTTGATCTTTGTGAATTTATTCTGAAGAAACTTTTTGTAAACTTTTTGCGATACGTCTTGGCGTGTCTGAAAGATTGTACTTTCAAGCAACTGTCGAAATTTTTTCATTAAAATACATTGATAATTGTCGAAATTATGGCTACTCTCCTGGAAGTCCTTTTTTCGAAGGCGACGAAGGTGGTGAAATCAATAATTCGAAGGAATTTAGTTTCTATATTAAATTATCTAGTCTTCGAACGGTGTAACCTTTGAAAAAATTGATTTGCATCAAAATTGCGGCTGTTCAAAGTTAAAGTATCAATTTTCAGTATAAAAACCGCTTGATTTTCGTCAATTTAAAAATGGTAAAAAAGGTACACCACCCTGAGGCGTCTAAAAATAGGTAAAGTTTGGGAATTTTTTTCATAGGTAACTGTTACACGAAAAGCTTCAATTTTTCCAGAGGATATAAATATAACTTTCAGCTTTTTTCTCTAATTTTTACAAAGCAAACGTGCTGCAAAATGACGGGGTAATATATTTTAAACTGTTCGAAAGTAACGCTCCGGATACAACTATTGCCCGTGACGTATAGTCAATGGAAGAAATATAGGTTGGTCGTAATATTTTGAAAATTAGAAAATTTTCCTATAACTATGCGAGTAAAGAGTAAATCGAGTAACCATCAGCACAATTAATTATTAAAACAAAAACAAAAAAGAGTAAAAATTATAAAGAAATTGCTATGATTATCCCAAACAGAACACTGACAAAATTACTAAAAAACCGATTGTTCTCGCATTTCCATAATCTCGTTTCCCCCAAATACAAAACACTATTTTCAAATAATAAATAAAAATTCATATTTTACAAATCGCCTGATACTTTTAGCCAAGACTGTAGCTACTCGCGCCATTCCCCACTTTTCACGTTAAAACACAACCGTGACAAGTGTCTCCGTTCGATCAATTTCAAGTCAACGTCGAAATCAAACTTGGTTAATGCTAAATTTCGAAGCCACCATTCCCTCGAATTTTTCTCCCGAATATCCTCAGGCGAATCGAGAGCGTTACCTATCTGACGATGAAGCGAACGTTTCGCAAAAATGCACAACAGACAGCGTGAAACGTATTAATAAAAGGTACGGAGCGTCGAAACTTTTCCGAATGAGACAAATAGCTGTTCTGCGTGGTCATTGTTCGGGAGGCGAGCGCGGCTGCGCGACAGGTGACTCAGGATGGTCAAGAAATCGTCACTGAACACGAGCGACGGGTCCGTCTCTTAAATCGCGGCCAGATAGTTTTTCTTCGTCCATAGAGCGAGCAACGCAGCCGCGGTCCGCTGCAATTTGCAAGGTGCAACGCCGCGGTCGCATTAGTCAGGGTACCATATCGGCTCGCGGCCATCGCGTAACGGTATGCGCCAGCAGGCGTTGCGATTCGCCGGTGTTTTCTGCCGGTCGCATCACGATGACGCTAATGATCTGCTTAATTATGGTGTAACGCGGAACACGAGCGACATAGAGGATCAAACGATCCCCTGTGATCGATCGCCTACCACATTGCCACGAGGATCGTTTGGTCGTTAGAATTTCAAACTTTCTCCACGGGTTTTACTCGGCGAAGAGATTTACTTCGTCGATTGAAACGAACTTTGTTTATCTTTTTTTCTTTTTTTTTTTTTTTACCGTGAGTCGCGGTTGTTTGGTTTTGCGTGTACGTTTACTTGCGACGAAGGGAAGAGACAGTGTTGTTTACGTTCGTGTTGGATTCGTGATTTCGTCGATGCTGTTTTTGAAAATTTCTGTCGTGGTATGGTATGGAGATCTTTAAAAATTTTAAAGGATGGATAAGTAATAATTAATGGAAAAATAGACTTCTTAATTTTAATATTGGGAAAAATGAAATCGTAGAAATTGGTCGGTGTTGTTTTTGAAAATATTCTCTATAAAATATAAGGAAAAATAGTATCTTTGTTTATCCATTTTTTTTCAATATTTTGAAAAGTAATTAGGAAAAAGGAGATCGTAGGAATGTCGTACAACAGTAAACACTATTGAAATTATTTTTGACAAAATTTTATCGAAGTTAAATAGTTCCTGAGTCGCTACTCAAAGAAGTTCATCTCGTTATCATTTAAAAAACCTCGACTGCTGTCCGCTACGAATTCCTATAAGCAACTAAAAACCTTATCTTCTGTATCCATGAATAAGTTAAAATTGACCACCGTGTAGAATGATAAATGTTGCAATTGTAAACGAATTAAAGATAACTTTTTTGTTGCGAATAGAAAACAGGGCATGTTTACTCCGCATGCAGCTCTTCAATTATTCTGATTAACCAGTATGAGATCTCCTTGATAATATACTATTAATTATACAAACACGTTGCGTTACATAAAATATACACACTCTCCTTACAGTATAAAATATACAACAGGTTTTTTCATTTTTCGATTACTATGTTCAGACGAAAGGAAATCGAATAATTTCGACGAGGTAGAAAGTGCAATGAGCTCTTTTCATCGAAAACTGTCATAAATAGCGATGGAAAATTTACAAAATTTTCTCATCTTTCAACCACTGCAGAACAATTGAATTTTGATAATTTGGAGTTCTTTTTTAAATAATAAGTCCGGTGATTTTCATAATAAATGAGGCATAAAGGAAAACTACCATAAATAATAATAGAAAATCTTAAAAATTTAGCAGGCAAAATTATGCGTTTGACTTGCTATACACGCGGGAAAATTTTCAACTTCCACAGAGTTACACGTGAAAATTGTAAGCAACGCGACGATGCAAAGTACGTATTCTCGCGTTCCGGTATCCAACAATAAGGAGAATGTTACCAACGTTTAGAAGGCTGACAGAAATTCACAGTGAACAAGACAAATCTTGCCCAAAGTCCATAATAAGCTGCAACGCAGCAAGGCACATGTCGCGGGACGCGTGGGACTTGTAACGAGGACGTGCACATTCGAGTTCGTCAGAACGTGGCGCGTACACATCGGTCACGCGTGCCAACTAAGAATTCGAAGCGGACCGGGCCGGGAGGCAAAAGTTTGCGCGCACAACGAAAGCTCACTGCCAAATTCCAAGCGTTCCCAGCCGATTTTCGGCCCCGACCTTCGACTGCAATCACATTGATAGCGTTCACCACCAGATTCTTCTACCCCTTTCGCACCGCTGACCTTGACAATTTTCAGTCGCTTAAAATTTATCACTTGCAATTAGACAAAATTACGATATTAGGATTGCATTCAGCATTCAATGGATATTTATGGACAATGTTGAAAAATTGCAGCCAAATTGACCACTTGCAATTTAGGCAAAAGTATTTAGGCAAAAATCGCATTTCATTTGATTTACGTTTAAGTTATTCGGAACAGTTCAATTTGACTTACGAATCCTTCCAGCTCTCTTATAATCCTGCTTACTTCGCCGAAAAGGTGCTGTATCAATTATTTGAAAAGTAATAAAATAAAATGTATAATGGTAAGAATTGCTACGTCGAGCTGTCCTCGAGTCATACTCGACGTAAGACCGCCAAAGGGTTAACTTTGCTTTCCATTCAGCAAGTGTCCCAACACGCTCCCATTCCTAAACATCAGGACACCCGCTATCCGATTCAAATTACATTTCTCCCCCATAGTCACATCGATAAAAATATTTATACCGAATCCAAAGGGTTAACTTTGCTTTCCATTCAGCAAGTGTCCCAACACGCTCCCATTCCTAAACATCAAGACACCCGCTATCCGATTCAAATTACATTTCTTCCCCATAGTCACATCGATAAAAATATTTATACCGAATGATTTTTTTTTCACAACCTCAATGACTTCGCAACGACTCTTCAACTTCGCTTTATGTCCCAATACTTACGAACAGCAGTGTATCTATTAACGTTTCCTTCTTCCGCGTCTGTTTCTGACGAGAATACGCGTATGTCCTTACGACCGTTTAAGGTTATAAGGATATTAGGAGTGTGATAATGAAGTTTAAACGTGAATGAAATAATTCGTAGTAGACTATTTTAATGAAGCAGTTGAATGATGGATTAGTGGTGTGGATGATGTGCGTTGAACTAGAGATTATGATGTTTCTCTTTGATATCTGATGATGAACTGATCTGCCTCACGAATTTCTGAGTCGAGGGAAATTCGTGAGCCGGTCTTGTCACCTGATTGGTACGTATTTTTGCCAATCAGGTGATAGATCCACCGACACCCACCTATTCCGGGCAGGAGAGGTGGTGTCAGGGGAGGTGGAAGACGTTATGTGGGAAATTTGGCTTGGATCCTGCGGCCTGACCTGGTCGACGGTCACTGGGCCCGGTCTCGATGACCCTTTGGAAATTCACGTTTATGGCACATGCAATTTGTCGTTGAGGACGAAGAAGCTCGAAGAAATACAATTGCAGGATAAAAATAAAGCGACTCTCAGAAACGACTTTACCGGCTTGCGTGTCATAAACGTGCTTGCAATTTGCACTTCGGATGTTGTCCCTTGTGCAAATTGCTAGCCACCCGTGCTATTCAATACGGTCAAAATCATGACAAAGGGAAGGCCAAGATCCCGTGGGTATGCCCCGGAACAGCGTCCATCTCCCAATTTTTTCCAATCCACGTCGCGGAAGACGCATATTCACACTATGCGCCACAAGATCATCGACGTACAATCTCAACTGCCAGCTTGACAAACCGACAAACGACGAAAGGTAGGTGGTTAAATATCATCGATCGGTGTTCATCCTGTTTTCACTCGGTACTAGGCAGCCCGGTAAAATAATCCATGCGTGCAGTTCACAATTACACCAAGATTATTCGATCAGAGTTGCGTGTCTTCGTGGCAAGTCCCACGCGTTTCACTGCGTGTCCTCGCGGCATCGCTATTGGTATCGCAGGAAATCTGGCTCATAAGTCAGTCTCACCCATGTGCCTCCGCTAATGTCTAATGCTGCCTACTTGCTCGCTCTGTCCCCCTCGGTGCACCGTTCGAGTTCTTGTGCGAACTTGCCTGTACGTGTGCACGGCTAACTACGTGCACGGCCTTTTTTTTTTTGCTCGCGCGCGTACGCTCGCGTTTGTATCTTCGAAACGTCGTAGATGCGCACGCTTCCCCCGGTGTAATTAATGCAATAATTATTAGCACGAAAAGATCGTATCGGCCAGCGGTCTTTTCTTCGTCTACTGTTGTTTTTCTTGTCCCCACTGCGCGGCCATCGAACTCTGGGACGCTCGCGATCCCGGAGATGCTCTTGCACTCGTACACGATCAGTTCTTCTTTTTTCTTTTTTTTCGAATAGATACTTATTCCATGGAAAACGTCACTTCGAACACAGTTTCGGCAGAATTTTGCAAATTAGAATTAAGCAAGGTTGGTGAATCGTTTATCCTGTTTTTACTGACAAAAGTTTGATTCGAATTGTATTCGAATTGTAAGTAAGTAGAACGAAAATGATTGCAAATTTAAAAAATTTATCCGAGTCGTCGTATTGTGGACTGAAAAATAACGAAACTTTGTCCTCTTCTATTTTCATTACAAATCTACCACTTACGAGAAAAACGCGAATATCCTGTATGTGATATTAATTACAGCGAAGAAATGTGATTTGCTGCCCTAATACTTACGAGCGGCATTTGTATTATTTATTGCAGCGAAGTAAATTAGGATAAGCCTACGATGCGCTCGAAATTCCAATATTATTCATTCGAGACTTGCAATTTCAAATCTTGCAACATTAATTGAACACTTAACACAAACATTTTCCAAAAATGTTCGACATCGTGGGAAGAAAAGGAAAGCAAACGAAATTACGACGGTAATTTTTCGCCGACTCGTTGGAAGCTTTCGAAAAGCGTAGAACGAAAAGGAAAGGAAAGGTAGGTAGTAATTTTTTGAAAATATTCCAAGCAGGACCGTCACCAAAGATTTACTCGCTGACGCGTTCAGCGAGTTCACTGGCCTGCTATCGGTGGATCTATTGCTCGCTGAAGTATTGTTCCTATTTGCCAAGAGTTTCCAGCGAGTTTCACGGCAGCCTGAGCATCGATTTTTCGATCACATAAAAATTCATTTTCATGCGGCTGCACACCATTCCACAGCGAGCGCAGGTGTGTTATAGTTTACCGAGCGCACGCTTTGCTGGCGATGAAATCAATTCCAAATGTGTGTGCTTTCTCCGTGGCACACGATCGGCCGGAAATGCGTTTGCGGATTCCATTTTACTTCCTACTTCGAACAAAGAAGACGCGGTTTTCTGCTCGCCGCTCGAAATAAATTGCCATTTTCATTCGAACAGAGAGAACCTCGCGAAGCTATTTTCTTCGAGAATTATCAAACACACGGGCAATTCTGTTCTGCAAATTTATTATCGAACGCTTCTTTCCTGTCCTGAGTTACTCCAACTTGGCGAAAAAGATTGCTTGTATATCTACTAATTTTTTCAAATGCAACTTTACATTTCGGGTGCGTGAATATTTTCGTATTTAAGCTCGATGGAATTTAACGCATTCCCGAAAAATTGGACAGAAGTCGGAAGAAAAGATGCAACTCGCATAAAAGTTTCTCAGTTACACTCATTCAGATACGATATATATATACAGGGTGTCCCGTAACTCCTCGAACACCCGGAAATGGGGGGTTCCTGAGGTGACTCTGAACAACTTTTTCCTTTACCAAAATGTTGTTTGAAGCTTCATTTTTGAATTATTAACGAAAACCACTGGCCAATCAGAGCGCGCGAAGAGCCCGCGCTCAGGGACGGGCGAACAGAGATTCACCCGCGCGCTATCATGAACGACGCGACGCGTGACTTCTCGGTTATCGTTCGCTGTCAAAAAACTTTGACTTTGCACCGCTATTTTTATAAGGCTTAGAGACATTTGTCTAAATTTTTGAAAAAACAACTTTTTCCTTTACCAATGAAGAAAATAGCGAAGGTCTGAAAATAGCATCTGTTCTTCGCCCCTGAGCGCGGGCTCTACGCGCGCTGTAATTGGCCAGTGTTTTTCGTTAATAATTCAAAAATGAAGCTTTAAACAACATTTTGGTAAAGGAAAAAGTTGTTCAGAGTCACCTCAGCTACCCTCCATTTCCGGGTGTTCGAGGAGTTACGGAACACCCTGTATATATATATTAAATTTCTTAAATGATAACTCAAGTAAGTGTAACGAAATCTTCCGGCGCTTTATTTAACATCAGATTAATTATTACGATGAATATTTTCACGCAGTTTTTATTGCACTATAAAACACACATCACAAGTGATAAAGTATAATTTTTACGTTTCAAATAATAAGAAGGTTATGGATGCTTGAATAATCATTTAAGTTAGCACAACTTTTCCCTAACAATTTTAACATATTGCTCTAATTCAACAATTGGCGAGTGAAATGTTGTTACAGGTGTTGAAGCTCGTGTACAAGTTCGGTTCGCTGTTATATCTCGAAAGAAATTTCTCTCAACTGGCAATTAAAGATAATTTCGACGTTTCGTAATGAAAAAAACTAAATTACCGCTTGAAATATACAAGTTTATTTAACCAAGGAAATATATACAATTCGCATGTTTTCTCATAAATCAATCGTCTTTCTTAGCAAGCAACAGTTGCCTATCTGTCTACTTTTATTTTTGTATAATTGCCCATACAAAGATTCACAATAGTACACGTGTATGGAATAAACAATACATTAGCAATTAATGAATTGCATAAGTTCTAAACTTCGTCCATTTCCTTCGTAGATTCTCTTTCGCTCCTTTGCCACGTTCTCCAAAGAATAATAGCTTTAAAATCACATTAAAATCTGCGCAAATGTTACGGTGTACCGGCTGTATTTTCATTTAAAATACGCAAGGTCAACGCGCAATTATTCAATATCGTTCACCGCGGCAATAAAACATTTCTCGAAATTTGACAAATGACCGGTAATCTCTTGGATAAAATGTATCTTTCGAAACGTAGCCTGGATAAAAGGGGAAACAAAACTCGCCATTCCACCATTCACAAAGTATACCGCCGGTATCAATCCATATTTATACCTGCACCGTCTACTATATTACAATTATCTCCTAATTAGTAATTATAGCCACGTAAATCACGATCGTTTACTGCGGCATCGTCTATCGTTACCTTTCTCAAAAGCCACTCGTGAATTCGTACACACACACACACAGGGGTACAAACATCGTTCTGATTCATCTACGTGTTTGCTTTTTTAATAGGCTACGTACTTATCCGTTGAAAATTCTGCGAAAAATTCTCTTGCTAATATAATATTAGGAGGTGAAATGATTTTCGGTTCGATCTGGACCGTTGTGTTCACGAAGAACTGGAAATTCGTTGCGAATACCGGGTGTTCTGCATTTAAACGAGAAAGTTACGGAAATTGTGTATAGAGTGGGCTGAAAAAATTTGGAACATCTGTGAAACTATGTAAACGAGAATCGTTATGAGTTACTTCAGTTGCTGGAATGATTGATTTTTGGTCCAATTTGGCACATTACGAAGAATTGGAAATTTGTTCCAAATACGATATGAGTAAATTCTGGAAGGCATTTTGAAGATCTGTAGAACTGTGTAAACGGGAGAAAAATTTTATTCTATGTACAAACTTAAAATGTGTCGTATGGTTGTGTCGTAAGGTAGCCTAACAGTAGACTATAACAATTTCAATTATTCTTGTAATAATCTTCAATTATTCACCCAAAAACATGTGATGTCTCTTTTATTCGAATACCACTGTACTTCCTCTAAACTCGACCCACGACCTTTAAACTCACCCAATTCTCAAGATATTCAGTGCAGTTATTGTCAATTTCGGATTTTCCAAATAAATGAATAAATTTCTGTCATAGTATTTAGAGACACTCCGTATACACACAGAATTCGATCAGTTAAACAAAGAAGCCTACTCTCGAGGAGTGACATTTTACCGCCTTCCACGGCTCCCATAATTTTTTATAAACTCTGCTGAATAGAATGCCGTAAATACAGGGAGATATTTAATCATTTTACAGCGCTACAGCCGGCACAGAATTGAACACGCTGCCCGTAGCCCTTATGCTTTGCGAGTGAAATAGCCGACTCGGTGACATAAATACCATGTCACGACAGAGGTTGAAAAGTTCTCCTTCGGGTGGGGTGGAGTTGGTGGTGGAGGAGAAGAGGGAACGGGAGGATGCGTCGGTGGTTTCGAGAATCGATTCGAAGAAATTTCTCCGGTTTTAATTGTGGCCATCTTTCAGCTGATCCGCAACAATGTGTCCGGCGTGCACAAAAGGAGTCGAGGCTGTAAATGTAACGCAGTGCACGCGTCCGCAGAGTATCAGAAAGGGAGTTATTATTGATGGCATATTGAAACGGTATGAGCGTGGTGATAAAACGAGCTGGGCCCACGGCGCCGTGGAGGTCTCCACTTAACGTCCAGGATTATATATGACCGTAGAAAGTGGGTTGGGGGCCCCGATTCGAGAGAACCGTGGACCTGCTCCTCTTTCTTTCTGTTAGCACGTACGTTTTCCGCACACCGCTCGAGCATTCGCGCCATTTATCGGCTCGTTTCGAATATTTCTCGCGGAACTTCCGTTGGGAAAATATGGTAGGACAGGGGCTGTTAGTTCCGTAAGAAGCAAGGAGAAGAAGAAAGTCGTGTTTTCAGAAATGAACAAATGTTTACTTAAAGGTTCTACGTAAATTCTGGATAGATAGTAATTTTCTAGTAATTCTTCTTTTTTCCATTGATTTTGTAACGAAGAATTTGTACAATTCTTCTTGGATTATTGATCTCCGACAATTTTCAAAAAGGACAATATTTTTGCAATTCAAGTCCCTTTCGTTGAATCGAATGAAATATTTATTTAAAAATTCTACACGTACTTTGGATTATAATTTTCCAATCAGTTTTCTAACATTTTTAACGAATCTTCTATTTTAAATTCAATCATGTCCAAAAATGAGAACATTTTCACAAGTTAAGTAAGTCTCATTGAATAAAGTATTTATCCAACGATTCTACATTTATTTCGGATTACACAGATCGCTTCTGAATTTTCCAACAGCTCTTTCAGCAAGCATTACTCTTTCTATGAAATCCAGAAGAGATACAGTTGCAATAATCGTTTTCATTTCCCTGCTGCGTCCACTTTTCCTTTCTTTTCTTCATTTAGCTCCAAGAAATTAGCTCTGACTTTGATTAATTAATCAACGCTTGCACCACGTCCATCGCGGTTGACCCAAAGAATCTAAATAAACGAAGAATCGGCAGGCATTTTTTTTAATTAATATTAATCGTAACTCGTTAAAAATAATTACTGTTAATTCCCGTCTGAATCAATAATGATGTGGAACGTAACGCAACCCTGGGTTCATCAGGGAGCAAACCGGCGCATACGACTTTATTCGACGGATAAGACGGGTCCCCCCGAAATCTTGATTAAATACTGATACCGTAATTTACCCTTCGGTCGCTGCAACACCTGCCAATGGAACGCGTTTCGTGACAGGATGCGAAATAAGAATGATGACTGACGAAATAATAATTACAAAGGCTTGCACGCCGAAAGTCACCCGTGTCAGCAGGGTGTCGTAAATTAAGCAATTTGCTAATGATATTCTCACGTTGCAGCTTTAATATCGGCGCTTCGGCGAACCGCTTACAAATTTGTACACGCTTACCGATCGTTAATCTCCAGGGGAATTTAAAGAAATTTCCAAGTTCCACTCATCGCCAGGTAAGGCGACACTTTTCAACCCTTTCTTATCCTCGAAATTGTTGCAGTAATTGATCTAATTAGCTATACGCAGGCTCTCCTCTATTTTCAATTAACTCGATCGTTCGATTGTGTACGTATGTATACATACATATTCACGCACGCACATACCGTGAAACTGTAGCTGCGTAGCTCGCAGAGACACGCTTTTCGTTTGACTTTTCTCCCAAGCTGAGCTGTCCGTTGTGTACTTGAATTCGGTGCACTAGCTTCTTGTATGCAGCGGCACTTAATTCACACGAAAGAATATGCTAAGTACGTAAATTGATTGGAAATCCGCGTATAATCTAGAACGCGTTGTTCGATGTATTCCCTACAAGTCCCTACAAGACTAGAATCGCGCAGTATAAGCGACGTTCGTCGAGGCACTCGTTCGACTGCCTCGTAAACACTGACTGAGGACGAGTCGTCCTGCCCGATTTCTG
>NW_017100227.1:413155-415227 GCF_001263275.1 Habropoda laboriosa | reverse complement strand
AGAGCATAGCTCAACTGCCTGAGAGTAAACGTGTCGAGACTTGCTCTCGAACGGATACGTAATCATACTACAGTCGAACAGTTGCTTTGCAAACACGAAGTAGTTTCGTATTCTTGAGAGAACTCTCGTGCGAGTAAAAAATGTCAACTGCGAGTCCGTTCGCGCACAGAAAAGAGTTAGCGGGAAAAGAATTTTCTGATTTTATATTACTTCTATTGGCAAAACCGAGAACAAACGTCACACACGTGGCCTTAATACAACACAATACGCCATACTTTTTTTCGCTCGACGCATGCGCGATCGCCGCTCCACGCATGCGCGATCGTCGCTCCCAACGCCGTTCAGCGGGCGCACGCCGATCACGGTAAAAAGACGCGCCCTTTTTAAATTCAAACCATTACACTGTCCTTTTCAGAGTAAAATCGCGAGTGAATACTGCGTCTGAGAGTGACTGTCTGAGAGCATCGCTCAACTCTCTGAAAGTTACGACTCGAAGAAACAGTTATCTTTCATAACTTTCCCATCATTTCCGGGAAAAATGACAATTACATTTTTCGTTCCTTAGGGTGCGCGGAATCATGCTGTAAAGAAATTTTTGGCTTCGGCCGTATGCCAAACTTGGCCTTTTTTTAACACCCTTTCAATTATCAAACTAAAACGGACACTTTTAAATTACCAAATTTCCAAATGCTGCTAATTTCATCCCATAACATATTCAAGCAAAGTTTAGTGACTTTCTCCCGGGATATTTTCTTCCGTGGAAAGAGCAGGATGATTTTGTGCACAGGTGGGCCGCGGCGAGTCTGTTAATTATTTCGCTTACCTTTTTTTCCGAGGGCCGTCGTATTTTCCTCGAAGAACGGGCCCCCGGTTTCCTCGGAAGCTACGTAAAACGTTGGAAACGCAAGTGAACTGCAACCGAGCCGAGCTTAATTTTAACACGGTCCAACGCCAGGCTTTCGTTTTATTTCAACCGGATTATTTCCTGTCGTATTTCAGATTGGGATTTGCCTACCCATCGTACCTTTTGTATTAATAACGATCCCACCCTTCCCTAGCCACGCTGAAACCTATTCCCATTTCTCCAACAGCCACCCACTCTTCCTTGTTTATAGCAATCCCGGAGTATAGGGGTACGACCAAATCTTAGGATTAAGGACGGCTGCCAGGTGACTGTCTTGCCCTTTTTTTTCTTCTTTTCTTCTTCTTCTTCTCGTTTTACGATCGCGGAAACGCTACGGTACGCACGGAACGAGAGATCGTTTTCTGAAATGTAATCTGGTGGAAATTGGGCCGCGAAAGGGGATCACCTATGTTGATAAAAGTTCGTTCGTTCCAATTCGATCGAAACGACTCGCGTTTCTGACGATAAAACGTGTGCAGACGAAAGAATTCATCTCTTTTATTCTGTGTAAATTAGCACAAGCAAATACGATTCTTTTTTATATAGGTAGTACTATTGAATTTGCTAGGTGAAGTATGAAAGGTGGAAAAAAGTGTTTGGAAAGTGAAGAGTAGGGAAAAGGGGGTCGCTTAAGGTAAAATTGAAATGAAACCTGAACTATCGAACTATTTGAAGAATACGAGAATAATTAGTTACGCATTGTTTTACCCGATAAAATTATCAAATGAAGAAAAGATACATTTACGTCCTCAGAGAAAATTGAAGCTTTTCATTTGGTAGTTACCTACGAAGAAAATTCTTAAACTAGCTATTTTTAGCCGTCTCAGGGTGGTGTATCCCTTTAAATCGAAAGAAACCGTAGAAGATGTGTGAATTAGGTGCAAGTAATCTTCGATCGCGTAAAATTGGTGACAGGAACGTTCAGACGAGGAGAATAGAACATCAATCAATTTACAACCCTTTGGCCGATTAAGCCGAATCAGGCGGCCGAAGACGATTCATTTCTCGGTGGCCCTACTCCCGAGTTAATATGAATTAATAGGTAAATATACAATTAGAAGTAATCTATATTAATTAAGGGAGGTCTTGCCTTCGTGGTGGCTCGACTTGCCTCCTTTGTGACGGTACCGTGAATATCCGGCGATTCATTCATTAACCCTCACCTTCG
>NW_017100227.1:385297-412932 GCF_001263275.1 Habropoda laboriosa | reverse complement strand
CTTGCCTACCTATCTAAACAATTCCCAAACTTTGCCTACTTTTAGACGCTTCAGGGCAGTTTAACCACTTAAGGAGTTGTGAATATCTGTTTGAACGTTTGAAAAGGTGACCGTTTTTCAGGTTTATTTCTGACATTATACTGTTGGAATTTCTTTATTTTTTAACCGTATTTGCAAATAAAATTTTGCAAATAAAAAATACTGAACAATGCATCGAACACCCTATAATCATATACGAAAAATTCTTATCAATTGGACTTGTGTCTTCCGAGAAAAAAATTCTGGAAAAACGACCTTTTGGCAGCAGGTGACAGCACCATGGATGCGTCCATCCAAAATAGAGGCTCGGCAGTGAGGCTGTAACGTTGCCATTTTGTAAATAAATTAAATAAAAAAAATAGTCTAATATTCTCTAAGGATGGTACAATAAAGCCCCTATAAAAATTTTCCAATCGAGTCAATCGTTCTCTCAAAACAAAATGCCAAAGTTAGGTATCATTTTCAGGCCTCAGAAGTGGTCTAACCTCTTAAATAGCGAAAAACCGATTCGTTGATGCTGCTGCAGCGCTGGCATTTCGTAAAGAAATTAAATAAAAAAAATATTTCCACATTCTCCAAGGATAATACAATACAGCCCACTTAAAAATATTCCGATCGAGTCATCCATGTTCTCAAAAGAAAATGTCAAACTTAGGTATCAGTTTCAGGCCCGAGGGGTGGTCTAACCCCTTAACAAATGCAACTTTCATCACGTCTAATCAGCACCTGGATGAACCTCGAAGTCACTGGTTAATTGAGAACCCCTGCAGCGACACAGGAGAGAGAAAAGAAGAAAGATAGAGTAGAGCTTCACCTATCGGTATCGGGCGCGTTCGTAGCCCGTGAAGAAGCGGGTTCTAAATGAAAGCCGCGACTTATCCTCGGCCTCTCGGCTTCTGATTGAATGGCTGCGCCGGAGGCGGACGACGGGGGGAGAGGCAGAAAAGAACTACGAAGAAAAGAGAGAGAGTGTGCAGGTTGCGCGCGGCATTTGATATCTGAAATCCCCAATATTTTTAAAAGCACAGGGGCTGCTGCTCCACTGGAGGAGGAAGGGTCTCGAGGAGCCGACGTTTCGCCCGGCCTCAAAGGCGTACGAGCCTTTCCACGGCCATTAAAATACGAATAATAATTATAAGAGCGACGGCAGAGTGATCAGTCCGCTCGCAGACGAAGCGATCGTCCGTATCAGCCAAACGGCCGCCCCCTTTTTTCCCGCGCCGTTTTTCCCTCGCCTCTTTTCTTCTTTCTCCGCGCTTATTCCAAACCGAATGCCAGCTGAATTTACGACGGGCACCAAGATCCATCCGCGCGCTCAGCTCGTCGTTATCTTGCAACGCGACCGACCAAACGGTCGGCTGATACACACACACACACACGTGCACGTTGATTATTAACAGGGCTGCAAGCGTTCAACTGTCACCGCCGATACTCACCACCGTGCAAGATTTTAATTTGTACTGCTGCTTATGAGCCAACCACTCATAAAACGTTCGTTCGCCCGGCGAAAGCTCACGATTATCAGCGCCACTACTTGTGAAGTACTTACATACAAGGTGAACCGCGGCTTCTTTGTTTCGAGTGTTCCTACTTGTTTCATCTTTTGGAGATTTCTCCTTCTTTTAATTTCTACGTTGAAATTAGCAAAATGTAGAATTGACATCGATAAATAAAATTGTGCAAATGTTTATTCTGAAATTTTTAATTAAATAAAGATTGTGATTGAAATTCATATTTTCAATTATTTATATTTCTCGTTTAATTTCAGGATAAATTTCGTTTAATAACGTTCAATTTCGTCAATTACTGAAATTTCGAAGAACACTAGACACCTAAATGATACTAAATGAAGCCACAGGAACGACTAAATTCTGGAATGGGAATTTACTAAATTTAAAGTTAGTTAAACTTTCAATTTTGGAAATAGTTTTCTTTGTAATTAAAATTTTTATAAATGCTGGAACGTTGCACAACGGCGAAATAAATAAATGAAAATTGGAAATTTTCTTTTAAAATAGGAAAATGCAAATAATAATTTTGATAAAAAAAATAATGAGAATACGAAAAAGGAATACGACCTTTCGTCAGTTTACTGATAATCAAAATGCCGAGGTTGTACGAATCACCCAGTATATGAATGCGTTAATCAGCACGAATCGCTTTTTTGGTAATTCCACGGTGGATAGCTAATAAAATCCCATGCGATATTAACGAGGATCGAAGTAATATCGTGGCGGACATCAACGGAGGCCCCCGACAAGCCGGAACGGTTACAAAGTTCTAAATTATTTCGTGAATTGGTTGATAAACGTGCGTTCGTGGCACGGTAAAACGCGTGTAATTAACGTTGAACTACTTTCGCTATTGAGCATTAGAATTTTTGAACTACGGCAAATCCCGATACTTCTGCTTAATATATTTTTCGATCGTTAAAGACGAAATGTTAAAAACGGCAACTAACTTTAATCTTATTTTATCGTTAATTAACGTAATTAATATGTACTAATTAACACAATTTAAATTTAAACCAGCTTAAATTTGTAAGCGGTTAATATCACTTCTATGTGTGCGTTAACAAATATTTGTGTATTGTTATAATTTAATAAATACAATCTCTACAAAATAATATTTTTTCCTTTGCATTGGAAAAAAGAAAAGGGGTGAAATCACATTTCTAAGTTTGAAAGACTACCATTTCAATGATTTTCAAATATTTTCATTTCATTGGCGCGGCAACAATACATTTCGCAATGCAAAATAAAATCAGGTTAAATAAAACAGTTTTGGACGTTCCAAATTTAATTTGCATTTACACAGAAAAATTGTAACTCAATTCTAAACAATGTTCCATTGCAATATCTTTGTTCGTTTACTTCAAAAAAGTTTACTTATGATACTTATCTTTGGCCATTTTGACCAGAATATCCCTTAATCTAAAATAGTATCCTTGTAGTATCGCAAATATTTTAATAATACTTGCGCATTTTGATGCAAATATTAAATCGTATTCGAACACCATATGTACCCTGTGTGTGTAAAATTTTGATCAGCTCAATCAAGTGCCATTTCACCCTTGAAGCCAAAAAATAAAGGCTTCCATAATTCGTTCAAGCTACAGCACCACTTAATTTGAAACTACAGATATTTAAATATTAAAAAACGAAGTTTGCAGTACATTAAAAACACGAAACAGCTTCCTCACCTAAAACTTTCACATATTTCTGACACACAAAAAGGAACAATCAATTTCGAGCTTCGAAAAAGCCGAAAAATGTCACTTTTTTCAAAATTATTCTCTAACAAAGTAAATTTCTAGCTTCGACTTTTACAATTCTCTGGCCATGAACTAAACACTTCACGATGGTTAGATCCAACGCAATCTCGGAGGAACGTCGAGGCGCGGGGACAAAGAATTTTTCACGGCTTTCTATCGTCACAGTGACTACCCGTGTGAATGTCCAGAGTGATACGATTGGTCGAAGAAGAGTGTCAGCCCTGAAACGTTCGTGTTCTATCCGACATCCTGAGCTATAATAATAGAAGAGCATCGGGCCTAATTACGGCCGATACACATGTGACCGCGCGTGGAGGCTGCTGAAGGAACACTAGCTGTCCATAAAGGCACATCCACACGCCTAGAGTGTCGGCCGAGCGAGCGTCCGTCCGCGATTGCTCGTTAGTGAAGCCACGGCCCCGTGTCTGTCACGAAATCGCTGATTATCATCGTTCAAGGAAACCACCGACGCTATGTCGCCCCTTAGCTCTCGTATACCAGCCATCGCGACCATTACTTACTTATGCCACGGACTGGTAAGCTTAGAAAAGCTGTTGTCCACCGGCGCAGACCGCTCGATCTATCTTCGATTCTCTCGTAGAGTTTACTTTCACAAAAATTCACGATCCTCAGTCGTCAGACTTTCTTTTCTTCAGCGTAAATTTAATCACGAGCGATTTTTAACGAATATCGAACAGCGTTCGGGAAATTCTGAGTTATACACTTGGCTATTTTAATTTCAGCGTGACTTTAATCTTTGGATGCCGGATGCCGGGTCATCGTTGACCCGGCTTTTAGTTGTCCCTTGTTTCAATCGATACTCTTCTTATTGGGTCATATTTGACCCGACATTATTTGACCGCGCCATCCGCTGTCACAGGGTTAATTACCAACGATTTTCAACGAATATCCTTTTAAACAGCGTTCAATATTTCTTGAGGAATTTCTGAATACAGACGTATGTAGATCTTCTATCGATTTTAATTTCAGCGTGACTTTAATCACAAATGTTTTTTTAACGAATATTCTTTTAAACATACATACCTTTCATGCGTCAGATTTTCTATCGATTGTAATTTCAGTGTAACTTTACTCGCGAGTGATTTTTAACCAATGTCCCTTTAAACAGTGTTCAATATTTCGTAAAGCAATTCTGAATAGGTATAGACTTACATATCTCTGGGCCAGTCGAAATATATTATACATTCCATTGGGAAAACACTCGAGCTAGTTTCTAAGAAGACTATATTTATATATGTAGGTAATAGTCGATGCGGCTACTAACCCCACAAGGAGGAGCTAAGGGGGAATTTCAGTCGCGATCAGCGAACTCTGAAATCGTCGGAGATCGTTAACAACTCGCGTGAACTATAAACGCGCGAAGGATCGTTAACTTATTGTAAACTGGCGCAGTACTCGCAATTTTAACGATCCTCTGACGCATGAATATGAATCTTGCAAATAACACGCGGAACGAATACTTCTAACATTCTGATATCAGTACGTATGCACAACACTTGAGAACCTTTCTGTATTGTACGATCGGCGTATGTTCGGTCGAACATTGTACATATACATATATAGTATACAGACGAGTAAAATTGAGAGTCGAAGAGAAAAACGTAAGGCGAAGACAAAATGAGAACAGTAGAATTTCTTGTTCAGAAAAGAAAACAGAGACGCAAGTTTCAGAGAGTGTTTGGCACGACCGTTGACGGAAGCAGCTTTTGCGCGGCGGAGAATGTAAAAAAGGCCGCTTCTACGCTGCTGGCTGGCTGGATTCGCGGCGCGTTCACACATCGGTTGTCACTCGTGCACGTGTGAACATGGCGACACAACCCGGAATTAGGGAAGACGCTTATTATTTCAAGGTTCGATTCGCTTGTGCATCAAATAATCAGCCGCGATGCGTTACACTAGATAAGTCCGTGAAAAAGTAGGCGATTAGACGCTGGGGGAGGGCACGACCAACAGGAAGTAACTTGGATTAATTTCGCCAGGTAAAGCATTGTCTGCCTCGCTCTTTGTTCTCTTGCTCTGACGGTGAATTTATCGGGAGTAATGGTGACTTCGTGGCGATTTCTTATTTCGGACGGCTCTTTTTGGGCGGAGAAAGAAAGAAAGTGTGAAAACGGCTTTACGCGGAAATCTCTCGCGGAGAATTCGTGTGATTGAGAAATCAGATAACGGGATACGATACGGAGATAGCGACGAGTGCTGCGAAATGTAATTGTAGTAACATAAAGACTGTTTAAACCTCGAGGAAATTTCTTATTTCGAGGACACTTCTTACGGGGGCAAAAAGAAAGTGTGAAAATGGCTTTACGCTGGAATCTCTCGCGGAGAATTCCTGTGACTGAGAAATGAAATGCTAAGAATGTTTAGGAATGTTAAACACCGGTAAATTTTTATTCTAAAATATGAAGAAAGTAACTAACTCGAAGATGGCAACACTTGCACCTAAGTAAATATTATAACATTTTACTGAAACAAATAAAAGTCCAATCGTCGTCACTGATTCTATGCTAGGGTCCCTATATTCATCTTCAGAGCTGTCGCCAATAAACAAATAAAAAAAATTAAATCAAAAATGTGAAAACCATACGATATCCTCTTATATACCAAGTTAAGTTTTACGTAAAAAATACGGAAGTATGTAGTTTTAGGGATATTCAAGGTACACATACAGAAGGCAAGAGATTAAGAAGCTATCTGTGTTGTCGTTGGACATGATTAGCGAAACGTTCAATCCAGAAACTGGTAATAAAACCCCAAGACGAAGCCATTTTAAGACCGAACCGAAATGTCAGTCATTCCGGTAATGGATATGGATTGTTCGTATAAATGAAGATTTCGATTAAACGCA
Organism: Habropoda laboriosa; assembly: GCF_001263275.1. Classification (NCBI taxonomy): domain Eukaryota; kingdom Metazoa; phylum Arthropoda; class Insecta; order Hymenoptera; family Apidae; genus Habropoda; species Habropoda laboriosa. The sequence continues at coordinate 406,753 of NW_017100227.1, read as the reverse complement.
GAAGAAGAAGGTCGAAGAAAGCAGTGTATGGGCTCATGAATCATTTAGCCAGCTCGACATATCAGGGTTTCGAATAACGATGCTTCGGAACCACCCTTCTGAAAACGTCAGAACAATTCTGCTTCAGGACCCGCATATCGGTCAGGGTTAGTCTTTTGGTAGCTAGTCAACTTGACAAATGTCCAGTAACACCCTCGATCTCTACGATCTTCCTGCCATGAATCTGAATCTTTCAGTTGCCGAGTAATAGAGTTGGTATAGTCGGTGGAATCGATATAGCGAAGTCGTAAAATCAGTCAGGCGTCAAAGTACACGTAATCTGAGCAACGAAACAGCAATTCGACGGAGATAAGGAGCTCGAGCCTCGCTTAGGGTTCTTTTATGTCAACTCGGAATTGCCTCTTCCGTTGCAAGTGTGTTTAAAAAATTTGTCTGCGCCTCGATCGTTGACAACTGCAGGTTAATTCATACCAATGTGGGAATTTTCATGGTGCAGAAGGCGATAATTGCACAGGGAGACTGTCGGGTCAAATATGACCCAATGCTAGAATTCTTTTCCTACGCAAGCGAAGCCACATATTTTTATTTTACTAAGCGTTATATCGTTTAAAACTATGCAAACATGTTAGAATATGAGGAGAGGAGAGTGGTGACTCTGATTTAAATTTTCTCAAATATTAATTAAAGAGTGTAACGAAAGATAATTATATGTTCCTTATAATTTGAGAGGTAGGTACGAAAGTTTCGCCAGAATTTAAGGCAGCAAAATTCCGTAAAAAGATGCAGGAACGATCGTTCCTGGATAAAAGTCTCGTAAAGATGCGGAGGAGGGCAGTAACACACAAAGGTGAAAGTAATTAAAATAAAAAAGGAAACTAATTCCTTGTGATGGGTTTATTTACGGATCGTCTACTAAGGTCGGCTTCACGTATACGTATATACGTGTCGGGTGCCGATTCGTTCTTGCTTTCCATCCGAGTGCCAAAACCCTCGCGATACTCACAATACGCAAGGGAGAATAACAACGATCGTGATCGTGGAATAAAGTAGACGGCACGCCATGGGGATGATGTATGGTGAAATATACAAAGACACGTTGTCTCCCGTTATTTACGTTATTGTGCGCCGACACCTTTCAACTTTAATAAGAATGGGACTTTGAAATTCCGCGCGCTGAATACGACGCGCTGAACGAATTGCCGTTGGTAATACTACTACGGTAAACAAGGCATCAACAAGCAATCAAGCGACCAACCGAAACTTGGTGTAACTTTAAAATTAGGGTTTGATAAATTTGGACGAAGGAGAATGGACTCTTCGCGGTATTTGGGGAAATTTGAAGAGTTCGTTTTGGCGAGCCACTGTGATCTGGTTTCGTGAATGGTGAAATTTTTCAAATTTTCAAAGTGACTGCAATTTCGAAAAGTTTTCAGAATCGAAAGGAAGCTTTTGTGCCTGGAATACAGTTGGAATTTGGAGAAATTAGAATTCATTTTGCGAACCTCTGCAACATGGTGTTTTTATTGAAATAATTTTTCCTATTCTCAAAGTGACTGCAATTTCCAAAAATTTTCGAAAATACCAGTCAGAAGGAAATTTTCATGCCTAGAATACCTACACTTGGAATTTGGAGAAATTGAGATTCATTTGGCAAACCATTGTGATATATTTACGTTTTTTCAATTTTTTAAAGCGATTGCAATTTTTAAAAAATTTCGAAATCGGACGAAAGCTTCTATGCGCGGAATACCCATGGAATTTGGAGAAATGAGACTTCATTTTGCGAACCACTGTGACTTCCGGTAAAAATTTGTCCAATTCTCAAAGCGACTGCGATTTCGAAAGATTTCCGAATTTCCTATGTCGAGACGGTCTTCCGATGTTAATTCGGTCGAAATTTCAAGAGAACAAATTGGTAAGATCAGCCGGCAGAAGAAGTTAATCCACGTGAAAGCCAGAGCAAGTTAAGTCCGCAAGGTCGAAGGATTTCTGTTGATCGATCGAGGGATTGAGTCTCATCGACCTTTCGTTCTCCTGGAGGCTTCACGTTGGTTTCGTACGATAATACGACGGAAAGTCAGCAAACCGGATGACAAATCCCAGGTTGCTCGCGATAATGAGTCCTCTGCCACAATTCTCTAATGCATTTCCTTGATCGAATAATTGTAACATCGGTTTTAATTAAAGGACCTATTCCGAACGATCTATGGGAAAATATGCATATATCTCGTATAATGGAGATTCTAACGATTCGTTGACGTTGTTAATTAAAAAAGGAATCAGGACTGCCGATCACCTTTTCGTCATTTTCTAGGAAAATCAGGTCACATTTAATAGTAGAGTATATTTTTATTTCTGAATCTCACGTTCTACATTTTACGTCACGGCTGATGCTAATCTTTCTATTTCCTAATCCCTCCCTCCCTCACTCGCGCACCATCCAACTTTACGTTTGTTTCTTCATTGAAAAATCCGATAAATTTCGCAGAAAAATCGGGAAAAGTCTTAATCCTCTTGTAAGTTACATATCCATTTATGTTTATCTTATAGTCTTATTTTATTTATTTATTGTTACACTATTGCACTATCACATTATTACCAACCAATTTTTTTATAATTACAATTACAAATTTGCAATTATTACATTTTTTTATAATCATTTCTTATATTATTCTTGCTTCTCGTATTAAAATGTAACAATTTTTCTTGTCACGAACGAAGAAAAATAAGGTTACAGAGGGTTAAATCTTTCACTTCTCCTTGAGAAACACCGAAAGAAAATTGCTTAATAAAATTCACGATAATACGAAAACACAATTTTTTTGATGTGGTGTTTTCACCCCTAGGACTGTTTCACTACCGAAACGAAAAAATGACTTCGTTATGAACGTCGCTTGAACTACATTTCCACAAAGTTTCAAATTTTTCTGAATTTTCCCCTTACCGAACCTCCCTTGTTAGCAAAAATTTATATTTTCAATATTCATAATATTACGAACATCTTTACCTGCGCTGTGTTTAACCGCTTCCCGTGTCTCCGAATATTTTCCAGGCTAACTCTCCCCTGATAAAAAAAAAAAAGAAAACTCACGTCAAGCAATACAAAGCGAGAAAAAATCAAAAATCACGATCGATCTGAAGGAAGGAACGAGCGAGCGAGTGATTTTAGAAGGCAAATGGTCGGTTGTATCTGGTCGCAAGTGCTCAGAGTCCTTTCCTGAAAGCAGTGAATGGGAGGAAACAACGGGCGATTCAACGACCTGGAATAGGAAAAGAATCTCTCTCTGCCGTTGTCCTCTCCGCCGCTATTAGTCTAGCTGGTTCCATTAACGAGTACAGTAATTGCGACGAAGGTTTTCTCCTCCGGCGTGGATTAAATCGTATAATTCAGCTAGCGACATTCCAGAATTGTCTATCAACGGCCGGGGCACACGATCGCGGCTGCTTTCTCACCGTCACCGGAAGTAACAACGCGGGGAGGTCTGTTAAAAACATAGAAAACCCAACAGATACATCTCCCGTCTTGGCTTAATTCCATAAATAAAGGTGAACCGAGCTAAGCTCCGAGTATAATGAGGCATCGGCCCGGTTAATGCATACGATTATCGGAGTCTTCCCATGCCCCACATCGGTCATTACTGAATAACAGTAATTATTGATACGCAGAGCTTCGTAGCACTGCCATTGTGACACACCATGTGTCTCTTTTCTTTTCCATTCTTTCTCTTTACCTTTTCTTCCCCCCCACACCGAACAACGGCAGCTTTACATTTTTGTAAAGATCGCCTCTATGTGTGCCCGTGCCTGTCTGTCTATCTGCCTGTCCCCTCCCCCCCGTTGCAAAGAGGAAAGAGACATTCGATGAGAGCGGATGCAGAGGGACAGTTGCGTGAGCTCAGCTCACATTGTTGGCCTCCAGGCTGAAGATAAGTACTGGCTGGAGCAGCAGAGCCTTTTCTTTCCTCGTCCTCTTCGCGAGGACGCTTTTTCACGAATCGACGCAGCACGCAGCTGAAGACTCCGGGAGGTTAGGCCAGGTCGGGTTAGCGAACTGTACAGAAACGTCAGGGGAAACCATAACGTTGTAATTTATTGCTGGGCACAGCATTGTGACCGCCTTCTCGCGGGGGCGGTGTGACGGATCAAGACTCGGGAGGAAGAGAAAACTCGTTCCGTATCGTTCGAACGCGACCGGACGTGGAGCACCAGATTCGTTTCGACGACTGTGTCCACTTTCAGCAATGCTTCTTCGATACGGATCTTGGTATCGCGATAATGCCCTAACCCCGCCTCCCTTTATCGGTGAATCGGTGTTTGTGTTGGACTCTGGCTGGTTCCATGGGTTCTTTGTGTCTTGGATATTTTTATTCGAGTGAAGGAAGGAGTTTGGACCATTTTGGGCACTGTTATTTCAATAAAGGAAGCATTTTAGACCACTTTGGACTCTTTTATTCGAGTAAATCAAGCGTGATACTTTGGACTCTTTTGTTTGGGTAAATGAAGAATTTTGGACTAAAGGATCCGTTTATGCAGTGTTTAGCAGTGCGATAAAATTATATATGGGAATGGCAAGCTTGTTTCTATCCTGAGAAGATTTACAGTTTGAGATCACTGTGCACTGAAACTTACAAAAATATTTCCAGAGTGTTTGTAATTTTGAGAATTTTTTATTATTCAAATCAATCGAAATGAGATAAATTGCTGTTGATCTCCACAACAGCAGTTTCCAAATTTTTGGCAGACAACCTATATACTGGGCGTGTAAATTAATTCGGTGTATTTTTAAAGAAAATTAAAATTTTTGTTTGCGCATTAGGTAACGTAAAATTAATTATTAAAATAATACCATTATTTTTAGACTGAATATCATCTATCTTTGCAATTATAGCGACCAGTGAACCTTTTTCTTTCAAACAGAAAGAAATTTTTATCAAAGGAATCTAGAAATTGCTAGAGAGGCAGAATATGTAACTGAAATTTGTCAAATGAATTAATTTTAAAAACCTACGTTAATCTTCAGTTTTATCATTTGTCTTGTGATTCTTTTCCATATTATCTGAGCCAGAGAAAGATTACAGCGGACAAAGTCTAACGAATACACTGATTAGACTCTTTAACTGGTTGTTACTTCATTGATAATGCTGCATGAAAAGAAGCTTTAAGCTTTAACTTTAGCAAACAACATTCGTTAGGAGATAAATCTTTATGCCGTGTATTCTCAAACTCAGAGGTATTAACTTTAGATCTGACGGAACATCTCACACACGCTTGCCAATTGAAAATCGCCAAGTTTGACGACGCTTGGATGAAAATAGGCCCTAAAATTAGGATAAAACAATTTCTGTTCTCCAGTGGAACCTAAAATATAAATTCTTGAAATTTTCCATTTAAAAACACCATTTCACACAGAATCTAAGAAAAGTAAGAACAGAAAAACATTTGTTACAATGCTGAAAATCAAAATTCCAATTTTGATGTACACAAGGTGTACAAATTAGTTTGGTGCCATTTTTCACAGACTTCAATGTTCATTTACAAAAAGTGAAATACAATTTTAATATTCAAAATAATCTCCATTATTTTGTATCACCTCTCTAAAAAATATGACAGCTTTGAGTCGATCAAGTCATGAAGACTTTGCGAAAAAAGGGGACCAAATTAATATTGTTTCTCTTAGTCAAGAACTAATTTCTTAAATTCAAAAATTAATTTCTAATGTATCATTGAAGCAAATAGATATTTCTCAAAACTATTTACTATTAAAGAAACAAATTTTCTAACAGTAAGCCTAACTTCCCAGGGCCATTTCTACTTTCTAAACTTAAGAATCCAGCATGTATGTTGCACTGCTTTGTCTCTTGGACAACAATTAATTTCTTAACACATTCCCAACACATTATCCACACAAACGGCTATTTCTCAAAACAATTTTACCATTGAAGGAACAAATTTTCTAAGCCAAACTTCCAGGGCCATTTCCCTAAATTTCTAAAGTCAGCATATATCATCGATCCACTGGTTTCTCATTACGAGAAATTCGACGGACACGTACGACGAGCAACAAAACTACGAGCAGCGGGCTTTATTAACATTGGCCGATGCGTAAATAGAGCGACTGCACATCCCCAACATTCCTGCGGACGTGCCGAGTGACCATGGGGTACGCGTTATTGGAGAACGCCTGAACCGTAACGACCATAGCCAAACCGCATACGATTATGCTACGAAAGAACGCATCGCGTACACAGTCATATCAGGCAACAGGCAAGGCCGTCCTGCGTACGCATATACAGACATATGTACACCGATGCGTATGGTCACGCAGGGACATGCTTGTATATATGTATATATACGTGCTCTGCTACGCTGAATATTCCCAGCGTTAATTTATACAGACGTATGTGCCGCCATTGTATGTTGCAGCTGTATTCGTATCGCGGACTGGGCTATGATCCGAGACCACAGATCGTGACTTCTGTGGGAAAGTTTCTGAAGGAAAGTAATAACTGCCGGCGCTACCAACGCACATCCGTCATTTTTGCGTGCCGGAGCGTGCAATAAAGGGCTGCTCATAATCGCCGATGGAAAAACACGCTCGGCTATAGCTCGATACGCATCCTACAGAACTGCACGAGTCGAGGAAGAATTTGCGAGAGACCAAGCGGAAATCGAACTCTACGCCATGTCCGTTCGCGAAGTTGCTCTGTAATGAAGTGGTCAGACGAACGGGAGCACGAGAGAGATATTGGAACAGTAGAATACGCCTACTTGAGCAAGAATCTTGTGGTGGGGCACTATGTGAATGTAGTAGTGTTCGCTTAAGAGAGAGAACTGTAGTTCGAAGGAAGATGGGTACTGTGCAGAGCTGATAAGTTGGCAAATAAAAGGAATGCGGGTCTCGTTGGTTGCAGCGGAGGCACTGATACAGTCTGATCAAACGCATTTTTATTATTGGCGGAAACGGTCACATTTACTTGTTCATCGCGTGACGGTGAGCACCAAAGGTGGAGTGAGCGGTTTATTAGGGGACAGCCATCTTACCAAGCTCTGTACAATTCTGTGTGGAGCTGAGGAGTTTGCCTTTGGAAGGAATTGTGAGTCTGATTGGGTGGTATACCCATAAGCCCACCTTCGCTAATACAATGGCAGAAATAGGGCAGACGTATTGTCGTTATTGGTCGAACGCGATAACGTCGACGAATCGAATCATATAGCACCGCGAGGCGAAAGATTCGGGCGGTGCCCTTCTTGCCCCTGAACTGCCCCGCGAGGCGAAAGATTCAGGCGGTGCCCTTCTTGCCCCTGAACTGCCCCGCGGGCAAACTCCTGAGCACTACACAGTAAATGTTGAAAAAAGTAACCGATGGTACGAAACTACACTAACGTTGCTCCCCACTATTTTTAGGACTGTCGACGTCATTTGCTCTAATCGCTGCCCTCAGCTCCGCCCGGGGCGAAAAAGAGCGCCCTTGCTCCCTCGCCTTGTACCCTCTTGATTTCCTCGTTGTTAAATGTTCCTTTTGACGGATTTGGAGGCCTCGATCCCACAAAATAGTATCTATTGAAGCTTGAGATGCTTTTATTAGAATTGCAAGCCAATCGGAATTAAGGCTTCACGGAGGTCGCGATGACTTAGTAACAAGAGGAGAGCTACGCTAGGCAAGGTGGGCGAGTGAGAAAGAGACGAAGAGGGAGGCGGGTGTGCTGAAGTTGCCATAAATTCGCGAATGGACCGCCCAGCCATCAAAGCGATCACCCGAGGCTTCCTTACCCCGAGTCCTTGCATACCGGTACCGATATTAAATGACAAAGGCCAAAGGCATACCTCGCTAGCGAGAAGGGTTGGCGGGGTAGGAAATTCTCGCGTACGAACCCCCAAGCATCCGGCGTCGCCGCCGCCTGAGAGGCCAGAACACCGCTGCTCCCTCTTCTCGTACCTTAAGTCGGCCCCTTACGTCGAGAGCCCATCCGTATCGGCATTTCGCGGGCAGGATATTTTAAATACGTACCACCCACGTCACCCCAGGCCAGCCACCGGTGAGCAACTTTCAACCCTCTCGATGCAGGGTGAACGAGAGTTCGAGGACGTGGTTTCCAGGGCGGAGCTTTTGATGTCGTCTTAAAAATATTAACGACGCGACGTGTTTCGGGGTGAGCATGGATCGTTCAGACGGCGAACGAACCAAGCGGAAGTTGAGGAATTCGTCGCTGCTGTTTCACCTCGGTATCCTCGGGAACCTACCTCTGCCGAAATAGCCGCGGCAAGTGAGACGAGAAACGTGTGATATCGGTCAGGTCACCACTCCTGAGGCCTGAAAATGGTACCTGACTTTGGCATTTTTTTGGGGGGAAAATAATTGACTCAGTCGTAAATTTTTCATAAGAGCATTATTATATCACCCTTGAAGAGTATAAAAGTATTTTCTTAATTAATTTCTGTACAAAATGGCGACGCTACAGCCGCATCGCTTGAGAAGTAAGACCACACTTGAGTCCTGAAAATGGTACCTCACTTTGGAATTTTCTTTTTAGAAAATAATTGACTCAATCGTAAACTTTTCATAAGGGCTTTGTTATATCACTCTTGAAGAATATAGAAGCACTTTTTTCATTTAATTTCTTTACAAAATGGCGGCGTTACAGCCGCATCACCGGGTCGGTTTTTCACTATTTAATGAGAAAGCAAAGCACGACGAATTCCACCGAACTCGCTCGTCTTTTCAATACGACAATTCTTCCCGTACAGGACGCGTCAATCGACCTTGCGTTTCCTGCAGTCGGCTACGTTTGAAAAGGAGCAGCGAGGGAAGCCCGAATCTTCCCTTTTCTGGTGGAACGAAGCATCGGGAGGTTCACAAATGTTTCGATGCTTTGCCAGTTATACACAGCGATTTAAAGACTACATAAAAAAGGGACGTGTAGTTTAAAGAAGAACACCCGTTACACTATAGCAATCTCGCCTGCTTTCCGCCACTTGGAGTGAACAATAGCTCTGTGTCCAGAATGAAGTGGACTGCTATTTACGTAGGACCGTATGGCGGCAATAAAGAAATTAAGAGAACTTATCAGTTTCCGGAAAAAGCACCTGGCAGAGCCGAAACCCATGATTACGAGTGGTCACAATAGAAACATTGTCTTTGGTCTTCCTATACCCACCTTGCTCTGAGAATGCAACCTTCTCTGGGTGTGTTCGTGGGCGATACAAACGAAAGTCTGTAAACCATGGCGGCGCAATAAAGTCAGGAAATAGCAAAGAGAGGGAGAGAGTGAGAAAAAATCGTTGAAAGAAGGCGTGAGTTTTATGAGGCTGACACGCATTGTACGCGTGCACGCAGTGATTCCTGACGCCGGCAAACGAAATTTTATTATACACCCTGTGTCATTTGCCAGCCCGTAAATCGACATTTATTTAGGTTCACATTGTTACATGCTACACCTGCTCCACGTGATAAGGAATCCCCGATAGAACAGGTGCAGGTGGTTTTCTTTTAATCACGCTGAGATTTCTCCTCCGTCGTGCGGTTGATAAAAATGTACACCCTTTCCTTCTTCTGCGTTACGTTTGATGTTAACCCTTTACACCGTGGACGAACCCTCGGACGATTTCTCGTTTGCAAAATGACACGTACTTTCCCTATATTTTCTTACTTTGTGGGTTCTTTTTTATTCTGAGAATAAATTACTGTGAAAAGTAGCTCTTATTATGCAAAAAATTAAATTAGAGCTTTTTGAGAATGAACTGAAATTCTTCAAATTGATTAAAACTAATTTTCGACGTGTGGCTATCAATGCCTGGAGACACAGCAAAGTATTATCATATCTACTCAGTGACACATAGTCTCCCTATAATTTGTGTTTTGCTTCTTATTTTGCGAATAAATTACTATGAAAATGGGTGCTTATGGAAAACAAAGGAAAAAATTAAATTACAGTTCTCTGAAAATAAGTAACGATTCTTCAAAAACAGGTGTCTCCAAATTAATTAAAACTAATTTTCAACACAGCTTGGGGACACTGTAGAAAAAACTACAGTAATAATCCAAAACTCGTTCTTCTCGAAAAGGAAAAACCTCGTACGAAACAATTTCGCCAAACTTCTTCCTACTTTGCCATGAGAAATCACTATTTCAGATACACCCAGTATTATCCAATTTTTCTCCTGCCCATTATTCCTCTTCACGGTCTCTCTCTCTCTCTCTCTCTATTTAATGGAACGTTTGATAAAGCGGTTGAAGGTTGCTCGCCGATCACCGGTGCTAGCGCCGCGTGTTCCCGCGTAATTTATCGAATTGGTGCAGGAGATTTCACCGCGTTTCTTTTTCAACACGCCGCGCCGCTGGCGACAATCGAATTATCGTGGCCAGGAGGAATAGCAGAGAGGGGGATGAGCCGTGCGCCTCGACGCACGAGCGAACGTGGAGGATCGTTCGCCACGGGAGAAGTGCACTCGACCCCATCCTTTCATGGCCTATTGATTCCCAATTTCACCGATAATGGTCGGGGCGATGGCTCTTTTTTTCCCTTTTTTTTCTTTTTTTTTACGCGGATACACTTGTTGAGCCTTCGATGGCGGAGAAAGAGAGTGAGGGCTGATTTTGCACCGACCTGCGAACGGGACCTCTCTCTGTGTGTTTTTTTTTCTCCCCCCGTTTCTTCTCTTTTTTTTTTTACATCCATTCCCCCACGTCCACGGGGGGGAGGAGGGAAGAGGAAGAATATGGTGTTCTCGCCCCATGCTCACGTGGGACATACAGGGGCTGATTTTATGGCGTGTTTGGGGCGATCCTGACATAAACGCGATCCGAGCCGAACGTCGGGGATGGGGAATATCCCCAAGTGGACCTGGGCCTCGATGAACGCTCTGTCTTTACATATACACACCTTGTTCCTTTCAATCTATGCGATTCTTTCTCCTAGATGAATGGGCGTACGTACAAGCGCTTTGGTATACAGTATATTGTTTCTGGTTTAATGTTTCCTTGACGACTGAACATAAGAATGAATTTTTGAACAAAATTAAAGATTAAATTTGGATTTGTATGTTTTTCACATTTTTATATTTCTCTGGGAACACGAAAATTAATTGTTTGACAAATTTTGCAAGCTTTGTATATTTGTCAAGAGCTCCGCTGTATACTTTCGACAAAAGCAGTTGAAACAACTTTTTCAAATCTCAGTTTCACCTCTCGATAATCGTCCAATAAGTGCAATTTTTCAATATTACTTTCCTGCACTTTCTATTATGATAAAAAAGGAAATAAAAAATTATCAAGATTGAACTTATTTAGTAGATCAAGTTGAGAAAAATACGAGCGTTAAGGTATTAATAAAAGCTTTCATCTTTCATTTCACATTTTTGCATTCAGTGTACACATTTGTTACGAAGTGTATCGAGATTTCCATGGCAAAAAGCCGAAGTCTAATGTATCGACAATAAAGTTGATAAATAAAAGTCCACTCGTTGAACTCATAAATCTGCATTTTGGGAGCACGAATAACCTACTTTTAATTTGTCCCTTTTGTGACTGAATTGTTACCTCCACAGAAGAATATCTCGCGGGGAAAGAGGAGTCCTTTTGAAAGGTGACCAACGAAGAAACTTCCAAATCAAACCCTTTTTCTTTTCTTGCAGAACGTCGTGGTAAAATTGGCGAGGGACAGATCGAAGGGAAGCGAGCTCTTCGGAAAGAGCTATTTGGCTAAGAAGGGTCTCCGATGTAATGGGGTTGCCACGGAATTAAAGGAGATCCAGTGATTATTGCTGGCAAAGGACTGGACAGGAGGGTGCGACAAGGTACCGGAAGGGACAACCAGTTGGCTAACCGAAGCAAACATCAGTTGACCGGAATCGTTTGAACGAGGGCTAACTTTGAAGCGTATTGCATGCTTGGCAAAACAATTGCCATTTAGAGCCACGCTAGAAATTCATTGTAAAAGAAAATGTTGCCATAGTCGAATCAAGGGTCTCGACGCAAGAAATCATTATTTGACAATTTTTTCACGCTCGGTATATTCGAAAGGCGTCAGGAGTCAGCGGGATTTTAAAAACCATTTTTCCAAATCTGTTGACGCAGGTGTTAATAAAATTTTGATGTGTGGTAGTTCTCAAAAAAATATTCGACGTGTGGGTATTTTCTTTTTTATTGGCAATTGTCCACATTTATTTTAAAGAAAATCGAAACTGTGTTTTGTGTTCCTGAGTGTTTACGAGGAAGTTGATAAATATTAATAAGAGAGTAATACTTGTTAATGTATTATTTAAATAAGTGGACTTTTTTTCAAATTCTTTACGCAGTCAAATTCATCGTTGAAAAATATAAAATTTGTCGATTTACGCTGTTTCTCTGCCTCTGATAATTTTCGAGATATTAGACCAAATATATATGTTTACCATTCGTATCTCTCAGAGTGATTGATGTTTATAAAATAAAATGGAAAGCACTTTGGACAACTCTTAGAACGAATAAAAAAATCCACGAATTTCATTCGATAAAATTTTCTCAATTTCCTGAGAATAACTTTGGTGACACAGCTTATCAAGAATAGCTTTTTAACCCTTTCATTAGCAAACTTTTTTCAAGAATTTCTTACTTATTAACTAATTGCGTAACGAATACTAAATTGAGATTCATTCCTGTTCGAGTACTCAAGTGACACACATAATGTCCCTCTGATCACGAAATGGTTAAGAATTGACAAGCATATGCTTACTGGAATTCTTTTCCTAAGAATTGCTAGTTTTCTTACGTTTGAAGACGCGTTGCGCCTACGTGTATCCAACTCTAGCAAGAAATGATTGCAATTAAAATCATTAAATGGAATCATGCGTATCCCTTTTAAAGATGCACTTATCCTTGGAGTTTACCGGTTCGCAGAGGTCTTTCCGTTCATTTTGTCTATCCTTTCTTTCCGCTCCCCTACCTCCTGTTATCTTCGTTCAAATAGACATCGCCACTCTTTTCCGTATAATACTGCCGTTCAAACTGCTAGCACTCTCCATCCATTGGGTAATGCTGAACCCCTCTTCTCGTGCTCTTGAGAGAGATCAAGAGAACGGTAACAGTGACGGTAACAGTAATAGCCCTTCAGAGATACTTTGCACGTTTGCATTTTCAACGAGAACAGAACTCCCTTTGGTGCACAGTGACCTTATCGATTTTAATAATGTTCACTTTTAACCAGATGTTTCGGTGATTTCGATCAATCCCTTCTCTCGATCGAATCCTATTTCACCTAGGCAAATACTTCAGTTTCCTGGAATAATTGCTCTTTCTGAGCTGAAACTCGCTTGCGACACTATCGTCGATATTTATGAATGACAGCGTGAAAGACAGACTTCTGCCGATGAAGTGTGAGAAATGGAAATCTTGGTTCTTCGTTTGTAGTCGTTATTTTCTTACACTGCCTTCGAAATAGAATCTTTAGACGTGTGTTTTATTAAACTCCAATTTATGTGCATTATTGGTATGACGTTTCATAAGAGAATTAAAGAAGTATCAATTTTAATATATTCTTGGAACAACTGAATTTGTGAAAAATACGAATTCTAATACATTCTCGTTCCATATTCTATGTCCGCGGGTACAGATAATAATTTGTAAATTATTTAAAGAATTCATTTAAGATCTACTTGCAAGCCTTTTAATATTCACTTCAATTCGTAAAAGAATGTAGACTTCAAGTTCACCCAAGTCTCGTCGCAATCGTCAATTCGCACTTTAAAATTCTCCCCTGTCAGTCTTTTTTACATATGATTCGAAACATTTAATAGTTAAGATAAATATACTCACAGTTTTCCGTACAACAATTAACAATAACCTCTGAATCAACGATCACCGCTAAAAACAGCAATATCCTCGAAATGAACTACACCTTGCCCAAAAGTTAAGCATGTTCGGTATTAGCCAATTGTAGGCGCACTGTTCGAGCTCAGTTCAGCCAACTAGTGCACCAACTGAACGCGATCAGCATTCCCATTCTCGAGCGACGCGAAACTTTTCTCATCTTCTTCGATATTTACCGAGGAGCGGAGCGGATCGGATCGAGTTTGAAAATTAAAGAAACCGGGAATTGAACGAGCAAACTAAACGGTCTGGAGCAATGAAAGGGACGAGGAGGTAGGTCCTCTGCTCTGTTCGATCCGGGAGCAGATACCTGGCGTAATTACTAATAAGTTTTCGACACGAAACGAGGTGAGGAAAAGGGAGAGGGTTAATCCGAAAGTACGAGCAAAAGGGGTTCGCGCAGCAGTGATACTCGGCAGATGGAGGACCCGTGGGGGCAATGAGGAACAGGAGGAAGGGTGAACGCGGCGAAAGAGAGCAGAAGATCACCCTCGGCGTGGCGGCGCGAAGCGAAGGAAGCCGGATGGCTGAAACCAGTTAAAGATTTGCGATGTCTTTTCGATCCTGAGCCGAGATATTCGTAATTACTGTTTGTGTTTCTCTCCGTCGGCGCCGTATTTATCCCCAACGGAACCCGTTCAAACCACTCCCTCCCTCGTTCGGCCCTATATCTTTCGAACTCTTCGAGCCTTCCGCCGTCCTTAAATCCGGCTCCCCTACCCTGTCGATTCTTATCTCCGCCAGGGCGATGAAAGCGGCTGAGAGTGGCGCTCTTGAAAGGGTGCCGCGAGTTTGCCGAGATCGAGTATCCTTTCAGCCTGCTGCATCTGATTTATCGACCAAATGTCAAACAAACGAACGGGCAGTCCAACAATAAGCTACGTTTTCAACCACGATACGATCGTGTGTCGCGTCTAGGCTGCATCGCTTTTCGACGGCTTCCCGAAAGGATTCGACGGGGACGCGCAAGTGTATGTTGCACAGAAAAACGTGCTTTTAAATAAAGGACGTACAGAGTGACACTGAAGTGTCGCAGAAAGTCACGTGGATTTTTGTTTAGAGCCAAGACAAAATGGAAAATTGGGGAATATGTAAAATTTACAAGTACGGAACGACTATGAAAGGAACCCACCGACGTCTTTGTTTCGTAAGAGCGAGCGTTTATTTTCTGTCACGCGTGTAAAATGTTGAGCAGGTAGCAGATAAATACGTTGTACACCATTTTAAATATATTTATTACGCGTCTGTTTATAATTATGTAGGTCACGGGTAGCGAACGTATCATCAGAGTAATGGCTTCTGGCTGGTGGTCGACATCCACGAGGATCGTAATAGACGGTAGTTAAAACCAGGTGTCAGAATCAATCAATATTTTACGATCGCTAATAATCAGCTTGGACATGCGTTGCGTGACACGTTCACTACTCCAGCGTGTTATGCATTTTTACGTCGAGCCGTTTGTCATCGCGTCTGCTGTCTTACCGTGAAGCAGTCGTTGCTAACCGAGTCATGGGAAATTTACCATCGACGTCTCAATTCGTGGTTTCATTAAAAAAGAAAGAAGAAGAAATTTCTCGCAACTGTGTACAGTGGAGATTATTTCTTCTTTTTCTTTTTCGTCAGAGATCGATAAAATGGGATAATTATGAAAATTTCACTAGCCAGCAATGATCAATGGCAAAGTGTTTTCGACCAGAAACCTTCTAACGACTAGAGGACCCTCGTTTGCCATCAAGATGCTTCGGAGGGGTAATGTTTTCCTTCCCAACTCGCCGGCTTGATTTATTTTATTGCTCCTGGCCTAACGTTCGGCGTTTATTTCGTCGAATTACAAGAAAGGGGTTGCTCGCGCCACTCGCTAAAAGGCGTCCCACCCCTGGCCTCATACCCCTTTCTTCAGCCATTTCTCAACCCACCTTAAACCTTAAACCGTATGCTTTCTTCGATTGCGGAGGATCGAGCTTCGCAAAAAGTTCAAACTAATGGGACCGCAAGCCTAGAAGTACTAGGCTTCTCGGCTAGTTTTTCCTTATTAAGGCTGAATCACGCCTGAAATATTTTCATCGATCGTGATTGATACAAAATTAGGGATGAAATCTCTACCTTCGTTTCAAGTCCCACAAAGATTGCAGACTTCAGGTGTGAAATATAATTCTAAGCGATGGAATGATAGTATTGAAACTTCTTCACATCAAATAAGCTGAATTGATAGAAAATTAGGGACGAAATCTCTATCCTCACTTTAGGCACAACGGCCTAAGTATAAAATAAAATTCCAAGCAATGGAGTAACAATATTGAAAAATTCCCAGAACAACGTCAGTTATAAAAAAGATCCCAAACAGTTTCCTCGGAATTAAAAGAAATTCTCAAAGTCGCTTCACACTTCCCCGAAGCGAACCGATGGAATTCAACGGCGAAGTCGATAGACGAAGAGGAAGCAAACGTCGAGAACCGATGCTTGGTGCATAAGAAACCCGGTTCCAGAAGCATCTTAACGTTTTCAACGTTACGGTTGTGGGGCTGCTATGATAATTGTAATGAACGCCTCGAGATTCCGTGAGCCCATCTGCGCCCACGTTCCGCCACCCTCGGCTACTCCGCCGCAGACTCCGCCACCGCTTCGAGGAACGAGCGAGCAACGCTCTCTGTACAAACTCGGGAGCTCTTAAGTACCGAACTTGTTAGAATTGATTTAAGTGCTGAATGCTAAATCAACCGAAGGGCCCACCCTTCCAGCGGGCCTGCGTGCTCCAGGGAAGGGGGGCGAGTAGTACGGAAAATTTACGAGTCACTCGCGTTTACGTGTATCTTCCGTGGCGGACCGACGACCCTTCGTGTAATCGCTGTTTCGCGCGGATCAGATGAAGCTTAATGGAAAGATACGCGTCCTACCTCTAGCTGGATTTCTTCTTTATCGGCGAAACCTCGTACAACCATCTGACGGACGAACGGGGACAGGGATGTCTTCTGGAGAAGATTTTTTCAAGGGTGAGGAAGTGCATAGGCTTTGGTGTAATTGGAGCAATAATTATGGTACAAGTGAGCAAAGGTTTTGTCGATAAATGGAGAATTTGTGAGCCTTTGTTTTGGGAAGAATCAAGACGGAGAAGCTGTTAGATGGAATTATGTATGGTGAGGTATAGTTTGTAAGAGCAACAATAGATACAGGAGTGCATGTGCTTTCGTGTGGTATTGGTGGACAAAGGCATCGTCGATAAATGGGAACTGTACCAGCCTCTATTTGGAAAAAAATCAAAATGTGTTATATGTAATTATGCACTGTGAGTTCATTTTTGCATTTCTCGCATTATTTCGTTGCTAATTATTTATATTCTTGTTGGTCACAATGTACTATCACAATAGCTAAATCGTACATGTTCGTCAATTTCTTCAAAAAAGAATTCTTTTTCCTGTGAAATTACAAAAAACCTTGTTAACTACTTCCTTTAATTGCATACCAATGAAAAAAATCTCCTGCATTCAATATTAAAAAATCTGAAAAATATCAATAATATTAACTTCACCGTACCTAAAATTGACAAGCTGTCAGCAATATTTACTTACTAACCACGAATCTAAACGTTGCACTGTACATCCCTAACCCGGTTCCCTCGTCAAGCCCACCAAATCCAAGCAGGTGTGTCGAATCACAGGTATCACAGCCATAGACCAATTAAGACAGCGTTGATCCAAAGGTAGATCGACTTTTGGAAAGCAGACGTCGCTATTACGGCTGGGTTCGTGAGGTCAAGCAGCAACGACTTCCAAGAGAGTCCGAAACGCGCGTTGTATCCGCGATGACGCACGCATCCGTCGCGTTTTATTACACGTGTCCAGACTTCTGAGAACAGCTCACGGGAGCGAGCAATATCCATAAATCAGGAGTATCGTTGAACGAGCCAAGAAAGAGAGAGAGAGAGAGAGAGAGAGACCTCGGCCTCCGCGTTAACGCGTTGAGCAATGAACTCCGGATCTTTATGTAGATCGTATCGGGCCGTCGTGACACGTGGAAAGTGTGAGAACTGCCACGAACGCCGCTGATGGACGTGGACTCGCGAGGATGCCGGATAGAGCAGGTTCTTGAACGGTGTTCGGTATCCGCTGATGGATTCCCGCGCACACGCAGGAATTCCACGCGTTAAGAATTATGTCGTACTTAATCGACCGGACTTTTCTACCTCGCCGCGAACTTGAAACGCTCAACCTCTCATCGCTTCATCGGTTTACGGCCGGCAAACGGAGTCACCGCTTTGCTTCACTTTATCCTCGAAAGCTCGACCACGCCAAATCTTTCCCAACGTTGTCTCGTTGTATCTTATGCTTCTTACCGATTCCGGCAACATTCTCCGAGATTCTTTTTTCAGTCGAGCGACTATTGTGCGTTTTAATTTGACAGGGACGTTGATGGTTGGGGTAATTAGGTGTCTATGATGTGTTGTACAACGTGGTGTACAAAGGAGACGTGTATCGTCAGATCTTCCTACATGTGTTAAAAGTGCTTTACAAACTGGAATACAGGGTGGATCAAAAGTTGGGTACTGTTTTAACGAAAGTGGTTTAATTTGTGTTGTTTTTTCAGACAACTATTGCTACACACTTTTCTGTATTCATCTTAAGGATTTGCAGAAAAAGAAACATATAAATTGAACTATTTTCTTTAATATTGTACGTGACTTATGGTACACCCAGTACGTAGCTAGATACCTATAGAAAAATCTATTAACACGTTCCTTATCACGTTTACCACTGATACTATCCAGGTTTTCAAAATGGAACTTTCATTTAAACAAAGGACATCGGAACTTTTCAGACTTTCACGACCTGGGTTGCTTCAATTATTATTCCAGGCTTCCGTGTTAGAGCCGTGTCCAAGAAATACTTATCAGACCAAATCCAAACGACACAACATTTTTCTTCGAAACGACCCTAACCCGGAAGCCTCGAATACATTCTTTGACCCAATGCCTAAGCGAAATACGCGCGAAGAGAGATTAAATCGTCGAAAATTCAACGCTATCGATAATTTCCCTACGATTAAACGCTTGAGTGTAACTTTCGAACTTCGTTTCGGTGCTCTGCTAGGTTCTATTAATTTCCTTTGGCCGAGGCACTCATTTTCAACCGGTGCAGATCCAAGATACTTTAATACGAGTTAAGAAAGTCGAAAAAGTAACGAAAAGAAATATTAGTTCTCTTGGAAATCAGTCAAAAATGTATATTTTCATCTCGAATCGACGAAAAAATAAAATATGCATATATTTTGGTGCGCCGTAGAATTTTAGTAATTAGTTCGTGTACGTTGTGAGATAAGAAAGGTCGAAAATCGGCGGGCTAAGGCAAGGCGAAGGAAATCTGAAGAAATCCGAATCCCTGAAACACACAAAAGTACAGCACAGAGATCTGTTTTTCAAGACAGGAGGGGAAAAAGGGAGCCGCTGGTTGGCCGCGAACGGTAGCAGATACGCCGGAACAAAATGATTGAAACACGGCCTGGTATATTGTCCTTATACGGAGACAGCGGTGAATCCGCGCGAGTCGAGAAGAAACTGCCCCGGCAACGTTAATTTGTGAACGATTACGGGCACCTGGTGCGTACCGCTTGCCTCCGGAGACAAAGAGACGCGCGAGAGGTCGCGGTGTAATGAGCCGGCCATAGCGCATTCTTTCCCCAGGCGCGGACTTCTCCTGCCACGATGTTTTCCGTGGATGCGCCGCAATTCCAACCGCTTCTCGCTCAACTTCTCGCGATTTCGCCGTTTCAAAATTCCCTCCGTGATACAAGATCGCTTCTGAACCATCGGTACTCGTTTCAACGAGGACAAAAGAAATTCTCATGTTCGATCGCCGATAGATTTAACCCTTTCGCTGCGACATTCTTCGGAGAAAAAGTGGTCAGTATGCGTACTGGACGAAATAGATATTATTCAACTATTTTATAAGAAAGCTGGCCAAAATCGAAACAGTGATGATTAATGATAATACCTAATGGCCATTTCTGTGACGAGTTTAGGCAAAAAGGATTTTTGTTAATTTGTTCTTTTTTTATTATTACTGAATTAATTTTCTGTAAGAAACATTTGTATGCAATCTAACACTCCTATGATATTGTGGAAAAATCATTTAAAAACTGCTGGTAACTTTTTGGTTTCCTTACTTACATATGTAATTCCCAAATTGAGAGTTTAGCAGAGCTTTCAGAAAGCACTATCTTTTAAACGTTACATGACAAACTCATTGAAAAATTAATTAAATATAGCATTTTCAATTTTCCTATCTCGACCCCTAGATCTCTTCTTGAGGGTTATTTAAAAAGTTTAAATGACTCAGCGCCTATCGATAATCCAAGCAAACCCGAATAAAGCATCGAATCTCCTTATAAAACTATATTAGAAATTCCAAGAAAATCGTGTTTGAAGTTTTCCGATTTTCCGATCGCTCAGTCGAGCGCTGCAAGAGGTTCGGAGCAACAAAACCAGCGAGAATAGGCGAAAAATGCTAACGAGACGAGTCAGAGGAAACTGACGAGTGCAGAAGAAACAGAAAAATCTGGATACGACGAAGGCGAATCGGTACGTTAAGAAATAATTGAAACGAGATTAAACGATAAGATCGTTTTTACACGAAACGCCCCGGGAATTATCCATGAAAACGGAGAACTGTAGCGACAAGTAGATCGGTCCGAGGGAAGGTCGGTCTTCGTGACGACCCAACTGGCGCAGATGAATTTACATGCACGGCGTAAACTGAGTGAGCTGTTTCTCCAGTTTGTCCGACGGAGGAGAACGAAGAGAAACGGTGGGAGATGAGGCGCGCGCGAGAGAGAGAGGAAGGGAAACCGGAGGCCGCCAGAGGGGCAGAGGATAGCGTATTAACGAGCTTAAACGAACGGAAACTAAGTGTCTCGGCTCGGAGTAAAATTAATTAATCGCAATCGTCCGAACAGCGGCGACGATCGCGCGCTCTCATTTCTCGAAATCGTTTGTTTTCTTGCAGCTTGCCACCAGAATATTACGTCATCGATCGTTAGCCACCAAATTGCTCTAGTCGTATTAAATTGAACATGGCGGAGAAAGAACGGAACGAAATTATGGAATAATGTAAATCGACGGGAAAATCTGATGTTCCGGAGAAAAGAAAAAAGTGAAAAACACGGAGAAAGATGTGTAAAACGACGTAAAATCGTGCAGGGTGAACGAGTTCTTTCAGCTGTTCAGCACGCGAGAGGAACAGAGACAGAGAAATAGGGAAACACGCGGGGGAAAAAGGATAAAAGGACATAAAATCGCGTAAAGTGGACACATTCTTTAACTTTTCAAGGGAGAAAAGAAAAGTTAGAGAATGAGAGGTGTTGAAAAATCGGGTACTCTCGAGAAACGAAGAAACTCAGAAAGAAAGAGAGATAAAGCGACATAAAATCGCATAAAATTTCAACGTAAAAAAGAAAAATTAGAGAGATAGGCGGGCGATGTTGAAAAATTCAAATGTAAATCAACAGAAAAGTCAGGTACTCTCTAAAAACAAGGAAACACAGAGAGAAAGAGATATAAAACGACGTAAAATGGTGCAAGTTGGACTGCATTCGCTCAACTGTTCAACGCGCAAGAAGAGAG